>NC_028353.1:4389816-4582928 GCF_000741045.1 Vigna radiata var. radiata
AATTTAATAATTATTTAATTTAATTTAATATTTTAATATAATTTAATATATTTTAATATAGTAAATCAAATTGATTATTACTATTTTATTTTTTACTTTTACTATTATTATTTTTATTTTAATTATTTAATATAATTATTATTATAATATAAATCATACTTTAATAATTATTAAAATATAAAATTATATTAAATAGTATTTGAATTTTAAATTAGATTAAATTATTATTAAGGTGGTGTAGATTTTTAATAAGAAAGAGAAAAAGTATGAAAAGATATTTATTAAAGTTAAAAATGAAAAACTTTTTGAAAAAGTTAGAGGTGCAGGATTAGTTGTCAGAAGATCAAAAGTGAAATTTTTGAAGGTGCAGATGAAGGTTTGGAGGTGTAGGATGAAACACCCTTCTTTCTTTTATAATTTCTACCAAAAGCCCAATATTTGGGCCCATTAACAAAAAAAAAGGGTCTATGAAGATGTGTGGCAGAGGTCCTGTATAAATTAATCATCTCAGAGAAGCTGAACCACTTTGAAAGAGGTTAGGTCTAGGCAGAAGCTGCAATCCGCTCCGAGGTAACATCTCCCTACCCTCTCTTTCTTCCAATTGTTCGATTCGCCTTTCTCAACTTTTGGTTCATGTCTCTATAGGATTTTCTGTCTGGATTATTCTCTTCGTCTTTCTCATCAAGTTCTTGAAATTGATTTGTTTTCTGCGACATAGGTTTTTGAAATTGATTGCATGTTTGAAATTTATGTATTTTTCCATAATTCATTCCCTTTTGTTTCAATTCCAATTTTTGTTTCCGTTGAGATAAGGTCTCTGCGTGTCCGCTTTCATAATTACTCTTGAAATTTGATTTGTTTATATTGTAGAGCTAGAAGCAAAAACGATGCCTCGCCATGATGATAAATACAATACACGCCTGTACGTGGGACGCTTGTCCCACAATACCCGTTCCCGTGATCTGGAGCGTGCTTTCAGCAGATATGGAAGGTAATTTCTCTTTTTTTAACCATTAATTCTTTTATCTTTCGAAATATATAGAGAACCACAGACTTGATTATTTCTCTAAGGAACTCATTACCTTCAGAAAACAATGTAATTTACATGTACTTTTTGAAATTGTTGTTGTGGGTTCATCGCGATCCTTTATGTTACAGAAGATTTCAGACAAATAACTTCTATTGCAGTGTTGAGGCCGAAATCACCGTTTGGGACCTTCTTTTAATACCATGTTTACTTATAAAGACCCATTTACTCTTTTAATCTTTAACATGTTTTTCTTATTTATCCAGTCTCCTCACCTGTTTGTCTACGTGGATGATTGTCTTTCTTCTTTAGTATTTAATTTCTTGCTTGGAATCGGCAGGATGTTTTCCCTTGTTTTATCGTTCTAATTCAATTTCTAAATTGTTTGACTTTTTCCAATATATGTTTGGAATTGTTTGATTCATCTTTGTTGTTTACATTGGAAAGGGAGTTGAGTTAGTGATAGGTTGACGTCGGCTGTCGACCTTGTTTTATGCTGAAACTTAGGGTGGTGATATGCAGGTTTTATCTAAGCTTTTAGTTGAGCTTGGATTTATGTTGTTATTTGTCATGTTATGCGTGGGAACCAAATCCCCTAGGTGTCATGTTTTAACATGAATAATCTTGTTGAAGGTTTCTGTGGTTTTCTCTAAACCTGGAGGTCTGTGTTGGGAGGTTGGCCTTGGTGGAATTGATGGAAATTCCTGTCGAGTGTTGACTTTGGCGATTCTTTCTATAATGTTATTGCGTGTTTTTTATGGAAATGGCAACAATCACAAACTGGTGTTTAGTCCGTCTTTGAGGGGCGTTGTATACAGTTCCAGTAGTTAAGTAATGATGGCCTTACTGTTTCTGGAAACCATTTCCGCAGAGTTCGAGGTGTGGATATGAAGAACGATTTCGCCTTTGTTGTAAGTTTTCATTCCATTCTTAGTCTTTTATCTATTTTTTTTGACTTCCATTTCTCCTCGTGCCTTTGCTCTAAGGTGGCTATTAGTGTCTGCTCAGAGGATTCGGTTGTAAGTGATGGTAAGATTCTGTTATTGTAGTGGATTGTTACTGACAGATTTTGAACAGGAATTTAGTGATCCTCGAGATGCGGATGATGCCAGATTTAACTTGGATGGCCGTGACTTTGAAGGAAGTCGTATTATTGTTGAATTTGCTAAGGGGGTAGGTCAAACTTCAAAGTCTCTAATAATTTTTTTTTTAAGATTTGCGCTTCTCAATTGTACTAGACTATTTAAGGGATGTTTTTTCTAGTTTCTAGTGTTTGTTGAAAGCATGGTTGTTTGATTTTATTGCGGCATGTATGGATTTATTCCGTTGAGTCTACAATCTAAAACTCGGGCTATTATATGTCCTTAGTGCTTCTATTTGTGTACATTTTTCTCTTTGTAGTTATCAGCAATGGGCAATTGGATGATGCTCTCCTTTGTCTATCTTAACCGTTTACTTAAGAACCTCGCACATAAATATTCAATTTCTTCTGGAGCCATGCATCTCTAATTTCATTGCTACCGCTCATCGACTTTTTAACTAATTTTGGTAGTTTTTTATTGCTTGTTAATTTGGTTTTTCATCTGATTTGTTTATAATCAGGGTCCTCGAGGTTCTCGTGAATACTTGGGTAGGGGTCCACCACCTGGATCTGGACGATGCTTTAACTGTGGCATTGATGGTCATTGGGCCAGAGATTGCAAAGCTGGGGATTGGAAGAACAAATGCTACCGCTGCGGGGAAAGAGGTCATATAGAGAAGAACTGTAAGAACAGTCCCAAAAAGTTGAGGTTAGCCCTCGTTTTGTTTCCATCCTCTTCTACATTGTGTTGATATGTCCTTAACTTGTTTAATTTTTTTAATGAGTTTTGAATATTTTATGTCAATTTGAGTTTTCAGTAGCAGCAGGCGTGGACGGAGTTTCTCACGATCACCAGTCAGATCATATTCTCCTCGTCGTGGGAGAAGCAGGGATCGGAGCTACAGTCGTGACCGCAGCTACAGGTTGGGTTCTAGTAATTTCTAATCCTATTGTTTATATTCTGATTGCAATAGTACTGCAATATGAGTGTACTAATCTGTTGTTTCAATTGTCAGTATCACTTCTTTTGTAATAAGCTTGTAACTGAGTTTTGGTGACCTATGTTTTTGGCCAGTCGATCTAGATCTCCTGTCAGAAGAGCAAGAAGCCCAGTTTCTGAAGATAGGTCACGGAGTCCTCGACCGTCCAAGATAAGGGATCATAGTGCATCACCTGACCGTGGCAGCCCACAGAAGAAAAGTGACATATCTCCCCGTAATGATGATAGGATGGTGACACAGCGAGATGGGTCTGACTTCAGTGATGGTCCAAGAGGTAAAAGTAGAAGCCCTGCCAGCCCTCCAAGGAACAACAATGAGAGGGGGTATGATAGCCCCAAATCTAATGGTCGTAGCCGGAGCCCCAGCCGGAGCCCTAGGGATGACAGGAGCCCCATTGATGAAGATGATGACAACCACCGTCGCTCACAGTCACCACCTTAGATGGTGCTTTTTGTTAAGTGGTCAGGATTGGCCCAGTTTATTATATCTGGATTATAAATTGCACTCCACTTTAATTGTGATCAAGACATTTTATGTATGCATGCTATTATTCAGATTCTTGCTGTTTAACTAGCTTCTGTCATGGCTAGAATATGGTGGATGAATTAGTTTTAAGGGTTCGAATATTTTAAACCATTATAAATTATTGTTAGAAATTTAAATCATGCATGTTTTGAAGCTCTTCAGCTCGAAACATCTTTAGGTATGATGGGACGATTTTGAGTTTTTTTTTTTTTTTTAAAGTCAAAATAAAATATCATTTAATTTTTTTATATTACATTTTTGAAATATATATATATATATATATATATATATATATATATATATATATATATATATATAATGAATGAATGAAGATATAAAGTTATAATTTAAATTTTTCACATTTTCAATAGTTCCATTTATTAATTATGATAAAATAATTTAATATGTAAAGATAACTTTTTAATTTATTTAATTAGAAATATTAACTAATTAATTAATATTTTTAATATATTATAAATTTTAAATATAAAATGAAACAAATGATTTTAGAAAAAGTTAACACATTAAGATTTTTAACTCTTTTTAATATGGTGAATTTCTTTTTTTATAGACCAATGGACTTAACTAAAATGACTTGAATTGGTACATTTTGTCTTAAACATTTTTTAATCACGTTTCTAGCATAAAATACATTTCTTAATAAAGTGGGATACATTAAAAGATAAAAAATAATGCAAGTATAATAAATATTATTATCATAACCAGATTCAGAAAATTAAGTGACAAAAGATGTTCAGTGGTGTAAGTTAATATTGATTAATCATCTAATGCAATTATCGTTGTCCTATACATGTGAATATACAAAAAAATAGTATTCCACCACAAACTCATTAGAAGCGATAAAAAGATATTTAATTATGTCAAATTCACATAAGGCAAATTTGTTTGCAGTAAATTGATGTTACATGGAAACTCTTTATCCAGGTATTTTCATAATCATGTCAACAATTTATTTGGTCATTTCA
Organism: Vigna radiata var. radiata; assembly: GCF_000741045.1. Lineage (NCBI taxonomy): Eukaryota > Viridiplantae > Streptophyta > Magnoliopsida > Fabales > Fabaceae > Vigna > Vigna radiata. The sequence goes on from NC_028353.1 coordinate 4,394,437, forward strand.
AACTTATGGTTATGAAAAATTGCACAAAACTTAAATGTCGGTGTTTGAAGATAACCTTCAAAACAAGAACCATTGCTTGAAATCCATGATATAATAGAATAGAAATCACCCTCATTACGGAGACTAAATCATTATTAACATTTTTTTTTGCGTGTGTATTGAAATGCTTTATTGTAATTAATGAAGACTTGACGCAAAAATTTGTATTTTAATTTGGATTCCAGTACACTTAACTTTCATAATAACTAACATATTTACATAACATAATTTAATTAAAAATTGAAAAACCTCCGTATTAATTCAGTCATAAGTCACAAAAAATCAAAAGAGTAATCCACATTGTATTTGACTAGTGCAATAACTTTTCATACACCAATTCTCATGTCATCACTATTCACGCTCATTAGATTTTCTATTGCAAATTATCATTTTTCATTGTAGAAATGAGTGATAGATATTGCCTCTACTACTTTGACGATCACAATTGAGTGTTTGCTTATAACATATCGTAGAAATCCTCTTTCCCCTAGAGTTAACCAAATTATTGATACAAGGACTAACTTACTCAATGGAAATTTTTAAAACTTAAGTGTATCTAAATTTCTTTTAAGGATTACTTGATAATTCTCACTGGAAAGAATTAATAATGAAGAAAGAAGACTTTCTATTGATTCTAAACAATACATTTACTTCTATATATTGAAAATTCAAACTTAAAGTAATAATTACAAAAATACATCCACTTCTATATATAGAAAACAATAGATCTTTAAAAGTTTTTAACAATTTTTAGTAATTTAATATCTCATCAACAACTTTCAATAATATTTAATATTCAACTAACAAGACTCCTTCTTGTATATATGTCATTTCAAGTTTATATGTGAAATCATGAAATTGTTAGTGAAAAGACTTTTTGCAAACAAATTTACTAACTAAAGTCCAAATAGGATGTAGAAGTAGCAATAAAATCACTATCCAATTTTTTATTTAATAAAGTGTCAATCTATTTCTATTTCTATGTATTTAGTCTTATCATACTAAACTAGATTATGAGGCTAATAGCTAATTTATTATCACAATAAAAGATCATAGGTTCTTTCACTTTAAAATTAAAATAATTCTCATCCATAATAATTCGCGCACTCCTTGTGTCATATCTCAAAATTTAACTTCTGCATTAAACCTTACAACATGGAAATTTCTTCCATTTTGATCATTCATTATATTCTTCTAGTATGAGGTAAGTAAATGAGCTTCCCAACAAATCTTTAATATTGGCCTTATTCACATAATAACTGCCTTCGTCACTCTCAATTTTATTGTTTTGTTATGTAGAAACTCGAGTAGTCTTGCAATCAATCATAATTGTTTGCTTGAGAAGATCATTTTTGAGAGATAAAAATGTCTTTATTTGAGTAAGCTACTTTTATCTCAAAGAATTAGATCCTTCATTTCAAATTAAAAATTAAGTAGCAAGTTTTTCTTGGAATTGACAAAGTGTTATAATGGTGCTCTTGAAATTGGTAATGTGATGGATTTGTCCAATGCAAAACCAAGATGCAATGGCTGTTTACAAATTGCTTTTGCTGCCTATTTGTGACAGGTAATATGCTTTTTAATGTGTCACTCTGTAAGTAGAAGGGAAGATTTATGGTATGGGTATTTTGAGAATGGAACAATAAATATATGCATAAAAGGTTAGATGAAGTGCAGCATTTGATTGGTGGGATGATAGAGTGTGGGACTGAAGATTTAAATTTGTAAAAGTGATCTTAAATAATTTGATTGTTAACGTATTTCTGTCAGGTGAAGTTCAAACAGCCATACGTAAATTTGTGGTAGTGGTATGTACAGGTAATATGAACAATAAATTTTCTTAAACAAAATTGTGAGGTAAACCTACTGTACAAGAGGGAATTTATTTGCTGTCATATTATAGTTCCAAAGCCGAGCTCATCCTCAATGTCATCGCCATCTTCAAATAGCTTCAAAAACCGAGCCTGATCCTGCTCCCTCTTCCTCTTTTGCCAATACTTGTACACAACCAGCGTTACCAGAAGCAATATGGCTGTGCCCAGAAGAGTTAGCAAAACGATAACTGCTACATGCATTTCTTTTTTACTGTGATCTTGATTCTTGGCCGGCAGTGCAGAGACAGAAACTACAAATAAACACATTTTTTTGCAAACATATATTAGCAAGTAATGCAGTAACGATGCATTCATACGCGAGAAAAATAACTTATAAAACAACATGAAAAGTTAATTAAAAAGTGCGAAGTGGAAGAAACTTAATTTGGGCAATCCCAGGAAATCACAGACTCACAAGAACAAAATGAATGAACAATGATGAGAAAAGTATATTTCAGACATGAGATAACAATATCAACGGTAATCAAGACTTGTCCCATTAGGTTGAATCAGACCAAAGATTATATATAATACTTACCATATAAAATTGAAGTTTAAGACAAATAAATCCTACCTCTTGTTTATTAACACCACCAATTAATCCTTCGTCTAGTTGGTTAGGGTAAAAAAAGGTTAAGATAATTTATTTTTTTGTTTAGATTCTCAGCCAAATAATCTTCTAAGCAGGTCATCAATGGTGACATAATTGAGATTACTAGCACTTTTTAAAAAATTACAAAATTGAACTGTAAGCACCATATTAGAGATTAGAAGAACCATTGACAGAAGTTGAATTTGTTTTCTTTTCATAACTTCATAATTGTTGCATTGGCATCATATAACTCCCAACTACCATCACACAGTTGTCTGTGAAGTCTAATACCATGATAGCTGTAAGGAGTTTTCCAAGAAAAAAAGGTAGCAGGAAACTCACCACCAGTAATATTTAAGCAATCTGAGCAGAGAAAACTAGCATTGAATTCGTTTTCCTTGAAGTGGATATATCTTCCATCAGGGGCCGTAAAATCAGAAGGACACAATTCCCACTCGTCAAACACATCGTCATAAAGAATCTTGTCTTCTTCATAGAATCCACATCGTTTACACTTTTTACCAGAGAAATTAGTTAAAGGCTGGAACCACAAAGCAAAATCTCAGCAGTTGCAAATGCAAATTCATACATAATGATTAAGTGAAATCTCAAAAGGTAACGTTTGAAATTACAAAATGCAAAGTCACATGAATTTAATGATTAAGCAAACCAGTCTAATAGTTGTTTTTTGGTTAAACAAGATGAGCCAACTGCCTAAATTAAAAATAACAGTACTTTGTACAAAGAAGCAAGGAGTTCAAATAACTGATTTTTAGACCTCGTTGTTACACGAGATACAAGATGACCAGTCTCATCATAACCCAATTAGTACCCAACCAGCTCAACTTAACAGAATAGCTACCCAGCAGGTATTATTTTTGCAATTTTAACTGTACAAACAAAGAGCTATTGTTGATTTCATCTTAGCTCAGTCAGGAGTTGCCCTATGCAATTCCATTGCCGTCAAAATTCTGTACAAGTAAGATTCTTCTATAAACAAAACACACTTCCAATCAGGTCAGCCCCTCTCCTCACGTTGGCCATAAACCAAGCCAGGATCTCAATCCACCTCATAATGTCTGTGTCCTAACTTTTTTCCTCATGTGTCAGTATTGGTTCTTGGATATTAGACTCTGGAGCCAACAATCAAGTATTTTTATCTCTTGATCGGTTCAGTGTTTATAACAGTATTAAGACAATCAATGTTACACTACCAAATGGAAACCGTGACTGCACAGTTTGCAAGAACTTTGAATTATTCTTCCACCTTATATCACACTAATGTTCTCTATTAACACGAATTTTCTTTCAATCTATTTCAGAGTCCAAGCTTTGTCATTTCTTCATGTGTACTCTCGAATTTCATGAGTCAGTGAATTCTGCTGTATCTAAAATCCCAGTGGTCAATTGGCTTTGCAGATAAAGTTGAAGGGAATTGGTGATTGATACCAATCGAGCTCAAGTTCAAGCTGTACCCAATATATTTCCAATTTCATACCTAAGCCAAGACTGCATTATGACAGTTCTGTTGAGACACTTTTTACGAGGGAGAATGTCCTTACTATGTAGTCTTTCTTCAACTTTTCATTTCAGTCAATAAGAATTAGTATGTATGCCATTATGATTACGCAAGCCAGAAGAGATTACCATAAACTCTTAATCATAAAAAAGCTTCTAAGAGATATGGAATGCTACATTTTGACAAATGGGGACCCTTTGTCCATTGTTTCTATTCTTGGATGCAAATACTTTTTACCTGTATCGGATGATTTCGGCAGATCTATATGCATTACATAGTGGAAACTCAAAGCCGAGTCTCATACTTAGAATTTTGTTGTTCTGAGAACAAACTCAGCATGATGCATGAGCGAAACTGATTTGTACAGATAATGGACATGATTTTCCGGTTCATCAGCTTCAAGTATCTAATGAAATAATTCACCAAAAATCTTACATTGAATCCCCCTTACAAAACCATAGAATTGAGAGGAAGCACCGACATATACTTATGCAGATAACTTTTTCATATTCTAAAAAAAAATTGTCTTATGCCCTTACCCGTGTCAATTACATCATAAACCAGTCCCTAGTTCATAACTGCATTTTATAAAAAAAGCTCCCCCCTGACAGTTGCTACGTGGTTAATTATAGTGATGCCAAAGTCTTTCAATCACTATGTTGCCAAACCTGAACCCTGAGCTAGAAAATGCCTTCTTTCTAGGTTACAAAATGGGAACAAAGGGATATGTATCGCTAGATTTCAACAGCAGAAAAGTGTTCAAAATACCGCAGTGTGATCTTCCATGAGACAATCTTTCCTTAAAAGGTTGACAGTGATAACTTATCACTTCATACTTCTTGAGAATATCACTTTGTAGAACCACGTTGCTTCCCTCATGTACTATATACTGAAACTAGTTACCTAACTTTGCATAGGCTGAACCTCCACCAAGAAGATCCACACAAGCTAGACATCAGCCACATCACCTTGCTGAGTACATATTCAGCTTCTCAACTGATTCAGTAAATTCTTCTTCCTTATACTACCTTCTTTCTTGTCCTGTTTCTGATGCTAACCTTTTCCCTTTCATTTGTTGTTTTTCACATCCGATTACAACACATGTTGCATTTTAAGTCTCTAATCCAATGCTAAGGCAAATGAATAAGAGTGTTGGAATCATTTGATGCTGGGTGAGCTCATAGCTATAGGGAGCAACGACACTTGGAAACTAGTTCATCTTCTCATTTGAAACCCATTAATAGAAAATTGAGATATAAAATAAAGCATTGAGGTGAAGGATCTATTAATTGACTTATACCTTGTCTTGTGGCCAAAGGTTATCATAAGGTTGACAGGCTGGATTACTTTGATACATTCTTTGTGGTTGAGAAGTTTACAAATGTTTGCATGCATCCATCCAAAGTTTGCATTTACATGAATTGAATGATTTTAGAATCTTGTAGATATGTTAGAAGCCTACAGATATAGTAACTGTTGATATTAGGATCTATTAGATTGTGGTCTAAAATATACAGAATTCATCATATTTGATATCAAGAACCTAAGGAGAAGGGAACCTAACCTCCGCACTTTCCTTGGACCCACTAATCATATGTGTAAATTGTTTAGAAACCATGTATATTTTTTGGTTTTTGTTAATTTTTTTAGTGTGTTTCACAATTAGTTTGTGTCATTGTTCACCACTAAAAACTGTCTAGCGAGCTTTTTCTGGCTCACGATGACCACTGCTGGCATCGCCTTGCCATGCAAAGATCAAATCCGAAAGTCACTATGCCCTCCAAGCCTTTTTTTTTTTTTTTTTTCTCTTTGCCAGCCACTCTAGCAGTCACTGCACCATTTGACCCGTTTTGCTCTCCAGCCGCAGTCACCCTTTTACCTGTTTTGCTCTCTAGCAGCCGCTGCACCCTCTAACTAGTTTTTCTCTCCAGCAGCTGGCACACCTTCTGAGCCTGTTTGCTCGTTTGCAGCCACAGCTCCCTTGGAGTATTTTTCTCTAGTACTTGCTATTCTATTTGAGCATTTTTTTTTTCTCTTCAGCAACCACCATGCTTTTCAAAGATAATTTTGCTTTCTAATAGCCACCATATCCTGTAAGCACTTTTTCTCTCATGCAGCTGGTGAGCTTTCCAAGCAAGTTTTGCTCTCTGACCACTGCCTCTTTGGCAATACTACTAGTACTCATTTCACAAGACTTCTAGTTGATGTGGATGATATCATCTGTGCTGGAAATTTTTTGATAGAGTTCGAACACATCAAGTATGTCCCAAGGATTTGGGAGTCCTTAAGTTTTTTCTTGGTTTGATTGTTGCCAAACAATTTCATTTTGTGAAAGGAAGTAATGTTTGGACCCTGTTGCTGAATCTGGTAACTTAGGATCCAAACCAGTTCAAACTTGACCCTTTCATTTAAGATCCGTTCAGATTGAATAAAGCCTTATGAAGACGTTCCATCGAATAGGCATCTCAGAGGGAGATTGCTTTATATCATTCTCACGAGAGACGACGATATTTTTATCATTCAGCAGCTGAAGCAGTTTATTTCTCATCCAACTTTGGTTCACTACCAAGCTGCTTGCAGGGTTCTCAAATATATGAAGGGATGCCATGCAGTTGTTTGGTTTTCATAACCTGATTGGCCAGCTGGTTGTTTGGCTTCTCTACTTACTCTGTGATCTGAATGTCAATACACTTGCACCCTTCTTCTGTATTGCAACAACCAAAGTGTGCCAACACAGTCATATCATATGGATCCTGATAAAAGAGAAGGCCCTCTTGCCCATTTCTTAAGCTCAAGGAAATTTCTTCACTGAGCATCTCCAAAGCATTACATTAGCAAATAACTATTCAGACAGCTCAACATAAAAGAATAACTCCCAATCAGTTATTTCTATGTAATTTTCGCAGTACATTACAGAGAGCTGCTATATATAGGATACATCCTAGTTCAAGGAATTGCATATTGCAACAATACCTTTCCATATAAATATTCTAAAACCCTAATAATGATAATTAAATTCATTTGATCACTCCTCTTTCCTGTGATAACCTTCTCATGACTTATAAAATAAAACTCAAATTAAAAATAGTGAAGGAAAAGCTTAAAAAACAAAAGGGGACAAGGAGGAACCTGCCAAGACTCTTCACCCTTAAAAGTATAAGAAACGTTGGTTTTTTTTACATCAGGCAAGTTGGTTTTGTTGTCCCCTTTGCACCGAAAATAGACAGCTGGAGTGGCTTTTAGCCACTCGTGGGTTGTGAAGATCTCAATCGAGCTCAGAGTCACCTCCGCAGATACAACCGACCCTGTGCTACAAACAGTTAGTTTTATGTTTCATGAAACCTATAAACGAACAAACAAAGAGAAAATTGAAAATTAACCTGGGAAATCGGTGAAGAATAATATCGAAGAGAAAAGAAGGAGAAGCGAATAAGGAAGCGACATGAACATGGAGATGGAGATCAGAAGAGAGATCGATGAAGGAAGGTTGGAGAAGAAGTCAGAATTCAGATACGAAGCTTAAACGACAGCGTTCAAGGTTGTACACGGATTGCAACTGCTTTATTCGTTACGGTCTGGTTGGCGGTGCGTTCCGAAGAATAATACTTGTATCATAGCGTAGCGTCAACAACCCAATAGAATGTTCCGCCACGTCATTACTTCTGAAACGGCATCGTTCTGTTAAGGTAAAGTTGATAAACTCGTAAAGATCTTCAAAATAATTATTTAAACTCAATTATATGATTGATTAACTGAAAGTTCAGGCGCAAGTACTTTTAAAAGAAAATATATATAAAAATAAATAAATAATTCCTCAATAAATTTAAGTCATGTGCATTGAATTTTCTAGAGAATACCTTCATCTGTTTCCTGATTTTATAAAATAAAATGTTATAGTTTTATTCCTTTAAAAAAATTATCTATTCTTAATCCCCAAAATCTAGAATAATTGTTTTTAGATAAATGAATTGTGTAATTATATATATGTATATATAAAAAAATCTTTTGATCGTTCCCTCTAAAACATAAACATAAAATTTCCGTTTTTTTTAAACATTTGTTTAAGACAAATAAATACATTTGTTTTAATAATTTAGTGGTGGAATTTAATTTTTTTAGAAAAGTGATTAATAATAGAAGGGTCAGAATTTGGATAGTCCATAAGAGAATATACAACAAATTATTTAAGGTAGTGCAAGATTCATTCAGAACAAAACAATCCTAAGGAAGCAGCTCAAGGATCTTGAATGAATCAACCTTTGAAGAAGATGCTAATCACCATTATTATAAAATACATCTCAATCAACTTCACAAATATTTAAATGAAAACAATGAATGTTTCAGCTGTCCAAAAGATCACACCAAACATTATAATATTAGTACCTTAAGAAAATGTATAATTGTTAAAAATGAAACCCAGAATGGTTCAATAATTTTGTAATCAATCATGCAAAAGGAAGCACTTAATAAGGTACAATTCTTAAATATCGTTTAACACAATTTGTCTTAAAAATAGTTGTTTTAAAAAAATTATACTTATTCATTTTTAAAATTTAAAAACCAAAACATTAATAAATTTTAATTTTCTAAAAATATATTTGACGAAAAGATATTGGTTTAAATACGCTTTTAGTTTTTATTTCCATGAGAAAATATCAAATTTATTTCTTAACTTTTTTTCATCTTTTTAAAATTAATGTAATTTGATTATATCCACTAATAATATATGAATTACATTACACATCACCATCACATGTCTGACAAAAATTATAACAAAACCGTATTTTATCAAGTATTAATTAGCTGTAAAACAAAAACTACTATAATCTTTTATGAATTAGAATTAATAACTTATAAATTGCTACATTGTGAACTCTGTCATTAACCATTAACGTATGATTTGTAATGTATATTTACATAATAAATCAACCTTTCTCACTGATGTAAATTACTTACAAAGTTATGCTATAAAGTGAGTTATTTGCTTTAAATAAGCGATCTATATATCCAGATTTGAAAAGCTTAAGGTGATTTTGAAGATTTACACAAGAATCAGTTTCGTCAGACAATATAAAAATTGGAGTAAACATCTACTGAATTACCTTTTAGGAATTGAAAATCATATATATATATATATATATATATATAGATATATAATTGGATGAATATGAATGAAGGGTTGAAGTTAGAAATCAAGTTAAGAAGACTTTGGTTTCGAGCTGATAGGCCTTGGTGAAGAATGCTGGCCAACAGAGGTATGTGACCATTATGCTGCTAAGAGTTGCTGCACCTATCAACATGTTCATCACCACTATCTGCAGTTGAATGGCTTCCAATGGTGAGGCACCTCCCATAATCAGACCAGTCATTGCCCCAGGAAGAGATATTAAACCTACTGTTTTCGTGTTGTCGACCACTGGTGAAAGAGCCAATATCACTGCTCTTTTCACTTGCTCCTGCGTTGCTTCTCGCGGTGTTGCACCAAGAGCCAATGCAGTCTCAACCTGCAAAACAAATTATCATCAATAAACATTCAATCACTTCATCTAAAACAATTACAACTATTTTACTCACTAATTTAATTATACTCACCTACACTTGACATTGTAATCAATATCTCATAAATGTTTAAGTGTTTTTCTTAAAATTGGCACTGATAAACCAACATTCATATATATTTAATAGAAAAAAGTATTAGTTAAATCCTGATGTATCGAAGACGTTAGTTTCAAATATTAAAAAAATATTATGCAAGTGTGTTTCATTTTAATAGAAACTAGTTGCAAATTACAATCATTTAGTAACAAAGAACTTTAGTAATCCACGCTGCAAAATCAAGAACTTTAGTAATAAAATATCGACAATTGGAATTTGTGGTTGGTGTTAAAAGAGCTGGATATTTTGACTGACTTCAATCTTCTTTTTTTGGTGGCGTGTGTGGATCTGTTCAACCTTATGCAGATCTCATCTTAGTGCAGCAGCAAAGCTTGCAGCTGAATTATTCATTGTGTAATACATAATCAGAAGATGAATCGATAAGGAGGATTATAAGACATACCAAGTTCATTTGTGTTTTGATGTCCTCTCGGAGTCTTTTCATGGTAACACCAGTTACTGTCATGGCGTTTCCAACCATCATTCCAGCAATAGGTATTATATATCTGGGAGTGAAAGGGAACACGCTCAGCAACACAAGCACAAACATGGTCACCGCAGTTCCGGTGAGAATGGAAACCCCAGCCACATACTTTCCTCTAGGCACGTTTTTTGCACGTTGACCTGCAGTGTAACCAGCAACTATTACCTGCAACAAAAAAGACAGACATTTTCTTCTGTGGGTAACTGCAACCTATACTAAAAACACAAACTATCTTAGTTTTGTTTATCAAACTCCTAAAAAGTATATTTTTTTTCCTACCCTTTGGTTTTTCTGGACTTTGCAGACGGATTTCCTATTCAACAATGTCTAACAACCATTTGGGTTATCCCAATGATCTTAAATTCGAGCCAAAACTTGTTGATACAAAATATATACATTTACTTGAGATAAACCCAATGAAAGTGACCATTGAAATTTGTTACGTGAAATTAACCGAAAAGAACGAATAACGGAGAAAGAACGAAGAGGGACTAACCATGAAAAGGTAAGCTAGAAGGATCCATCCAGCGTTGTCCTGGTTGAAGATGAACTGCAGCACAAAGCCAATGATAGAAAGTTGAATAAATGCCCTCAGAATGGAAACAACCATCTCCAGCTCGAGGCCAAGCTTCTGGTAGAAGGACAAGGCCACAGCGAGAAAGACCACCGCTGTAGCAGCCACAGGCTTCACCATGCCCTTGAGGAACTCCAGCATCCATGACCAATCCGTGCCCTGCTGTAATGTGTGGTTCTGAGAAGCTAGCATGGGTTTGAGGAAGAAGAAGGAATCCATGGTGATGGATATTTGCTGACACATAGGGTATAGCTATGATAACATATATGTGAAGGCCAAAGCAGAAAAGACCTTCCCCAGAATGCGAGTCACCATGTGGATGGATTGAGGAGTTCCTAGTCGCGTGACGCAGCAGCAGATTCAGCACTATTTTGGCCTTATCTTAGTTTACTTAATTATTCAATTCTACTATTCTTTTCACAATTCACAGTTCTCAGCCACTATCCTTCTCTGCAATATTAATATTGCTTGCTGACAAATTTTAATGATTTCTGTCAACTTTTCCATTTTACATGTAAAATCTGGTTATTATTCAGCCCAAAATTACCTGGAACAATATATATTTTATAATTTTGAAGCATGTAATTAATAATTTGTCAACGATCCAACCATTTTCTAAATCTGCGTACAGCTGACAAATATATTTCAAAATAAAGTAAAATGGTAAAAAGTATTAGGAACTATCTTAATTTAAAAAAGTGTTTTTTTTTTCTTTCAAAATCTTAATTTCAAATATTAGGAACTAAATTTTTTAAGGTGTTTTTTTTAGAAAAGTAACGGAACGTACGTACGACAAGTTGCTTTCATGAGGTTGTCCTTTGTTTTCAAGCGGTTTGGAATGTGCCGTGTTAGTGAAAGTTTAACAAAATCTTATGCTTTGGCTCTTACTTAATCGATCAATTAAAATTAATGTTAAGCAAAAAGTTATTATAAAGATCAATAAACTTAACAACACAGTAATAATGTAAAAAAATTGAAAACTTTTAGTATTGTTATTTAAGATTTAAACTAAAACATTTTTTAAGATTTATTTTAAATTATTATTTACTGATAAATTATCATAATTGAATAAGAATATTAGTATATCATATAATTGTCTAATCAATCATAAATTAGAAAGTCAAATATTATTGATATGTATAAATAAATCATCATCTGCACCAGACAGTTAAAGAGGGAAATCAATTGATTAATAACGAAAACAATTAATTCTAATATTGAATAATGAAAATGTAAAGTGTAATTATTAACTATTGAATTTTAATTAAATTGTTATTAACAAAAATCTATTATAAAATCTATAAATATAAACTTGAAATAGATATTAATCCGTATTTATTAAACCATTAATATTTAAACGGAATAATTGTTAATAATTATATTTTTTAAATTTATTATTGACTAAATAGTACAGTGGAGCAGGTGATGTCTAATTTCATATTAAATCGTGTTTTTGAATTTGGGCGTCCATGATCTGTCCACGTTCGTGGTTTAGGTAGTGTACGGCCACATGTGATGTAATCGTATTCTACTTTGATTTCTTTAATCATACATAATAAAGGTATGGTATTGTGTCAATTACCAAACAATACGTGTACATATATTATTATTTTATTCTCTATTAACAATAAACTAACTCACAAGTTTTGCAATACGTCACTCTTGACATCAGTGTCAATTGTTAATTACCAATTGTTATTTATTTAAATTATTACTATTTGGATTCTAATTTTTAAAATATAAACTTTACTAGAACAGCAAGAAATACGTTATAAATGAAATGGTAGCTTTGTGTCTACACTCCAAAACTTTAAGGAGATTGTGGCTTCGAACACAGTTTAAAAAAGTTAGTGTTTTTAAAAGCTAATCAAAGAATTAAACATTCAGTTATATGCTTCTTCTTAGAATAGGGCATGGACAGAGTATTCCAATACATGTACTTCCAACTTCTAATATTTTAAGAGCAAATGGAGATTTTAATCCTATCAGGTAATGCTACATTAGTACTTGAAAAAAATATTATAAAAATAAGTCTTTAAATTTATGGATTCAACTTCAATTAATTCTTAAATTTGTTAATATTATCAAATATTTTTATGATTTTGCTTACATCATCTTGGTTGGAAAAAAAAGAAGAAAGAAAATGATACACGATACAACTAACAAGAATTGTAGAACTTAAGTTATTGGAAATCTATCATATGATAAGTATAGTTTTTTTTTTTAATAAATAATTCAGTTTTGTGAAATTATTTAAAGCATTTTTGTCAAATACTAAAATTGAAGAAAACTCTTTTGATTTATTTTTTCATAAGTTAACTAAACTTATGCAAAGTGAATTAATAAAAGGAAAATGAACATATTCATCGTACCATACCATTAAACAATGTTGATTTGCTTTGATTATATAGTGGAGACAACTTTTGAGTCTATGCAATGTCCTCTCGCTCAATTGAATGAGATTTGCAAAACATATTGTCTCTTAATTCTCATAAGCATTGCCAATTGAGAGAGTGCAAGGACACAAATACTACAATTCTAAAAATTCTTACAAAGAATATACCAAAAGATAACAATGGTTTAATAAATAAAGAGATTTCATGTCAAATATCCTACATAACTTAGAAATAAGGTTTAATTATAGCATATGGGTAATTGTAATCATATCATAAATTAGTGTATGGTTAAGTTTAGTTTAAAGTATATTTTTTAACATGATATTAAAGTTTTGCTGGAGTGTATTTAAGTGAAATTTTTTTTTAGGTTTATACTCTTCTATTTATTATTGAATTATCCATAGATGTTTAGTCTCATGCTTGAAGGACTTTTCTTTTTCCACGCTTCCTTTTTTCTTCTTACACCTTTATCAAATTTTTAATCTCAATTCTACCCGTCTATTAAACAATATTAAAAATTCTAATCAATTAATCTTCACCATACTTTCTTTTTCTTCTTCCATAAACACATCTCTCCCATTTCAAAATCTCCATTTTTTCTTGTTTTTTCTTCCATGATTATGGCACATAAATTACATCTTCCTTATTTTCTAAATGGATTAAATATATTTTTAATCCCTTAACTTTCAATGAAAATTGTAAGGGTGTTGCTCCCTCCACCTCCCCAAGTGGGTCCTGCACCTCTCCACTATTTTAATTTATTTCTAAAATATTTTACACCTCTCCACTATTTTTTTTTATTCCAAAAATACCCTAGACCTCCCCATTATCTTTAACAATCTTTTTCTTTCTTTCTCTAGATTAATGGAGCATTTACATGACTCAAATTTGAACTTGTGATATATTTTCTTAAATAAGTTTGGTTCAACCTTATTTTCGCTGCTGAATATTTTTTTTCTTTTCAAATTACTTAATAAATGGTAAAATTTTGTTCTAAATTTCTAAAAAAATGTTTATATATGTGTGTTTTTTTATATATAATATCTATAATTTTTAACATTATATTATGTTTTAATTCACCGACATGTTTGACTCAAATAACTTAAATAAAATATTTAATTTATTAAATAAATAATATAAAAATATTATTAAATACTTAAAATATAAAAAAAGATATTTGTTAAAGATTTAGAATTTATTTAGTTCTTTCATCATTATAAAGTTAGTATATAATAATAATAATATATCATTATTTAATATTAATATTATTATGTTTATTATTTTGTATTTGCATCTAACTTTTAATTTTATAAAATGGAGATGGTAGAAGTACTAATATTGAAGTTTCCTCTGAATTTTATATTTTGTAATATATCACAAATTCAAATCTGAACCATATAAATGTTCCATTAATGTAGAGAGATAAAGAGAAAGATTGTTAAAGATAGTGTGGAGGTCTAGGGTATTTTTGGAATAAAAAAAAATAGTGAGGAGATATAGAATATTTTTAAAATAAATTAAAATAGTGAGGAGGTGCAGGATCTACTTGGGGGGTGGAGGGAGCAACACCCAAATTGGAATTAGCCCATCTTTGAAGCTTTGGACCACTTTAGTTTCTTATCTTTAGAAACACATGAATTTATTCTTTTTAACCAAGTTTTGTTAAGTTTATTTAACGTTTCAACACATTTCTCAACTAACATTGAAGTAGAAATGTGTCAAATGATGTAAACAAATCAAATGCTATCATAAAACACATTTGAAACGTTAAATAAACTTCACAAAATTTAGTTAAAATGACTAAATCCATAAATTTTTAAAGTTGAGGAACTAAATTGGGTCAAAGTTTTGAAGAGGGATTAATATAATTTTTACTAAAATTTAAGAAACCAAAAACATATTTAACCCTCTCTAAATCATGGTTCTCCTTCACCTCTTCTTAGTGACTCATCATCATTGTTGTACCTATCAACACATCTCCATGTGAGTGTCACATTAAAACCCCTCACCCATCATCCCAAAGTTGCTAACAAACTTTATCTATGTGTTCATATTATGGTCCCGCTCGAACTTGATTTTACATGCAATGCTTCCATCGCAAACGTTAAACACAATGAAATAATTTATGCCTCTATGATCTCGTAACCCTACATACTGGTATTCTTATGATGAAGTCACTAAAATTATTTTTCAGATTGTCTGTTTCGAAATGTATTATAGATTTCTAAATGTTAACACATAATCCAAAATATATTTTTTATGCATTCTAGATTATATGTTTCAAAAGGTATTTTTGGATTTGGAAGTACTATCTAAAATATCTAATCCAAAATTTATTTTTTATACATTTCGAAGTGAGTGTTCAAGAAGGTATTTTCATATTCAAAAATATCTTTCAGAATACTCAACCTAAAGAACATTTTATATTATGGATTGAATATTTCAGAAAATATTTTCAAATCCAGAAATACCTTTTGAAATACTCAATCTGAAATTTATTTTTTATAGAGTGTTTCAAAACTCAAAATACCTTTTATAACACTTAATATGGATTTTTTTTAAAAGTACAAGCATTTTTATTATAACTGTAATGAAAGGTAATTTAGAAATTACAAGGTTTAAGGGGTGCAAGAAGGAAAAAAAGGTGTAGGAAGAAAAAACTTATAATATATATAGTTGTGATAAGAACTAATTTGCTAGGAATCAACTATGTGTTCGTTGGGAAACGACTCAAAGTTTACTTTATCCTTTCTATTTTGTTGACTACTATCTTAGCAATATTGAAGTTGTTATATTTTAGTAGTATTAATTTGATTGCATCAATGATAACATGGCTGATATAATAGAATTTCATAAACAAATCGTAAAGGGAATTGTGAGATATGTGAAAGGAACAAGAGAATTTGGAATCCTTTATGAACACAAAGGTGATAAAGAATTGTTAGCCTAATAGTGACTATACATGAGATTTGAAGGATCGCAAGAACATGTCTCATTATGTGTTTTACTTGAGTGGAGGGATTGTAGACTAGAACTCTAAAATGCAACTAGTGATTATATTGTCATTCACATAAGTAGAACATATATTAATAAACAGAATATATAGTAATAGCTTATTGTGCAACTCAAGACATATGGTTAAAACAAATTATGGACAAACTTAATCAAAATGAAGATAAAAGTGTTGTAATCTAACAATAGGTTCAACCATCACAATAGCAAAAAAATCCTCTCTCTCAAACACATTTACATCTACTTCGACTTTTTTATGCAATCTCAACAACGATAGCAAGATAAAGTTGGTATATTATAGTTCTTTTTATCAAATGGCAAACTTAATCACCAAACCACTCAAGCATATACATCTAATATGAGTTTGTAAGGTTGTTAGCTTAAATTAATCATCTCATAATGAGATTTTGAGTATGATATATAGGATAAGATTTGTTTTAGTCAATTTGTTGTTGTTAATAAAGTCCTTAAATATTGGTTGCAGTTAGTGGCTCCACGTTTTTAGACTTATTAGACGTGAATATTTATTTGTTGCATTCAGTTATAAAAGAATTATATAAGACCCATCATATTAATAAAGCTATGTGCATTTCTCTACATTTGTGTACTATAGTTTAGTACCTAACAAATTCAACATATAAATATAATTATGATTTTAATTTATTTAATTAAAAATATTAATTAATCAATTATAATTAAATACACAAAAACAAATTAAAAAAATTGAAACAAAAGTTGGCAGGTTATTCCATAAAACGAATCACGAATGCTAACTCATTTTACTATCTTATCCTGTTTTTATATCTTGTCGCTTTTAGTAAATCAATGACAAGATATATCAAAACATAGCGAGTTTTATTACCTCTAATTATTTTCAATGACATTTTTATTGATAAAGATTTTTTTTATTAACAAATAACTGTTTTAATATAAAGCAACAATGTCATGAAATAAATAACAAGACCATTATATTTAAAAATCTTGTGCATTTATTTTTTCCAACATAAAAGGATCAATTTTCATTTTGATGATTAATCTATATTTCATAAATATAGTAAAACCCCGCCACTCCATTCCTTTTTTTAGAGTTGTGCAATGGAAGCCTAACACAAAAAGTCAAAATAGTTCTTTATAGTTTATTGTTATTTTACAACCGTACTTTTAGTGTTTTCTTACATGTAGTTGGTATCATAAAAATGACTTAGTTTAAATGGTTAATTAGTGAGTTTAATCAATCACCAAACAGGTCAAGATGATATGTACTAGTTTGGAGCACAAACTAATGAACATGATCAAATATCAAACAAATAGTTGATAATACATTAGTTCAGATTCCATATCCTACAATTTGAAATACAAGTCACAAAGATCGGCCGGTTATTAAACAGGTCAGTCGATAATAGTCAAGTACTAGCTTAATAAACAAGACAACAAACTCAATCGAACACTAAATAAACTGATTGACTATGAACTGGATTAATAAAAATAAACTCTCCTAAAGTAAATTAACCTTCAAATAATCAATTTAAGAGTAAAATATAATTATACCGTAACTAAACCAATATTAATTAAATATCTACCATCAAACTTATAAATAAATATTTTAAGTAAGGAAATATGTTTATGCATTTATTATTGTATTAGCGACTAATTATCAAAAATTAAATTAACTTTGATATGGAAATACTTTTTACAAATATTTTTCTAACGATTTAAACGAATATAAGCTTATTGAATAACATTTAGACTTTTATCTATACAAAACAATCCGAACTATTGACCTGATGCAAATGCCATTGATTTGAAAAAAAAAAAAAAAAACATTTTTTCCCACACTGGTCCAGAAAACTTTGCTCATTACTAAAACTTGAATCTCTTTTTCTTGTTATCAATTGAGGTAGACAAATTTGGAGTCTTAAGAATTCTTTTTAAGATAGCGTTCGCCCGTGAATAGGCTAAAAAATCATATTTGAATTCATATTTCTGAACCCTCAGTTTTTCAAATAAATAATGCAAAATGGTCCAAATATTTTTATTAAAAATATGCTCTTTTTGTTGAGAGAGAAACAAAGTTGAATTTTAGGTGACAATAAAATAAAATGAATTTATATAATATAAGGTGCACTAACCAATAACTGTTGGTGGGTATTTCACGAAAATCAGTAACATTGTGTGTCTGTTTGTGTCATGAGATGATTTAAACGGGTCACACAGGTTAAGATGATGCATACGAAATCAACAGATTTTAAGAATAAAATAATATATTCTTATAAAATAAATAGAAAGTCTATAATATGTACAAATAACATTTTCTCATCATCAAAACATAGAACCAGTAACACATAAAAATCAACTAATTGTTTCTAATATTTTTTTTTTCTGATCAATGACAATCCGCCTTTTAAAATAAAAGAAAAACTACACATTTTTTATTTTATTTCTCATAAATGAAAATATTAAATTTCATTTTAATTAATAATAATTTTATATATCGATGTGAAATTTTTATTACATTATTATTATTTTAAAGTCGACAATTTTGTTTACATGTAGTGTGATAATAATATAATGTTGTCTTTAAATTCTGCATTGCATGACTCATTTTGTAGAACACAAATGTTTCATAAAAATTTTACTAGGAAAGATTCGGAGTTCTGAAACGGTGATCGTTGCAGCAGCAGTACTTGTCTGCAACACACAAAGATGACAACTTGCTGCGGCCGAAGGACAGAGAACAAGCCAATAACACCTGCCACAGTCAAGCAGAATCACACATGGAGGTGGGTTTCTCAATTCTCTCTCTCACGGACCTTCTTTCAAATAGGTTATGTCACTGCTAAGAAAAATAAAATAAAATGGAATTCACATTGTTTCGAATGATCAGTGGCAAGAAAACGGAAGAACATGATGGTTGGAATGCTCTCGAGTGCCTCAGAGGGAGATTACTAGCAGAGAGACAGGCTTCAAAGGTTGCCAAAGAACAAGCAGAATCATTGTGCAACAAGGTCATTTTCATACATTGCTTCTTCTTTCCTTAGATTAGGGAAACAAAATGACATAACTTCTGCTTTCTGCTTCATAAACTTTATTCTGTGGTTTTATTTTTGTCTCCCTAAAATTGAAAATAAAAATCTTTGGTTTTAGCAGTTTAATGAGCTGGAAAAGAAGCTCAAAGAAGAGATTAAACTAAGAGACAAAGCAGAAAGAAAGCTTAAACTTTTAAAGAAGAAGCTTGAATGTTTCAATGTGTCCACCCCGTCATTGCAAAAATGTCATTCGGGTGAGAAATGTGAACTCTTCTGCGGATCATCTTTATGTAGTGCAGCTTTGTTAGAAAATGAAGTCCGCAACCACAATGTTGCAGAAGAACATGCACTCGCTCATACCCACAATAGTCCATTCATCACCAAAGATGGTGATTCTCTGTTAACTGATACTTCTTGTTGTAATTCAGACCTCGGTAACTTTCTCCCTCAAATTTCAGGCAAGACGCCAAATCAGAGCTCAGATAATTTGAAGAATGGCGAAAATAGGTGTTCCATTTGAAATTGAAGTCATATTGCATTTGATGAAATTTTGGATCTTTTAGTTGAATTTGTTGGCTGATTTCGGTTGTTTCTATGTTAGGCTTTCACTTTCAAGATCAAAATCATTGGCGAAAGGTTATAATTCTCAGGGTAGCTATGGTTATTATGGTTCAAATCCAAGTCCTGCTCAAGCTTCACCTGAAATGATTAGTCAGAATCCAAATCCAAGATTATAGTAGCAGGTATTACATTAGAAAATGTGGAGACATTATATTAGACGAGTAGTTTTTGTCCTACAACTTAATTTGCTTGTGTTGACAAATTACCAATTTTCAACTTAAGATGTGTTTCAGTCTTTCTGGGTTTCTAGTTTGAGCTCAAAACCACCATGGCACTGCCATTAGTTGCTGTGACTTTTCCAGCAACTTGGACATAACAAACCAATCAATTAAGAGTGTTTGAAGTCATAAATGCATAAAGAACAAGTCAAACTATAAAAAGTGTGTATTTTGGAATAGTGAATGGTGTGATAACTTGATTGGTGTGAGGCAGTAACTTCCATTTACATTATAAAACTTAAACTTGCGAGCTTCAGCATACTGCTCAGATGGCAAACAATCAGAATCATTCATGGCAGGCAAACTTGTCTACATCTCACTCTATGTTCAAGATTATTCAAATTGATTAAATTCAAAACTTTAGTTTCCCGTGATTGTTTATTTTGCTGGATTTTTTTTTTTAAATGATATTGTATTTGTGAAAAACTTTTCATTTTCTTTCTTCAAAGTTACTCTAAATGACACTAACTTGCCTAATTTCAAAAGAAGTTTTTCTTTTGTTAATTAAGTTTTAAGTATTGATAAGTTTGAGTATTTTAAATTGAATCTTTATTAAATCTTTAGTTCATTGAGTACTCAATTTTTATGTTTTTTTAATTAAATTGTATAGTTAACTTTTCGATTAATGGAGCGAGCGATGTAATTATTATTTTGTTTATTTGTTTGTGTAATATAATAAAATTTACGTATGTGATTAATTTTTCTTATATTGTATTTATAGAAAAAATATGAATTAAATTTAAAATACAAATAAAAAACAATAATAGACAAATAATAAAACATAAAAATAAAATATTTATCTAAGATATATAATAATATAATATATTTAACCGTCTAAGAAATTTGAGAGTATATATTTAATGTATGAAATGATATAATATATTTAGCCGTCTAAGTAATTTTTATTGTTCTTATTGAACGAAGTTGTTATATCTTTTGATAATTTCATATATGATAACCCAGAAAGCATAACCACTGAGATGTTCTTATTATCTATTATGTTTTTAATAAAACTAATAAAAGTTATTAACATATTATTTGTAATATCACGCATATAAATAGTGTTACTTATTTAACAGAAAAATTAAACATAGAAATTTAATTAAAAATATAAAAAATTGGAGTATATATATATTAAGGTAAAGTTTTAATAAAATTTAAATAAAATATTTAAATTTATTGTGAATTTATATCTTAATCAAACCTTACTTTTTATAATAAAATAACATTCACACTATTTTTCTTCCATTTTATGATTAAATTCGTAGATTCTTAGTAAAACAAGATAATAATACAAGATCAAAATGTACTGAGTAAAACGTAAAGAAAAGGACAATAATATTTTGACAATATTTTTTGACAATTTTTTTTATAACGAGATACATGTCATCATTTTATTGGTCTATTTGAATTTATGTTTAAAAAATACTTAAAACAGACCAATCACAAACTATCACATAGTTTGTTAAAAAAGTGGTGTTAAAAAAAGTTTTTCCTAAAGAAAAACATATCTTTAACATTTTTTTACAACTTTTTTATACTTGTTTATGTAACCGTTTGTGATTTAGTTGAACTATTTAAAATAAAATCCCTACTTACATACACTCAAAATCAAATGAGCTCAAAGTTTAACTTGTATTTAGCAACAGAATAACTAAAAGATAGAAACATATGAATATCAAACTAACGCCAAAAACAAAATAACAGTGATCATAAAAAGGGATTATGGCCTATGGAATCTACTAGATACAACAAATTAATCTGCTAGAAAGGGGGACCAGAAGAACCATGGAATGTACTAGATTCAATATTTAATAAAGACGAAGGATACCATGTGGTATGGTTTTACATTTCATGGTATATTGTATGATCTTGTTCCTTGTCTATTGCTAAGATGGTTTGAGATATGGCATTGTTACGTGGTCATATTCTCATGATTATGAGTTTATTTCATGTGAACATGTTACATGTCGTAGGTCAAATGTTGGTCTTTGCTTTGTTAAGCAAGTCATCATACTTAATTACTTTATTTAAAAGTTAATACAATGCCTAATTATTGTGTAGCTACTTAGATATATTAAAATTTTAAGATAAGCTTGTTGGAGGAATACAACTTCTGGAGTATAAGAATGATTAAGGATATATACATTTGTTTCAATTCCTAAGAAATACGAAGGTTTTATGGTTACTGTAAAACGAAGTTGTTATGGATGTAAAATAATAAGTAATTTTTATTCATTGTAAAATGATCTCTTGTAACAACTTATCTCAATGAAAATAATATAAATTATTTTGTTTTGTATGAAATATAATATCATTTTTGTATTATTCATAAATATTCATATTTTTTAATAAGTAGAGAAAATAAATAATAGATGAAAAATTATAAAATATAAATTTTTTAGTATAATTAAATAAAATGAATAATAAGACACAATTGAGAATATTAAATTTTATATAAAAAAAAACTTCAAACTTAATTAAATCTAAAAACTATATAACAGTCTCTAAATATACTTAAGAAATATTTCTTTTAAGTATAAATTTATATAAAAATGGATTTTATTTATAATCCCAAATAAAATTATATCATAAATATTAATAAAAATAAAAATAAAAAACAAAGTTTAAATTTAAGCAAAAAATTGTTTCATAAGTTTTGTTATAAAACATAAACTAATAAATCAAATAAAATAAAAAATAATAATGATTTTGTCATCAATCATTTTATTTTGTTCATTTGATTCTAAGAAAGTACTTAAATAAAAAGTTACTAATAATGAACATTGAAATATTTTAATCTTTTTAAAAAGGAAGGAAAATGACACTAAAAAACATTTAAAAAGGCTTATAACACAACATATTAAATACTTCTTATGTCATTAGTGTGGTTATCCAATCGATACATTATCCACATGAGAGACATTTATAACTATATAGCAAAAATGTGATCCTTCAACAGTGAAAGAAAGCCTAGGAATACTGTTTTTCAAGAAAAAAGGACAATTATCCATGGAGGTAGGACCCATTGTAGACAAAAAAAAAGTTCACATTGCATGTGTTTTAGGAGGAAAATTCGTAACATGAACTTAGAAAGAAATGTATAGTCTAACATAAAGCTTTAAGCTATGGTTGATTTTGAGATATTATAGATAATAAGATAATTAGTATTGCCTACAATTTAGTACAACTTAACAAAACAAAGTTCATATTTAGTATCTAATTAAAAAAAATATTTAAATGAGATGATCTTGGCCTTATTTATGAATAATAATTAGAAAGAAATGAAATAGAAAATTTGGCAGTGACATTAGTAGGGGAAATAACAAATATGGTAAGATGAATGGTGTCATTTGCTATGCCTCTCCTTTCACACTAGAAATAGGACAACACACATAATTATTAACATGTTATATGATACACTAAATGCACCAATTTTACACTTATAGGATTTCACTCTCCACCTTTCAATTCAAATTTCCTTTATGCCCTATTTCTTTCTCTTCCCACAAAAATCATTACATACGTAAACATGCTATGTTTATACAAATTTGATAACCCAACATGTGAAATCATTTCATACGTAAACTATTATTATGTTCTTATCATGTGAAATAACTTCAATACATTACATTAATTCTTTTCCATCTTTTAAATCCTTTTTTCATCAATCCCTTTCTCATTTTTTTCTTTCACCATATTAACAAAATCCTTCATCAAGTAAACATTGCCTTTCTTGGCCTCAAATGGAAAATATATTTACACAAATTTGAAAACGAATTATCAAGAATTATGGTCAAGGTTTCTAAAATTAATATTTAGGGATATGAAAGCAATTTGAAGATATAGGTGTCACATAATCATTCACATCAACTCAATATCATATTATATGAGGCAAGTTGGATGTCACTTTCACAAATAATTGAAACAATGGAAGGATTATACCGAAATGGAAAAATGGTTTTTGAAAAATTAGTTTCAAACAAGATTAATAAATGTTGAAAAAAAATTACATTAATTAGAGATACAATAAACTTACAATATATAAATAATTATAAATATCATTTTTATGTTTAGTTTTATGCAATTAAGTTTAATTTAAAATTCACTTTTTTAAAATGATATAAAAATCATAAATTTTTTTAATGAAATTTATTATTTGTTGATCATTATGTTACTCGTTATCAATTTTTATACTCAAAATGTAAATATCTATTTAAAAGAGTGTGTTGAAAATTTAAAAAAATTAAAGATAAAATGAATTTATTATTTAAAGTATTAAATTTATAAGATTGAGTTTAATTAAAAAATATATGATAAAGTTTTGTAGAATAAAAAAATTAGTTAAAGAGTTGTTGGGCATTCTAGTCTTACTATAGGTTGGAAATAAAGAAAGCATGATGAGTTGCTTCAGAAAGAAAGACCAAAAATTGACCCATACGAGTAACATGCGTTCTAATAATCGAGCATCCCATGTACTACTGTTATTCTATTATTCATATTTTCCTACAAATATCAAATCATTTAAATTTACTTTTAATATTCTATCAGTAAATTAAATATTTCAGGAATTACCTGGATGGACGTGCGGCTCATTTTTTAATGTCTTAATGCAAAATCATTTATATTTATTTTTATGGAATATGAACTTATTATTATAATAAGTTATGGTTTTCAAGTCATATGTACGATTTCATTTATGAAATCCATTATTGAAAGAGAAAACACTGTTTAATGTTGTCGTACATGCAGGATTTTAAAGATCAAGAACCATGTGTTTCTCTATCACAATCTTAATCAATTCCGTTATCCATTGCTTCATTTTTTAATCTATTAATTAATAAATGGCTTCAATAAAAAAATACAAAAACATGAATGTAAAAGCATTAAAAAAATTATTAAAGCACAATAATAGAAAAATGAAAGAAAGAAAAATTAATAGACTTAAACAAAAATTCTATAATCTATTATAGATACCTAAATATTTGGTATGCAAAAACAAAAGTAGGTTATATTAAACTTATTTAATATGTTTCATCCTCTTAATGATTAAATTATTATGAATTAGATTAAGCATTAATCTATATATATATATATATGTCTGTCGACATATTAATTCAAACATCAAAATCACAAAAGTTAATCTAAGTCAATTCTCCAAACAAACAAACTTGTTGTGACTAATAAATCAATTTCAAAATAAAATTATCTTAAGACAAACTACTATTATTTAGGATAATGATATTTAGATAACATTTTTTTGACAACATTTGAACATTGATTACATGTCAATATGTGATTGGTCAAAAATTATTCACAATAATGTTTATGATTATTATTATTGATTGTTGAATAATTTTTAATCAATCACAAGTTGACACGTAATCAATGTTCAAATGTTGTCAAAAAAAATGTTGTCTAAATATCATTATCCTATTATTTATGAGAGACCCTTAATTTCTTAGAAATTTAGTTCACATTAAATTTCCATGATATGTATCATGGATAAAAAAAATTAAAATTATTTTGATGATATGATATGAGTAAGTGTAGTTAGTATTACTTACTATTTTACTGGCTTAATAAAATTTTAACTATGCCACAAATTTCCATTTTAATTAAAAAAATTATATTGAACGTTCAAAACATTTATACTTTTTAATTAATTTTACAGTTTCATTTTGCCATCATCATCATTCTTTCTTCATTTTAAAAAGAAAAAAAAACTAAATAATTAAAATATCTCGTAGATTCTATATTTTCAATTGAATCTTTATTAAAAAATTATTCTATTTAATGTCTAAATTTTTTATATTTTTAATTGAGACTCTGTTATCAACTAAAACAACAAAGCAGACTTATTTTGTTGTCTAAGCATAATCTCACGAATTAGCAATAAGAAAAATAAAACTCCAAAACACTAATTGTTTTACCAAATGACAATGTTTGGTTTCTACACATTGGTTGTTTGATTTTTGTTTACGTAATTAATTTAAAAAAAAATAAAATCAAACAATTTAAATTTTTATAATTAAAATTCTAAACCTTAAATGCTAAATGTAATCAGTTACGTACATCAAAAAATATAAAGATTTTTGGCACTAAATATAATAACTTATTTTTTTAATAGAAACTTAATTGAACTGGTTTTTTTATTGTTGGTATGGACACACATAAATAATGATGATACAAGATAACAGCTATGCAAAATCAAACCACATATACTCAATTTAAAATTATAAAAAATTTAAATACTAAATAAATTAAAATTTGTAAATATCTAACTTTACAATTGACTTAAATCTTAATTAAAGGTGAAATTGATTAGAAAGAAAAATGTAATTAAATTACTTGAATCAGTGGTCAACTTGGTGTATCTTGTATATATAAAATTTGATGAAATAGGGTATTTAAAATATTTAAAAAAAGAAATAAAATGTGAGGATATGAATTGATGTTAAAAAAGATGAATAATTTAATTTGGATGTATGTTTTACATGTTTCCATATTGAGTGAGGTTGAGTTGACAAGGCCACCTGCTAGCCTGACTATTCATTGAAAATCTGCTAAATACTATATATATGTTGTATCATGCATCCTGTTTTCTAACTATTCTCTGAAGAGCACGCATCCAAATTTATTATAGGTGGAACCCATGCAAAACCATCATTCACTTTGCTACTATCCATAACCACAATATATAATCGACAAATCCTTCTCTTTCCATAAACTATTGCTCGCTAACTAATACACCTTCACCAAATTATCATATTGAAGTTGATGGAATTTCAAAACCACACTCTGTTGTTTCATACAGTGAATGCATGCATCATTTCAAGTTCCAAGGTGTCTTCATCCGCGTATATACCTTTTCTGATGTCTACAGCTGCACTCTCTCCTCACCCTTCTCAATCATACCTTTCAAACCTTATACACCAAAAGGATTTAAATATCTGTTTAAGACAGGGATTAGTCTTTGCCTAACATAGTTGTATCCAGAAAATAGTATTTATCAAATGAAAATGTTGCAGGGTTTTTGACTGGAAAAATAAAAAGAAAATATCAGAATAATACAGATTCATTATGCAGTGAGTCGGTGACAGAAAAATGAAATGACCATACAGGAGAAATTGGGTGAATGAATTTGGTACTGGATATGATAAGAGTCCATTTTTCTTTTCCTGGTTAAATTTGTTAGGTTAAAGCCAAAGTGAACTTTGCCATTTTACTTATTTGACCACCCCGGAACATGTTTGTGGAAAAAAAGTGTTAAAGGACCACTTTTTGGACATATTTTACTCCTGAGATGTTGTGTTGTGTTGTGTTGTTCAGTTTCTAATTTTTCTTTATCACATATTTACACTTACCTAGATTTTTATGTCTTGTTACAACTCAGACATATAGGAAAGTATTGCAGAGTTAAACAAAGTGATATGTAGCAGAAATGTGGAGATAAGTATTAGAGAGGAAAAATCAAGTGCATGAACCCATGATGGTAAAGGGTGAGAAAACCCGTGGGTCCTAGACTCTAGATTAGTAAAGTCATGCATTATCACGAAAGTTAAAGCAGGGAAAAGTCGACGTTTACCCAGAAAAATGGAAAGTGGAAGAGGTAGACAAGCAAAGTTACCTAACACTTAGGATTATACCTTTTTAATGTGATGGAACTCAAATCCTAGCCATGAAAGGCTTTTGGAAACCCACATGGCCACAGAACATTAAAATCATGTGGGACAAATGAAAGGACATGAGTTACAATGTCAGAGTTTGTAGTTTAAATCTCTTTTCATTTTCTGATCTTAGATCTAGTCTCAGTGCTCTCAAGATCCTCTGTCAAAAACATCCAAAACCCCTTTTCTTATCCATTGCTCCCTTTTATCACTCAAATCTTAGACCAACTCTGCCATATCCAAATTTTATGTGCTTTTACAGCTAAGTCTGCTGCTCAAAATTGGCACACGGAGAAGTTCCGAATGCATGCTGCTCAGGTTCAAGGTACATGCCACCAAAAGGCCTCAGTATTCTCTGAACTTGCATGAGAGTTACTTGGCTTGTCATCCCAAGGTATACTTCTCAGTTAGTTTGCCCCATACCAATTTGGCTTTTAGCTAAAATTTGTTCTTATCCTATGATGTCTGCTTTTCCTAGGTATATATATAATATAACTTCAGGATAAGAGAGCGTGTGAAGCATAAGCAGCTGAAGAAAACTTCTTCATATTTTATTACTTTAAGGGTCTGCAAAAAAAAAAAAAAATTATGGTTAGATTCTGCTGGAAGCCAGCTTCTGTGGGTGATGATGGAGATGTAAATGGGAGAGTTGAGGGACTGCTATGGTACAAGGATTTAGGAAACCATCTTTATGGGGAATTCTCAATGGCTGTGATTCAAGCAAATAGTTCATTGGAGGATCGTAGCCAACTTGAATCTGGACCCTTGACTTCTGACTATCTGGGGCCTCAAGGAACCTTTATTGGTGTATACGATGGCCATGGTGGTTCTGCAGCCTCACAGTTTGTCAGTGACAATCTCTTCGCCAATGTCAAGAGTATGATATGCCCTCAACTTTTACTATAACAATATGTGTGTTTATTGGAAGAACAATTTTTTCTCTCTGATGCTTTTCGAATCAATTGAAGACTGAAAATCCATTAGTATTTTCTTGCTTGACCCAAATATTCTGAAACTAAATCAATTACTTGGACCACAACTGCAAAGTAGCATAATTTGGACCATACTTTTGGCAGTGAAAACTGAAATTGTTAATGATTTAAAATATAAGAAAGTCAAATAGAAACAAACATCCATAGAAGTTTAATAACCTCTTTTGTGTGTAAAGCAGGTTTCGCAGCTGAGCATCGAGGCATATCAGAGAATGTTATACGAAGGGCATTTTCTGCAACAGAAGAGGGTTTTCTGTCTGTTGTGAAGAAACAGTGGCTAAGCAAACCACAGATTGCATCTACCGGTACATGTTGTTTGGCAGGGATAATTTGCAATGGCATGCTATATGTTGCAAATGCAGGAGACTCAAGGGTGGTGCTGGGGAGAGTAGAGAGAGCAACAAGGGAAACAACAGCTATCCAATTGTCTGCAGAGCACAACGTTAACATCCAAATGGAGAGAGATGAAGTTCGGACAAGGCACCCTTATGATCCACAAATCGTGGTTAAGAAACACAATGTTTGGCGTGTGAAAGGCCTCATACAGGTAAAAATTAGAGAGATTCATAGCATTAATTGTTAAGTGGTTCCTTGTTGATTGTTGAGAAGAAAATAAAACATGAGAATTCAAAGTTAACAGATTTGGCCTTTGCAGGTTTCAAGATCCATAGGTGATGCATATCTGAAGAAACAAGAATTTAACAGGGAGCCTCTGCCGAATAAGTTTAGACTACCCGAACCCTTCTTTAAGCCAATTCTTAGCTATGAACCAGAAATATCAGTGCATAAACTTGGTCCTGAAGATCAATTTCTCATCTTTGCTTCTGATGGTTTGTGGGAGCAACTTAGCAACCAAGAAGTTGTGAATATAGTCAGCAATAGTCCACGCAATGTAAGTTTCCTTTACATCCACCAAAGGATATGTGTGTGTTGTTTTATCATGCAAAAGTTCTTTCTGAATATTAATGGTTGGTGGTAATTGATGTTGCAGGGTATTGGTAGGAGACTTGTGAAAGCTGCACTTCGAGAAGCAGCAAGGAAGAGAGAAATGAGAGTGTCAGACCTGCAAAAGATAGAAGAAGGAGTGAGGAGACACTTCCACGATGATATTACAGTTATTGTTGTATATCTAAATCCCAAACTCATAGATAATAGCTCTCTATTGGCTTCTCCTCTTTCAATCAGAGGAGGTGGGTCAGCCAATTTTTAGTTCAAACAATCATGCTCTTCCTGTTTACAAAATTGTTACCGAAACAACATAGTCAAATAACATAACATCACACTTCCACAACCGCAGCAGCATGCTTTCTCAAGTCCTTCAAGCGAAGCAGTTTGTGATTGATCAAATAAATTTCTCAAAACCTTCTCTCAAAATGCTAAAGAAAATAAGCACAAGCGTTATTAGTCTGACATTGTGCTGATACAGGAATTTAAGGAAATAGTAAAAATTTACATCTACAGTTATGACTATAAAGAAGCAAGTTAAATGTCACAATTTTTGTTCCGTTGTTGAATTGATTAACGAGAAGTAAATGTGGTCAAATTCATTCCTAAACGATAATTTTGGTGGTATCTTGGATGGCGATGCTACATTAAATTAAATGCACATGTGTCTACTGCATTTCAAAAATGTTGCGCATAATCTAGCGTAATATTCTATCCTGCAAACATTGGAACAACCGAAAAGCAATGCATTAGAAACAGAGGGTGATGAAATTTCAAAAGCTTTGTTTCTTCATAGGTTAGTTCATTGAGCTTTCCAACTGTAGATTCCAAAAAATATAGATTTGAGAATTCTCTATTTCTAATTAATGATAGGTGTAAAGTGAAATTACAAAATGAGGTATCTTAATAAACTTTTAGACTTTGAATAACCAATATTGTTGGCTTAAAATGACTAAATGATTAAAATAATTCATATATAATTCATAAAATAGTCCATAGTACAGCAAAAAATCATAATTTATAACATATTCATATAAAAATAACTAATAAATTTACAAATTCATAAAGAATTTCATGCCAATTTTTTCAACTCTTGTCAGAACCCAGAAGAGCAAAAAGCAATAGAGGCGGGGAAAGAAAAAAGAGTAAAAGCGAGGGCGGGGAGTGCCCGTAAGTGCGAAGGCGGCGGCCGCCGGTGAGTGCGACGGTGGTGTCAACAATGGTCGTCGTGAAGCTCGTGCCTCGTGTGGGCCTTCTCCTCTGGTTCTGATATGCGAAACAGAACCCTACCAGAAAGATCGACACGGCGCATGGTCCTCGGATCCAGCGAGCACCCTCGCATAATTGCTCCTATCATCCAGCCTCCGCGTCAGCTCGCTTGGTGGTGTAAACTCGTAGGATACGAGTTTGCGAGTTTACTCGCGATTTTAACAACACTGCGCCCAGGTACTACATAATCATATGCGGTTTCTTGATATTCGCCCAATACCTGGCTTTACATAAGTGGGTTCATCTAATTGTGCATTTTTTATTTCATTAATCACAAACACTAATTTGTGTCGACTTCATTATCCTGACACCACACCCAGTGAGATTCTCAACAATAAGAAGAACTTCACTTGCTTTGTCGACATCCCCTGTCCATGATCATTCCAAGCCAAATTCGATGTATATATAATTGTACAAGACCTATTGTATCAACAAGAGTAGTCTCCAGTCTCAGTACAGATTTATCAACCAACAATTACATCAACTTGATGTGCAAGCAACAGCATTACAAAGAAGCACTTGATGCATTTAATTTCAATCTAGAGAAATCGAGTATCCACCTAGAACCAAGCACTTATGCGAATCTAATACTGGCATGTACCAACTTTAGATCTCTAAATTACGGCAAGAAAATCCATGATCACATTTCAAAATCCAAGTGTCAGCCAGACCTTGTTCTCCAAAATCATATTCTTAATATGTATGCAAAATGTGGTTCTCTGAAGGATGCTAGAAAATTTTTTGATGCTATGAAGCTGCGTAATGTGGTCTCTTGGACTATAATGATCTCCGGATACATGCAGAATGATGAAGAGAATGATGCCATCATCATGTATATTCAAATGCTGCGATCAGGTTATCTCCCAGACCAATATACATTTGGAAGCATCATTAAGGCTTGCTGCATTGGGGCAGATATAGACTTCGGCAGACAACTACATGGTCATGTCATTAAATCAGGGTATGATCATCACTTAATTGCACAAAACGCTCTTATCTCAATGTATACGAAGTTTGGACAAATTTCACATGCCTCAGGTGTGTTTGCTATGATTTCCTCGAAGGATTTAATTTCCTGGGCTTCTATGATTACAGGGTTTACTCAACTTCGTAATGACATAGAAGCTTTATATGTTTTCAGAGATATGCTCAGGCAATCTGTTTATCAACCAAATGAGTTTATATTTGGCAGTGTATTCAGTGCTTGCGGAAGCCTTCTCGAACCAGAATTTGGAAGGCAGATTCATGGAGTCTGCGCTAAACTTGGTTTAGGGAGGAACATTTTTGCCGGGTGCTCCCTCTGTGACATGTATGCAAAATTTGGATTCTTACCTTTGGCAGAAAGGGCATTTTATCAAATTGAAAGCCCGGATTTAGTGTCATGGAATGCAATTATTGCAGCATTTTCTGACAGTGGTCATGTTAATGAAGCGGTATCATTTTTTCGCCAGATGATGCATACAGGATTGATGCCAGATGACATTACTTTTCTCTCCTTACTCTGTCCTTGTGGGAGCTTTTTGACACGTAACCAAGGCATGCAAATGCATTCTTACATTATTAAAGTAGGTTTAGATAAGGAAGCAGCTGTATGCAACTCTTTGTTGACGATGTACACAAAGTGTTCAAGTCTACATGATGCATTCAATGTTTTCACATATTTGGGTAAAAGAGCCAATTTAGTTTCCTGGAATGCAATTCTATCGGCATGCTTGCAGCACAAACATGCAGGAGAGGCTTTTAGATTATTTAAGCTAATGCTCGTTTCTGAAAATAAGCCTGACAATATCACCATAACTACCATATTAGGTACTTGTGCAGAATTGGCATCTCTAGAAGTTGGGAATCAAGTCCATTGCTTTACTGTTAAAAGTGGGCTAGTGGTTGATGTTTCCGTCCGCAATAGACTGATTGATATGTATGCAAAGTGTGGATCACTTAAACATGCTCGTGATGTTTTTGATTCAACCCAGAACCCGGATATTGTCTCGTGGAGTAGTTTAATTGTTGGCTATGCTCAGTTTGGACTTGGCCATGAAGCTCTTAATCTCTTTAGAATGATGAGGAATCTTGGTGTCCAGCCTAATGAGGTCACATATCTGGGGGTTCTCAGTGCATGCAGTCACATTGGATTGGTGGAGGAAGGTTGGCACTTGTATAAAACCATGGAAGTGGAACTAGGTATTGCACCAACAAGAGAGCATGTTTCTTGCATAGTTGATTTGCTTGCTCGTGCTGGATGCTTGTATGAAGCAGAGAATTTTATTAAGAAAACAGGATTTGATCCTGACATTACTACATGGAAAACTCTACTCGCTTCCTGTAAAACTCATGGTAATGTTGACATAGGAAAACAAGCTGCAGAAA
This sequence comes from Vigna radiata var. radiata, assembly GCF_000741045.1. NCBI lineage: Eukaryota > Viridiplantae > Streptophyta > Magnoliopsida > Fabales > Fabaceae > Vigna > Vigna radiata. The sequence goes on from NC_028353.1 coordinate 4,427,690, forward strand.
ATATATTAAAACTCGATCCTTTCAATTCAGCTGCTCTAGTGCTACTTTCTAATATAAATGCTTCTGCCGGCAACTGGAAAGAAGTTGCGAGACTAAGGCATTTAATGAAACAAATGGGTGTACAGAAGGTTCCTGGTCAAAGTTGGATAGAATTTAAGGATCAGATCCACGTGTTCTTCTCAGAAGACAGTTCTCATCCACAGAGCGGCAAAATCTACACTATGCTAGAAGATTTATGGTTGCAGATGCTGGATCATGGTTATGATCCTTGCCAAAGGTTAGAAATTAGCTTTTGATAGGTTCTCACCAATGGTTATAATTCTTCCCATATCTATGATGATCTTTTACTGATCCAATGAATCAATGACACTTAATTTTAAGAGTGGCATGGCATCTGATCATCATCCCCATTTTATATTATAGTAATACTAATTAAAGGGGAACTGCAAAACAGTGAATCATTACAGATACCCCTAAATAATTGGTTTTCTTCCACTCGCCAATGGCCAACGTTTTTGTTTTCTGGCATTCGTTTCAATCTAGGTAGTCCAATTCTAAAGAATATTTTTTTATTTTCTTTTTGTGATTTATGAATTCTCATCTCTTACATTTTTATATAGCGGGAAAATACTGTTGATAACTTCAGAGCTGGAAAAACATGGGTTTTGATTGCTACTGATGTGGTTGCCCGGTAAATGGATTTCAAAGGTGTGAACTGTGTGATCAATTATGATTTCCCTGATTCTGCCTCCGCTTATATCAACAGAATTGGTATCTATAGCTATGTTAATGTTGGTTTAATCTGAGAAAAGTATATGGATTATTTATAGTTAGTATTATTCTCATGGAGACTTTTGTTTCCTATATCCACGAATTATTAATATTGGTTAGCATCGTGTATAAGGACAAGTTAAATTGAAAACATGGATATTTAATAACCTTGCCGAAAAACAAAAATAATTTTGTTCTTCGTTAATATCGTTGTGGAGGTACATTTTTCTGTGTAAAGCAGGTTTTGCAGCTGAGCATCAAGACATATCAGAGAATGTTATACGAAGGGATAAACTTGCAATGGCATGCATATGTTGAAAATGAAGGAGACTCAAGAGTGGTGCTGGGGAAAGTAGAGAGAGCAAGAATGGAAACAACAGCTATCCAATTGTCTGCAGAGCACAACGTCAACATCCAAATGGAGAGAGATGAACAAATTTACTAAAATATTGTTATATCTTTCCATGCATTCTGATATACTAAAGCAACAATCATTAAACTCCTATATTCCTTTTGATGCGTAGTGTGATATTGGATAAGAGTGAACAAAATAGCTGAGTTACAGAACAAGTTTGTATCGTGTACCTCATTTGTTAATCAGATCATACAACAAATATAAAAAAAATGCCGAATTTAACATATCTAAGGAGTACATAGTCAATCAGAACTTAAATACAACCCAACATACATCAATAAAATAGAATATACACTCAACAATAGTCAAACTTTAAAACAACAAACAAAGATTATCAACTTTGTTGTAATGCGTATTGAATATAAACATCACAATCAGCCCTATCTAAATATAAACATCATCATCAACTCTGATTTATCTGAGAGAGAAACTTGAGTTAAAATAACAAAATATTTTACATCACTTTTAACTCGAAATGCAGCAGATATTTTACCTCAAGCGCATCTTGTTGAAAGTTTATTTTGAAAAGCCAAACCATTGTAAATGTGAGTAACGATTAGTGTCCAACACACTATAGACACAAAAGATGCACTTCACTTTGAGATAGTTGCGCAGTTCCCAAACTCAGCACTTCATATACTCACATAAATTCCTCTACCCACCAAAATTGTGACTGAACGCATAAACCGTAGTTAGGAATTAAAGCTGAGTATTTCACTCTAAAAAAGATCGTTTAAGAAATTTTTATACTTTTGTTACAACTTAGGATAACAAGGAGTCGGTTACCGGAACTATCTATCCATTATCGATTCAGTCTAAAAAATCTATCATGGTATATGTTCAGTTAGTTGTCCCTCGGACATCATAAAAAATGTATTTACAGTTTATATATATATATATACACACACGGTTGTATATGAATACCTGCATATAGATTTTTATATATAAAATTTTTCAATTTTAGATTAAATTATTTAAAAACAATTCATTGCAATATAAATTTAAATGAAAAATTAATTTTGAATTATAATTCAAATAAAATTGCTCACTAAAATATTAATACAAATAAATTTGGTCTAAAAAAGATTTAAATTAGTTAGATAAAAATATGAATTTAACTTTTATCAAAATAACTTCAATTACATAAATCTAAATAAAAATAGAGATATTTCACGTTTTTCTGATAATTAATATTTTTTTTACTAATTTTGGTCATTTTAAATATCAAAATAAAATTAACCAATAATTATTTATAAATTGTAGATATTTGTGATTGTAAATATTCAAATTCATTATTCACATATATTTATTAAATATTTATTTAGTATCTATAGTAGATTTTACTTGTGGATATAAATTTTTTTCATTCCTAATTAATATTACCAAGCTCACCTTGAGAGTTTCACCAAATTATGTGAGCATGAACTAGGGTTACGAATAATAAGGTGAAATACAAAATAAATCTTAAAACAATCAAAATGAAGGAAATAACTAAACATAAAATAAATGAAGGAAAACAGATAAAAGAGCCCGAGAATGCGCAACAAACTAAAAGTAAGAATAAAAGTGAAAAGAAATAGAAGGACAAGAAAAACTATATTAACATTGGACAAATATTATTGTGTTGTCTGATCCTTTAAAATTTAACAAATGAAACTTACCCTTATTGGTTGGAATGTTCCATACAAAATGGCGGTGTTTCACAATTTGACAAATAAATCTTATCCTCTTTATTTGTAGGACCTAATTTAAAAGTTAAATTTAACTATTTTCATAAGATTCAATCTAAAATATCTCCTGCACTAATTATTTTTCCCTTAATTATAAATATTTTCTAAATTCATGAAATAATAATGAAAAAGATTACTGTTTAAGTTTGCATAGTCTAAATTTTCTGTGTATAAATAACAAGTGGAAAACCTACTTTACCTATTAATATTAATAGCTAACTAAAATTGAAACAATGAATTATACGTACACTCAACCTTATTTATACGGACACTCAACCTTCATTTTCTAATAAAGATGTCAACATATTTATAAATTTGTTGCTTAGTGCTTATTCTTACTCTGATAAGTTTGGAGGCCGTGTATTGAGAACTAGAAGGAAATTCCTAGATTCCAATCGATCTCCCTAGACTATATTTTGAAGGGTATCTTAGATGGCGATGCTATACATAAAATTTATTGCATTTCAGAAATGCTATGCAAAATCTGGCAAGGTCGTCGTCTTCTAAATGTGTGTGTGTGTATCGCACTAAGTATTGGTCGTTGAATTCATTTATACTAGCTAGCATAATATTTTATCCTCCAAACATTGGAACATACGAAAAGCTTAGGTATAAATTACAATGGAGTGATATTTAAACAATATGTAAAGAGTTCCCTCCACATCCAGCCCTACAAATGTACAACTCTAAATTATGGCAATCAAGTAAACTACTAAACATCTTCAACGGGTTGACTTATCTTAAAGCAACAACAAAGATGATAAAAATTGGAAGCCACAGCCTTCAAAATAAACCCATTTTTAAAACATCCATTAAAACGTTTACATAATCCAGCATCGCCTTCAGGGTTTCACTTCGAATATTCAGCTTACCATCATTCACCCTCATTTTTTTTCTTGAATGCCAGAAGATAATACCAGGAACTTGAGCTTTAACATTCAGCTGATCCATTAAAGTTGTGCACTAGCTCTAGACCAAACAAATTAACATATCTACACGCACCAAAACATAATCCATTGATCCATTCTCGAGAAACATGCTTCTAATCCATGTGATGTGCATTAATAGCTACTCTCATAAGATCTAATCACGATGAAAATCTAAAAATGGCTAATGACGTATAAACACACACATTAACAAGTTAAAGAACACTAGGATCCAAGAAAAGGAATTTCACACACAAGCCACAGTAGTATTCCCATGATCCCCCCTCTTCCTGGATTGAAGAGCGATTACCCCTATAGCCATTGGAAAACCATAGAAGAGAAGTGAATCAACATTACTAATGACAAAATATTAACTCCTAACTCTAGCCCCCACTTCCCCCACAATGCCCAAAAATGCAAACAGCATATAACAAGTTTATCCAACGCACATGCCTCTATTTGAGGGCTTATTTTCTTATTCAATCATCATTACTCAAGGACATATCAAGCAACATAATTTTCCTAAATAGTAGACTGGATCAGCATGATGTTGGATTTAAAAACCTACCTGGTACTACCTTCTGGCACAATGACAATGGCACATTTCATAATCAATGCATTAGAAATAGAGGATGGATGAAATTTCAAAAGCTTTGTTCCTGCATACCTTCGACCATTAGACTTTTAAGCTGTAGGTTCCAAAATTCAAAACTTTCGCAAATTTTAAGATAAGTAACCCAATGAAGATGGACAAAATTACCCCAAAAGCTGTCACCTATGAAGCCAACACTACAAATGGAAAACAAGTGTCTTCAGAACACTCGAATCTCTTTTATCTCATAGCGAAAGGCATCAGCAAACATATTAAAGACGTGTCCAGGATTAATATGCTGAAAAGTAGAAATGGTGTGGAGGTTGCTCTGCAAATCTTGAACTGCTAAAAACTAAAAACTGCAGAAAAAGTCAAGGGAAAAAAATCTCATGAATAAAAATTGAATTTAACATCACAAATCAGGCTAGAATTGAACACACGCAAAATAAAAAAAACAAAGGATGGCATAAGGAGCAAATGATCATTCACTTACAAGAAAATTTCCTACAATTAACTACGCAACCAGTCACTCAGGTACCTCCTCCAGCTTTGCCTGCAATAGCAGCCTTCTAGTTGGAAACACGACAAAAACAGCAGTCACCACAACAATATAGGACTTCATTTATTCCCTTCTCAGTGTTAATTAGTAGAAACAGTTTTCAAAGTAATTTTACACTACTTGGCACTCATCCAAAATCTAGTAAGTTTGGAAAATTGTTTAATAAATGATATTAAAACTAAACGAGAGAAAAAGTTAGGGTTAAGTTTTCTATTGTTCTTTAGTTTTTCATTCTTTTCAACATTTTCCTCAATTACACTAAACTTCGTGTCCTGCACCACCCTTCACCATCTATCTGAACAACCATTTATTAGTTGTGTTTTGAAAACTAAAGTCCATTTCGAAAATAGAAATTAAACAAACAAAAAAAACCCATAAATTTGTCTCTATATAACTCAGCATTGGAAAAGTTCTTACCGGCTCAATGTTTCCTTCGCCATTACCACTAGCTATAGAAGTTGATGATGAATTCGCAAACCTGGGAACAGAAAACAGAAAGACCTAATAAGACTCCATGCATGGTTAATCTCCTAGCAGAATGACATGGGAAAACCAAATTATGACAAGCACCCACCTAAGTGCTCTAGCTTTCCTTTTATCTTCTTCTAGAGGATCAACTTTGGAAGCAGGTGCAAACCTAGCAAGTCGTGCTTTCTTCTTTGCCTCCTCATCTGCAGCTGTAGTAGGACTAGGCATTCCAAATCTGTGAAGCAGGATAAGTAACAGTGTTCATTTTTATTCACAGTGAAAAATAGAAGTTCTTGTCAGAAACAAAAAAGGGAAACTGAAAAGTGGAACCTCTCTGCCCTGGCCTTCCTCTTCAACTCCTCAGATTTTGACGGCTCTGATCCCTGCGAAGCGGGAGCAGTGCCAAACCTACACGTGAAGAAAACACTCAACTGAGATAAAACTAATATTTGATACAGAAAAATAGGGTATATAAATCAATATATGAACACCGACAGAAAAAAAGAGGATAACAACGCCGACTATATAATGTACATTTCGTTGAAAAGGATGGAAATTGACCTTTCGGCTCGGGAATTGCGCTTCTCTTTCTCGGACAGCTGGACGGAAATGCCGAATCGCTCGGCGCGGCGAATCTTCTTCTGAATATCAGAGAGCGGAGCATCGTTTCCGGCTTCGGGCGGCGGAGAAGTCTTGGATTCGGCAGCCTCCGTGGCGTCGGTATCTTCGGCAGCCTCAGTGGCGACAAGAACTGGATCTGGTAAGGTGGGGTCTAGGGTTTTGTTAGGGTTTTCCGGTGGAGGGTTGGTGTTATTGTTGTCGGTGACTGTTGCCATTGGAAGGGAAAGATCAATCGATTAATCAAGGGAACGAACGACGAAACGGAGAACGAACGGGGAAGCTGAGGATGAAACGCAGCGACACCGAAACGGAGTTACAGCTGGCAAGGGATTCCTTTCTCTTCCGAAGACAAAGGGAAATTGTTCTGTCGTTCCTTTTTTCTAAGTTGCGAAAATCAATGATTTTCTATTTATTATTAGAGACGAGGAGCACGATATATACTTACTTACCTACGCCTACATTTTCATTTGTGTGGGTTACTGGGCCTGGGCTGCTGTAATAAATGCAAAACAATATGACTTTTTTCTTCCTGCGCCCCATAATTTCTTAGCGCGCCTCATTATTTCAAACAAATGACTTTGTATGGGACCATCGAATTGTTTAATCTGAAGCTTAAGACGTATTTGACTTTTGTGACTTGATTTTATGTGCTTATCTTAAAATAAACTGAGTAAGAATTAATTTATAAAATTTAATTAATGGCATAATCTCTGATTTTCACTCTAAGTGCGATTTTTTTCTTATCTCTGTCACTTGATTGCATACACTTAAGAATTCATCTAAACGAGACTTGGGGTTGCAAGAAATACGAGACTCTAATAAATTATTTATTAAAATACTCAAAATAAAATTATATAGGTGCTAAAAAATTATGATGACCAGTTTTAATTCTTAAATTTGACTAACGAATTAATTAAAAAATTTATAGGAATTAAAATACCTGTTAGTCATTATTTTAACTTGTTTATATTTTTGTTGTCTTTTAATCTTATCTCTTGAATGTTTTGACTAAAGATATTTGAACATTTTTTTAAATTTAATTTTTCATTCTTATTTAGTAATATATACGAACAAATATACCTTTTTTTATGCACTTAACTCTTTTATTTCATATCATTCGTTATATATACTACTAAAGACTTAAGTTGCTTCATACAACATTAAGTGTGATGGTTCAAAAAGTAAAAAAAAAAAAAAATTGTCATTAACAATTCTCTTTAATTTTAATGATATAATAAGGTACTAAAATTTTAAATTAAAAATAAACAAATATGATTAAAATATTATTATTTTGAGTTGTGTTATAGATGTTTTCTTTTGTCTTTGATTGTGTCAGACGTATCTCCACTCTAAAATTTAAGTCACGATTTTTTTAGACGTAGTTTGTATCATATTACATATCAAGTATTCTCATTATACAACAACATATTTAGAACATATTAAGAACAAACAATCACTTTAATCCTTAGAATAAATATAATTATTATATTAGTACTTCAAATAAAATAGAAAGTTCTAAAAACTTTTGAAATGTAAAATAACTCCTCAAATTTAAGGATTTATTGTCATTTAATTTATAAACTTATGTTAATATTATCATAGTAATTTTTTATGGTTTTCTTTTAACCTTCAAATAAAGTTCACTCAATACCTGAATTGGAAGAAGAAGGAGAGAAAATGATGCAAACTAACAAGAATTACAAAACCTAAATGGATGTAAGTCTATCAAGTGATGAGTTTGTTTGTCTTAAATAGACAACCTTAGCATTGTTGAATCTTGCTTGGATTTTGTTACATTATTTATATAATGGATTTTTGTTAGATAAGAGAAGCATTAAAATTGGAGAAAATTTTCTTTCACTTTTTGTTGACATAAATTAACTAAGCTTGTGTGAAGTGAATGAATATATAGTTAATACACTTTAAGCCATCACAAAAAGCAAAATTTTAAAGGTCAATCAAACACAACAAAAACATACAAAAATTAACTAAAAATATAAATTATAACACCCTTCAAATTGTTACAATTGGTATTGCATTCTTCTTAGGCATGGCATTTTGCAAGATTTGTATTTATTTCTCTCACATCTAACATCAAATTTGTGTTTTAATCTTTAGTTTTTTTTTTTTTCATTCTTCTTCACAATTTTTGTCTTTTCCGGTCTCAAAAGTCCTTTTTAATTGAAAAATTTAACCGATTAACATCACATTTGTAATTCTTTCTCTCTTTTGCTCACATTTAACCTTTTATGAGAGTTCTATCTTTATCTCTATTACTTTTTTTTAACCTTTCTTGCATTTTGTTTTTTTCTTAGGATTGTGTTTCTTAGGCTTTGGAATTTATTCTGCTCTATGCAACTTTTTCTTTTTTTTTTCACAATATTTGTGCATATAAAATAGGGTTTTGTAGTTTATTTTCACATATGTATTTTTGCTTTATTAATCTTTGCATTTTGTTTCCATTGGGCAGAAACCACATTTATGAAGGCTGAATTGTGTGCTCTCTCTCTACTTTATAATGTAATAAAGTCTACATTTTATGCTGTATGCATTGACTAATTTGTATTTTAAGCTATATTTTTTCATTTTAACTTATACATACATATTCAGAAGTCTATTAATGTATCATTGGCATGCCTGCTTTTGTGATTTTTTTTTTTGGCAATTTGAAAGTGCATGGGAAATCAAAAGTCAAATTCAAATTCAAATTCAAAAGATGATTTTATTGTTTGCCTCTGCCTTAATTTCTCCTATATCACTATGTCAAATACAAATTCAAAAGACGACTTTATTGTTTGTAGACTTCTTCTATTTTTCAGTTGAACCTGTTAGTATTCATTATTCTTTGTCCACCAGTTGTGAGAAAAAACTAGAATAACCAACCCATGCTCTAAAATATTATTTTTTTTTTCTTTCTCTGATTTTGATAGAGCTCCAATTATACTGAGTAATCAACGCGTGTTCATTTTGTGAACAGAAATATCATCACAGCTTCATGTCTGTTTTTAATCAATGTTGTATGGTTTTGTTTCATTTTTTCAATTAAACACTTAGCACATAAGTGTAAAAATTCTTAAAACAGTTTTTTTTTTACATTTATTTTCTTTGGAAGAGAAAAATTGAAGAAGAGATCATCTTGTTTTAGAATTGTAAAATTCGTTGAAACCTTATCCGACCGCTATCATGGTGACCAATACATTGACTTTCAAATACATTGACATTCAAATTTTTTTATTTTTAATTCATTATTTTACATTACAAGAATAATAAGTAGAAAAGTATATTATTTATAATTTTCTAGAATTCAATCGATTCAAACTTTATTAAATATTACTAATTAATAAGAAATTTGTTATATGTAGATATATAATTTTAAATTGATTGGGTATTTAGTGGACTGAAATTGTAAGTAGTATATGGTTTCATTGCTATTAAGTGGTCTAGGATTCAAAGTTTATTAAATATTTATAAGGTTTAATCTTTTTAGTTATCTCTATTTTTGGAATTTTTTCAAATTTCATCATTTTTTTATTAAAATTTTCAATTGGGTTCTCATAAGAGCTAATTTCAATCAATTTAGCCATTTCCGTTAAAAAAAGTTAACATCGTGAAGTTTGTGTACAGTGGGGTGAATGAATTGTTCATTCATGTAACCGTGACCTTTTTAGCCTTGAAACGTGGCAAGGATTAGTCATGAAACGTGACAAGGATTAGTCATGAAACATGGCATTATTTAAAATTTAATAATTTAAAATAAGGTTATTCTCATATCCGATTTAGGGATCTAAGGTTAAATGGAAACACTGAATCATTTCCTTTTAACTTTTCCAAAATCAGATTTTTTTTAATTATGCACAAGCTGTGGAGAAACTAATATTAATTTTTCGTATCATTTTTCCGAAGTTTCCTCCAATCAAGCTCTAAGTCCAAAGCAACAACTTGACCACAGTGATTCAACCAAAAACCACAAACACAAACCACCTCTTCAAATTGCAGTTATGTGGTTGCCATCTCAATACTGGTAACCCAAATCAGACCTTTCATGCTTTTGATGGGCCAATTGGTCAGACATGTAAGGGCAATCTGATTCATTATATAGTGGATGCTAAACATTATCAAACACCCATTTGCCTGAAAAAACATCACAACTTTCCGGCCTCACTCTCCGACGACCAGACTGCCAAGAATCACCACGCCAAGCAATTTTCTTGCCACTATACTCAGCAGTAGAGTTGCATCTTCTGAATCTATCCAAAACCCCTAAAATCCAACAACCCCATTTCAACAAGTCAAAGAAAGTACAAAGCTTAAGCCTCCAATGAAGCACAAAGCTGAAGAGAAATGTCATACCCGGAGCTTGCTTAAGGTGACCAGAGAGGTTGGGTTTGACAAAGGTGGTTGAAGAAACCTCTTGGTGGTTAAGAACATGATATGGGATTTCATTGATTCGTTGTATGGTGTGCTCATTGTGGAGCATTGAGAAGGCTATGAAGAACAGCAAGACAAGCACAAGTAAAGGAAATATGGGGGGTTTCTTTATGTTCCACTTCCATTTAACCCTAAATCAGATTAATAACCTTATTTTAAATTATTAAATTTTAAATAATGTCACATTTTATTACTAATCCTTACCACCTTCAACACTAAAAAGACCACTTTTAAATAAATGAACAATTCATCCACCTTACTATATAAAAACTTCACGACGTTAACTTCTTTTAATGGAAATAGCTAAATTGATTGAAATTAGCTCTTACGAGGATCCAATTAGGAATTTTAATAAGAAGGAAATGAAATTAGAAAAACGCTCCAAAAATAGGGACGACTAAAAGATTTAAACCTATTTTTAATTACCAATAAATAATATTTTTGTTTATATTATATATAATATATTAAATATTACATTAAATTGTTATATATTATATCAATTATATTAATATAATTTTAAATATAGGTCAATATTGTATCTTAAATTGTTGTATATTATATATTATATATTTGACATTATATTATATATGTTATGTATTAATATTAATATTTGAGGTTATTTTATTTTGTTAAACTTTTTTAATGTATAGATTTCTTTTTTTCTTTGAAAGATAAAAACTGTAAACTTTGCTATTCAGTGGTCTGAGATTGATTGGACTGACAGTATAGGTAATATATGGGTGGCCGCTACTTCCTGCACCCCATTTTTTTTTCATGCACCCGGTTTCTATAAAATACTGATTTTACCCTTGAATCAATGAATCCATAGTAAATAGTAAAGTGAATTTTAGTTAGTTGCACCGCACCTCCCTCACCCTCCCTGCATCTACCTCCTTAATTCCTTCTCTCCACACCCCCATAGAATTTAAACTCCCATTTACCCTTTATATTAAAAAACCCTAAAATGGAAATCTGCCACCCACTATATAGGTTGAGGAATAGAGGTAAAATGAAATTCCGAACTACGTTTTAGGATTGGGTCTCTTGTAATTGATATCTACAATAAAAATCACTAAATTTTAAAGAAAAAACCTATTGCTATGGAACTATGGTCTAGTGTCCTTTTGACGTCTTTCTTTTGATATGGGGATTTTGTGAATGATCTACATTCTTAAAAGACTTAGGAGCAGATATCTTGCCTCTCCTGACAACCGCCTCTGCTATTGACTTCAGAGGAACTGCAACATCCAAAGGAAGAAGCACCTCTTCCAACTCCTGCCAATCAAGATCTTCCGAATCCCCATCTTCATAGTGGACCCTGTACCACCGAGAATCTTTGTCGTAATCAGTTACTCTACCTGAGTAATATCTTCCCATAAACCACTTTCTCACTTCCCTCCCTTCAAACCATTCACCCAAACCTGAACCCACATTTATTTCAAATTTGCTCGTACCATCACGGAGAGCAATAGAGCAGTCACTGGGGATTATGTCAGGCACCCCATTAATTACAATAGCAGGTTCTCCAGCTACCTCATAAACCCCAACTGCTGAACTATTTGACTCCTGCTTAATTCCTTTGCCCTCCATTTCAAAATTTCCTTCGGAAAATCTACAGATAACAGTAAACAATTATTTAATTATATAGGAAATGATAATCTTTTGTCTGCACTCCAAGACTCCATGGAGATTGTACCTCAGAACATGATTTCACAAAATGTTTCGCAAAATAATCATAAATGAAATGATAATTTTGGGTCTACACTCCAAGCTTTGCGGAGAATGTGGCTCAGAACACAATTTAACAAAAGTAAGTATTTTTAAAAATTAATCAAAGAATTAAACAAATCATACAAAAACATTCAGTTAATGCCAAAAAAATCAAAGCCCAAGGGAAACATTGAATATGAAAAATAGTGACTTTTTTCAAGTTATCAATTTCAATAGGAATAATAATTTATCGGCACACAAACCTATTTAACCTTGTGGGCGTTTTGATCTCGTCGTATCTAGAGTATCATATTCACATTTCAATATATCTACCTTTTATTTGAAGATCAAATCAAAGATGCATATAATAATATTATATATGTTTGGATAAACATCAAGCTTGTGGACAAGTTGTTTTCCTAGAAAAAAATAAGACTTCAATTCCATTTCTCTCTAGGATTCAATGTAAATGTCATTTCTATCTTTCTATCTCATATCAGCCATTAAATCCTGATATAAAGTTCACCTACCATAACCAACTTATTTATTTGAGTCAAACTACTAGCATCTTACCTTATATCAAGAGTTCTTACCCTATTTTTCTTCATCTAAGCACAAACATTTAAATGAATTTAGGGAGATAGGAAATCAATGATATCATTTCTACAAGTTAATTGTTTAACAATAGCTGTTTAAGTTGATTTTTCATGAAAAAATAATTTAAACAATTACTAGACTGATGATCTATTTAAATTCAAAATGGTCAAGTACATGAGACATAACTCCAAACAATTTTACAGATAACCAGTGGAAACAGATAGGCGTAAGTGTTATTTCTTTTTTATTCTAACACAAATTATTAAACTATAAATAATTATAAAAAATTGTATATATTTTAAATTATTAAATAGTTTTTATTATAAATTATTTGAATTTAAAAAATAATTATTCAAAAGATAAAATAGTAAAATAACTATTATTAATTTATAAAATAATTAATTTAGAGAGATGATTTAAAGAGTAAAAATAAAAATGTAATTATTTTAATTTAAAATAAAAGTTATTAAAGGATAAAATTGAAAAAAAAAAATGTGTATACCCAAAAAAATACGAATCCTCTATAGGTATAGATAATAGAATACTCAATTATAGAAATGTTTCCAAAACTTTAAAATTTAATCCATTATAAATTTTAACTAAACATATAATATTAACCTAAAATTATATAACAAATAAGTGCATATAAATCAACTTACACGGCCTTCCTCTTTAACTCCTCAGATTTTGAGGGCTCTGATCCATGCGAAGCGACGTTAAGAAAATGTTCACTTGAGATAAACCTAAAATTTGATACACAAAAGTAGGGTCTATAAATCAATACATGAAAACCGATAGACAAAAGAGGATAACAATACGGACGATTGAATGTATATTTGAAAAACAAAGGAATGGAAGAGGTTGGAAATTGACCTTTCGGCTCGGGAATTGCACTTCTCTTTCTCGGAGAGCGGAGCATCGTTTCCGGATTCGGGCGGCGGAGAAGTCTTGGCTTCGGCAGCCTCCTTGGCGTCGGTATCGTCGGCAGCCTCAGTGGCAACAACGACTGGATCTGATAAGGTGGGGTCTAGGGTTTTGTTAGGGTTTTCCGGTGCAGGATTGTTGCCATTGCTGTCGGTAACTGTTGCCATTGGAATGTAAAGATCGATCGAATAATCAAGGAAAAGAACGACGAACAGAATAAACGAGGAAGCTGAGAATGAAAATGAAACGAAGCGACACCAAAACGCTGCCAAGGATTCCTTTCTCTTCCGAAGACAAGGCAGAGGAGGTTTTGTTGTGTAGTTCCTTCTCTAAGTTGCAATGAGCAAAATGATTTATTTATTTATTATTACAGCTGAGGAACATGACATATATACTTACATATGTCTTCATTTTCATTTGTGTAGGCTACTGGGCCTGAATAACTAATCCAAATGCAAAAGACTTTTACTTTAAGAAGCCTACAATTTTTTCACGCACCTCCGGATTTCAAAAATTTTCCAGAACAAATTTTATGAAATTTTTGGAATAAGATTTATGAAATAAGATTTTTCGAACAGAATTTTCACAGTGCTTTGATACATTCCAAAATAAGCTTTTCGAAATAAAAATTCTGAAACAAATTTCTTGAAACGCATTAATGATAAGAGTTTTCTGGAACAATCCATCAGAAACTTCTTTTTAGAATACATGAAATTCATTTTAAAACGAACTATTTTTGTGTTTTTCTTTTCTATGTATTTTCTCTTTTTTATTTCTTTAAAGCAACAACGATAATAGATATAAGGGTGGCAATTATAACGATAATGACAATGGTAACAAAGTAATGTGATACAGTAGTGAAAGAGTATTTTCCATTTATTTAGTAGTATGGGATCGATTAGTAATTGTGGGATACAGGAAGTAATAACCTGTACAAACTTTTATTTATCATGTTCATTAAAGTTTGTTACTTATTAAATTTTTAATTTGAAATTACATATAAACATTTTATATCTTTTATATTGTACACAGTTCATTATTATACATTATTATAGGTTAATTACCTAATCACAGGTCAGTTTATTATATATAGTTAGAAGTTCACTTGTTATATCCAATTATAAGTTTGTTTATTTTTATCAAGTTATAAGTTGATCTGTTCTATTTGGTTAGAAGTCGGTCTGTTCTATTCAGTTATAAGTCGATCTGTTCTATTCGATTACAAGTTGGTCAATTCTATTAGGTCATAAGCCAATTAGTTCTACTCGATCACAAGTCAGTCAGTTCTACCCTACCGTAAGTTGACCTATTTCTACTCAACCAAAAGCCGGTCTCTTTCTCCCAGCCACAAGTCGACTGACTTATTTCTATCGGGCCACAAGTCAATTTGTTTCTATTTAGACATAAGCTGACATGTTTCTACCCAAACACACATCAACATGTTTCTACCCAGACACATGTCAACATGTTTCTACCTAAACACAAATCGAACTATTTCTATTTGTGTTACCAATAAAAAGTATTGATATCTTGAAACTCTATGAAGTTTTGGTGACGATAAAAGCTAAAGAATTGAAGACTCTTTTTGTTAAAAGTATTTTGTAGAAACAAATGTATAAAATAAATTACAATGATATAAAAAGACTTAAAAGTTTTCTTGTTTTAATCTTTAATCTCAAATTTGAGTTAGGTTTGTACGGACTTTCTATGACCCATTTTAAAATAATGTTGAATATTAAAGTGGAAAACAAATTTCACTATAATAAAAAAAGTAATTCAATTGACTTTAAACAAACTATTTTTTTTTATTTATTGTCGTTTTTAAATCGTGTAATTTATTTTATCTACTCCTAACCTGAAGGGTCATTTATTTATTATATTTATTTATTAGTATATCATGTTAACTATCACTTTTTAACATAAAATCTCATTCCTTATATCCAACTTATTTATTTTACTTTATTTGAACTCCTAGCATTTTACATGTATAACTACTTATTATTTTATATTTCTTCTTTCATTGTCCAATCAAACAATTTTGGAATATAGAAAAGAAAAGCATAATTTTTTTTATAATGTTTTTAAATAAAACATTTTCATATTCTCAAATTTATAATTTTCTTACTTTTATGATTTTAATAATAATAACAATAATTTATATTTTATCATTTTTATTATATTATACTAATTTATTCTTATATTTATTTTTTTATAAAAATATAATAAAAATTAATTATAATATATATGCAAATATAATAAAATATGTACATAACATCGAACCATATCGTTTTCATGTTATTTTACATTGATTTTTTTTTTTTTATCTTTATTCGTATTTTTAAACTTCTTGAGTTTTTATTGTCGAGAACTCATTTGTTTTAATGGGTTCAGGTTGTATTGTATCTCTGTGAACCCTTTGAATAAAAATGAGAAAACTAATAATATATAATTCTCTCTTATAATACCAACAAAAACATTAAAGTCTACTATGGTTTTCACAATCCCTTTTTTTCATATACAATCAATTACCAACATATTAATATAATAGTGATATCTAAATTAATCAATAATATATTGATTAGTAATTAATTAAGTGGTTAATGATTGTACATTCAATATTGGTTGTCAAATATTATTATTCATTTTTCCAAATGATGGTCTAAAATGACTTTTAGGAGGGAAAAGTAAATGGAATGGTAATAGAATATAAAAAGATTATAACTATTTATTGATAATGTACCGCGTTCCATTTATGATCATTTAGCGAATATATTTATATACAGTTTATAATTGGCTAAATTTCAAAATTTTGAAGCTGTTTTATTCTGTGTATATAATTCACCGAAAACATTAATAATCAATCATAAAATTGTTTGGAGTTATCTCTCAAATGCATTTAATTTATTTATAATCTAAATAGTGGATCAGTTTAGTAATTGTTAAAATTAACTTTTCATGAAAAAAATCAACTTAATAAAAAAAAAAAGTAAATTACTTTGTATGGATTATGAATTACTTCTGAGATGAAAGATAGAAATAAAAAAAAGTCGGAAAGAAATGACTTTTCAAACGAAACTTTAAGTCCCACCAATTCAAATTCTGTTTAAATTCTTAAACAGGTTTGAAATTTTTTTTAACAATTTTATATTTCATAATGTAAAGACATTGGTGAAAGAAAAAGTACTGCTATTATTATATTTATTTAGCTAAGATTTGTTATAATAAATTTTCAGGTCTTCATAGCCAACTCAATTATCAGAACTAATGCGTGCCGCCACCCACTACATAAAAAACAAGAATTTCGTCATTGCTTGCGACTTCAAACTTCACAGTATAAATTATGCCCTATAAATGCAAACACTCTCTTCCAAGTGAGTGCATTCTTTATTTGCTATTCGTGTGTTACTTCATCACTTTTCTGAAAACAAAAGATATATATCAATGGCAACTTCGTAAGATATATCATATGTTTCTTTACACTAATTCTAGTGTTTTATCAATTCTACCATTTCATCTTTTCTAAGCTTGTTTCAATGCATAGTGTGTTAAATGTTCGGCCTCCTGCATTAACTTCCGTATCTGAACCACTCCCATTTTTTTATGGAACCACAAGGTGCCACTCATCATCCCTATTCTCCATTATTTTTCATCTTTATTTATATATATATGGTTGAAGATAGAATTTGAATTTAAATTATTATTATATAATAATAAGTTTTAAATAAGGTTTAATATCCAACTTTGTTCTTAGTTTGGTTGGCAAATCTCAATTTAGTCCCTCTTTAGAAAAGTGTTTGAAATTGGTCCTTATCTTTAAATTTTTGAGTCAAAATAGTCCCTTCCGTTAAATAATGACAAACGGTGTTAAATTTTTTTTTCTCTTCTCATTTTCTGTGCATTGCAGGTTTTTGTCAGCATTTGCAGTATTTAATGATTATTGTACTTTTTCCAATAAAAATTTAATATGATTAAATAAAAAATTTAATTTTTTAATGATTTTTTTGTTTTTGTTTAAATTTTATGATGTATATAATTAAATAATATTTTGTTTTTATGATGTATATAACTAAATAAAAAATAAAATTTAAACAAAAACAAAAAAATCATTAAAAAATAATTTTTTATTTTTAATTTTAGAGTAATTAAGAAATAAATACCTTTTAAAAAAATTATAAACTCACTTATTTAGTTATATACATCATAAAATTTAAACAAAAACAAAAAAATCATTAAAAAATTAAATTTTTATTTAATCATATTAAATTTTATTGAGAAAAGTATAATAATCATTAAATACTGCAAATGCTGACAAAAACCTGCAATGCACAGAAAATAAGAAGAGAGAGAAAAAAAATTTAACACCATTTGTCATTATTTAACGGAAGGGACTATTTTGACTCAAAAATTTAAAAATAAGGACCAATTTCAAACACTTTTCTAAAGAGGGACTAAATTGAGATTTGCCAACCAAACTAGGGACAAAGTTGGGTATTAAACCTTTAAATAAAGTTGTTTCCTATTTTTAAGTATAAGCGGTTAATATTGCTTATATAAATGTACCTCATTTGAGAAGGAAAAAGATGAATGAATGAATGAGAGAATTATTTCCAATAATTGTTTCAACATGGTATTTTCTGATCCTTTACTACTTTGTCTTTGCTGCTAGGGCCGACCGCCATGGCCGCCACCGACAGCCCCTAAAAATCTCTTCTTTAACCTGTGTGTTTAATTTTGGGAACACCTGTATTCACTTTCGTACTGTTTTCAATCTCTAAATTCTCAATTTAGCCATGGATAATGCTTTCACCTCCTCACCATTTACCACCTCTTCTCCGTCCTCCAATATTATCATTCAGCAAGATCATTTTTCATTTCCTATCACTGTTATTCTTGATGACTCTAACTACCCTTTTTGGTCCCAACTAATGGACATACATATTGGAGCTCGAATCAAGGTATCTAAGGACTCTCCCCTCTCTGTATCGGACTCTCCCCTCTCGACCACGGTGATTCTTGACTATGGTGTTATACATGGAAGGTGTTTGCAGAAGTCATTATTAACACGTTGGACATGAGTGATATTCATGCGCCAACGTGAGGAAGAGTGTTGAAGATAAAATTTGAATTTAAATTATTCTTACACTTAGTTAGGAATAAATTTTAAATATTTAAAGTTATTTTTTGTTTTTAAGTTGTTTCCTATTTTTAAGTATAAGTTGTTAATATTACTTATATAAATGTATCTCATTTGAGAAGGAAAAGGTGAATGAATGAGATAATTATTTCCCATAATTGTTTCAACAGATATAATAACTTATAGTATGTAATTTGGATGGTGTTTGTAGGTTGTACATTTGCTATCTGTGCCCTTATGCACAACGTGCATGGATAACTAGGAACTGCAAGGTTTTTTTCTCACTTGTACCTTTTCTTCAGCTTTCAAGTTCTGCCAAACTCTCTGGTTCTTCTTAGAAATATCAATGAAAGTCTTCTTTCTTCTTTTTTTGTTAATTAGTGATGATCTGTGAACTTCAGGGACTGCAAGACAAGATCGAATTGGTTCCTATTGACCTCAAAAATAGGCCTTCTTGGTATAAGGATAAAGTGTACCCTCTCAATAAGGTACATAGACATGATCAGTATTTTTAACTGGAGAAAACTATTTGATTCGATTGATGGATCGTAACACGTTCTTCTTATGTTATAGGTGCCATCGTTGGAGCACAATGGCAAGGTTTTAGGAGAAAGTCTTGATTTGATCAGATATATAGATGCCAACTTTGAAGGGCCATCTCTATTTCCAAGTGTAAGAAATATACATCAATTTTATATAGTTATCTGTGTAATTTGAAAGGGAAGTCATGACTCTTGATGAGTGGAAAATTTTAGGATCCTGCCAAGAGGGAATTTGGAGAGCAAATGATATCCCATGTTGATACGTTCACCAGTGGCGTATACTCTTCATATAAAGGAGATCATCCTGTACAACAAACCAGTAAGATCTTAACATTTTTCTTTTCTGAATTTAAGTAAAGAAAATGAGAATATAGAATTTTTGAATGGTTTAAAACTGACAATTTGAATCAGGTGCTGCTTTTGATTACTTGGAGAAGGCTCTTGGTAAATTTGATGATGGACGATTCTTTCTTGGCCAATTTAGTTTGGTAAGTTGAAATTCTCATCAATCTTGAAATTTTGTTCAGTTGTGTTGATTTCACTGTAAAAGTTGTATGAAAGTTAGAACCTTCTGTGATGTAGTCAGTCATAGAAGGAAAAAAGAGACGTAGCCATATCAGATGTAATGAAAAGTTTTGTTGTATCATAGTATAATAATTTCCCCCTATCACTGATGATTTTAAACAATGTGGTTATGATCAGGCGGATATTGCCTATATTTCCTTTATACCTCTGTTTTTTTAAGTGAAACTGCTATATTCGAGTCAAGAACATTTATATACAATAATAATATTGTAAAAAAAAAAAATTCAGAATTTTGTTTTCATGGTGTAAAACAAATCGTAATTAAAATTTTCTTCGTGGAAATCATGGCAAATACACCTGAGGCATATGCAAGGTGCAATTCGTCCAACTAACAAAACTAACTAATTTACTTATTAATATTAAGGCGTAAAAGATGAAAATGAACCATGTCGCAGACTGCCAAAATATCTTCCTAGCAGCTCTTTGAGGCCATTTTTCGAACTGTAGGTATGCAAAAGAACGGCATTCTAAATTTCGAAATCCAATTCCAAAAACAATGAAGATGTTTCTTAACCTCGTTCACCAAATAATGTAGTAAAAAATGATAATACCTGAATTAATTCCCCCTTTTGCATTCCCCACAAAAATGACGGGTGAATTCAGATTCAAGAAGTTTAATTAGCTGGAACATGCTAATGCTGAAAGTTAAAGTTACGAGTTTTCATAAAAGGAAAAGAAATTGCGGGAACAGAACAGAATAAGAGGGAATTACAGAGAGAATGGAAACTGGAAAAGTGTAAGATGGAATAAGAATACAGAGATGAAGTTGACATTTTGGAGGGTCCACTGAAAACAAAAAAGACAGTACCTGATGCGAAACAAAGCGAAAGATCTCAAATATGTTGTTTCTTCTGACCCTGTCTCTCATACGAATTGAAGATCACAGTTACTTGTAGCACCAAACCCTCTTTCTCTTTCTCTTCTTGCGAGGACGG
Source organism: Vigna radiata var. radiata (assembly GCF_000741045.1). Taxonomy (NCBI): domain Eukaryota; kingdom Viridiplantae; phylum Streptophyta; class Magnoliopsida; order Fabales; family Fabaceae; genus Vigna; species Vigna radiata. The sequence continues at coordinate 4,448,627 of NC_028353.1, forward strand.
AAATCAATTCTTGCCAAATGCTATGACAGGGCAGTGTTTGGATTCAAGCCTGAGTTTAGAATAAGCCAGAAGCACATCATACAAAACAAAAAAACCACGTAACTATCGTCAAGTTCTAGAACAGAGACTGTGTCTTCAATTTGTGCTGCGGTGTAGGAAATATTAAAAAATAGTAATGAATAAAACAAGTGATGAATAGGAGAATCTTGATCCTTATTCATGTTTGTATATATAAATTAAAAATAAAATTAGACGACAAGGATATGGTAAGAGAATTAATAATTTTTTTAATTCTAGATTATGGTGTCAGAGTTTTCTAGAAGCTGGGAGTGACAGGTGATAGTGGGAAAGCAAAACATTGATGACTGCAAGCCGTTCCTTTACTTGATGTGGTCCTATAAAATGCAAACACACTCCAATTGAACCTGGACGCCATTCTGTACAAATTTTCTTTCTTTGCCCAAACTTTGCAAGCAAAAATCACAAAACATCCATGGCAACTGTGTAAGTTACTTCTTCATTCATTCTCCATCGCATGAGATCTGTTCATGAATTATGATATGCAATTACTTTTAATTTGAAAACGATTCCGATTAACTGTTTCTCCTCTTCCTCATTCAGCGGCGTGGAAGAAGCTCGTATTCCCCCGCTAACTTCCGCTTCCGAGCCACCTCCTCTTTTCGACGGAACCACCAGGTTCTTCTTCTTATTCTTCTTCTTCCGTATTTTTGTGCTGATTATTATATTTTTTTAATATTTGTTTTGAATTTTGTTATAGGTTGTATATCAGTTATATTTGTCCCTATGCGCAGCGTGTTTGGATCGCTCGGAACTACAAGGTCTCTCTCCCTTTCCTCTTTTTGAAATGATCTCAACTTCGTTTTAATTAATCTATTACTGCTATTATCTTTGTTATTTAATTTACAAGTGAATACCTTCATTTGTCCTTTCTCTAAAATGTTATACATGATAAAAGATGAAGATTTCAAAAATAACAAAATACAAAGTACCACCGCCTTCATCTTGCTTAAATCATTAAACATCGAGAGGACACATTTTATGTAGAACTAATATTCTGATGTTTCAGATATTACTTTGGCCACTGGGATTGTCTTATGCGATTTTTGGTTCTACTTTAGAGGATAATTTTAAATTTACTCTTTAATTCATGGTATTCTGTGAGCCATAGGTCGTTTTCTCTCAAGATTGGTGATTGATTTGGGTTTACTCATGCAGGGACTACAGGACAAGATCGAACTGGTTCCTATTGATCTTCAAAACAGACCTGCCTGGTATAAGGAGAAAGTCTACCCAGAAAACAAGGTGTTTGTTTAACTTGCTTATTGAATGAGGAAAATTTTTTAGTCCATGATGGAGTGTTCAATTGTGATTTTTTTTTTCTGATGTTATAGGTGCCATCATTGGAGCACAATGGGAAGGTCTTGGGAGAAAGTCTCGATTTGGTCAAATACGTAGATGTCAACTTCGAAGGTCCATCTCTGGTTCCCAGTGTAAGAACTGTATATTCTTTTCTCACTTTGCATTTCAATTTATGGTTTAGTGGGGAGTTGTCCTGAGAAGATTTTTTTTTTCAGGATCCTGCCAAGAAAGAATTTGGTGAGCAGTTGATTTCTTATGTTGATACTTTCACCAAAGAGCTGTATTCTGCATTGAAAGGAGATCCAATACAACAAGCCAGTAAGCACGGTTTTGGGTTTATAAGTAGAGGAAAGTATTGTTTGAGTCCGTATGAAATTAATTTTCAGAATTGGGTATTTTAACCAGGTCCTGCTTTTGATTACTTGGAGAATTCTCTTGGTAAATTTGATGATGGGCCATTTTTTCTTGGTCAATTTAGCTGGGTAAGTTGAAATCAATAGTCTTGAAAATGTTCCTTTTCAATTGACTGAATTATCCATCTGCAATAAATTCTAGAAAAAAAGCACATAATGATGTAATGGAACAAAGTATTATATTAGTCAAGGCTCAAGTGTAAATAAAGTATAATATATTCTCCGATATGACCTGTAAATGCTTGTGATGGTCAGGTGGATATTGCCTATGTTCCATTTGTTGAAAGATTCCAGCTTGTCTTTTTCGAGGTGTTCAAACATGACATAACTGAAGGAAGACCTAAACTTGCAGCGTGGATTGAGGTACAGTAGAAACAGTTCTATGTAAATTATTTTCCAGTTCCAAAGAATATGTACCGCTTTATATTCTTTTTATGTTAATGGATTGTTTCCTACCATAATCACAATCTGTTCTTGAAGAGAACTTCTATGCTTTGTAACAAGTGGAAACAGAATGGTCCATCTTTTCATGCCTTTAAAAGGGAGCCTCAAGACCAACTGAATCAAACTTACTGGTTACAGAAGATATATTCATTTGTGCAAATGTTTCTTTTGCAGGAAGTGAACAAGATTAATGCGTATACACAAACAAGAGGCGATCCTAAGGATATTGTTGATCTTTTCAAGAAACGGTTTTTGGTACTGTAAACAACATTCACACTCCTTTCAAGATTGAGTTTTTGGCATAACTGTTGTTGATTTCTGCAATTCTTCCTATTCAATTTGCTACTGTGTTGAACTTCCTAATTTTGTGCCCTGCAGGTTCAACAGTAAAAGCCAGAACAGAGAGTTATCATCTAAGATGTAGATTATTGGCAATAAAGTGTTATGTGTGTTTGGGACACGTCTTTTGTTTGCTAGAGTCGATAATAAGCTGTAATAAGCATTGGTTTGGCTGCTAGAGTTGCTGCAAGAAATTAGATTTCAAGATTTGGGTGATGTATATGTAGCAGCTTGGCTGGTGTTTGAGTGGGTGCATTCAATACTAAGTGGCATGGAATTATCCTATGATTATTATGTTTGGATATGTAATTTCCTAATAAATTAATTGTCTTTTTTATACTCTCCCGATGGTGAATTCTGTCCTTATGCAGATTTATTTGAAGTAATATATAAACTTCCCATCTAAAATATAAATATAAAAAAAGTTATTAAAAGAACAGCATGGTGAACTAACGGAAATTAGAAACGGAAATAGTAATATTTTAAGATAATAGTATGGTAGTATAATTTGAAAATTACAATACCTTATTTATGCTTAAATAAATAGGAAGTTTAATTTCTATTATTTATTACCATTATTTAATTTAAAGTTATGGTTAGCCCGAGAACTTTTTCATGCACGATTATGTTTGTATGGAAATGTTGTTGACAAATTTGCATTTTTATTTGCACATACCCTCTCAAGTAGATTGGTTCTTTAATTGTTTTTTCATCTGTTATATATATATATATATATATATATATATATATATATTTGTTTAGCTATATATATATATATATATATATATATATATATATTTGTTTAGCTGTTTATAATATATGTAGTAAGCTTAATCATCACATGATTATATTTTTTCGTCTACTTCTTCATATTTTAATTCTCAAACATATTTTATAATACTGCCAATTTCATACTTCAATTCTTTCTGTTTATAATATATGTAAAACACCTATCCTCTCTTTCCTTTCCAAAGTTGTAACTGTTTTCAGTAATTTTCTTTTTTCAAATAATTATGTCAATAGTTTACAAATATTTAGATTATTATTTGACGGAAATAAAAAAACAGAGACAAAGAAGAGAGAAAAGAGACAAAGATGCAAAAGAAACTCACTGTTGTGTTTTGCCTTAATATATATATATATATATATATATATATATATATATATATATATATATATATAAAAGATGACCTAACAGAACAAGAGAAAAAACAAAAAAAATCCTATATAGAGTACTATTGTCTGGTATATTCCTCTGTTATGTCATTTTCTGTTTTGCTTTGTTGGGCCAAATTGGGTGGTGCTTCTATTAGCCCCCCCACAAGCTGGAGGTAGGAAAATGTCAACTAGCGCCAGCTTGGAAAGATTAGAATGAAAGAGTCTAGGTGGGAGAGCTTTGGTAAATATGTCAGCCAATTGATTTGAGGAGGAAACTGGCAGTAAGTGCATTAACCCTGGTTGAGATTTTTCACGAACTAAATGACAATCAATATCCAAATGTTTTGTCCGTTCATGAAAGAAGGGATTGGCAGCAATGTGAAAAGCACTTTGGTTATCACAAAATAAAACAGCAGATTTAGAACAAGTGACTTGAAGATCTTTAAACAAATAAGACAACCATTGGAGTTCACATGTAGTGGAGGCAAGAGCACGATACTCAGCCTCAGAAGAAGAGCAAGAAACAGTGCTTTGTTTCTTGGTCTTCCATAAGATTAAGGAATGTCTAAGAAAGAAGCAGTAACCAGTGATAGATCGCCGAGAATTGACACAAGTGGCCCAATCGGCATCACTAAAACCAGATATTTGTAGGGGAGAATCTCTACGAAAAAGAAGACCTTTGCCTGGACAACTTTTGAGATAAGATAAAACTTTCATGGCAGCACGGTGGTGAGCTTGAGTAGGATGAGCCATGAATTGGCTAAGTTGTTGTGTGGCATATACAATGTCTGGANGTGTAGTAGTAAGATATAACAGTCTTCCAACCAAACGCCGATAGGACAAGGGATCTGCCAAGAGGGGGCTAGAGTCCTGATGGAGGCGAAGAGAACTATCCATTGGAGTAGAGGAAGGTTTACAANCGAGCATGCCAACATCTGTGAGCAAATCAATACAATATTTGCGTTGACAGAGGGAAATCCCTCTTTCTGAATGAGCTACCACCAAGCCCAAAAAATATTTTAAAATCCCAAAGATCCTTGATGTGAAAATTGGAGTGAAGAACATGTTTAATATGAGCCATTTCAACGGGTGAATTTCCAGTCAACACAATATCATCAACANATATAATCATAGCAGTAATGTCAGGACCAGAAACTTTAATGAACAAACTATGATCAGCTTGGGCTTGAATATAACCACAAGAGAGAAGCAAAAGAGAAANCTTTTCATACCATTTGCGACTAGCTTGCTTGAGACCATACAAAGATTTCTTTAATTTGCAACATTTAGAGGGATCATAAGAGCCTAATCCAGGGGGAATGGACATGTACACATCTTCAGTGAGATCCCCATGGAGGAACNCGTTGCTCACATCTAATTGTTGAAGTTGCCAACGATTAATGGATGCAAGAGCAAGAATAACCCGAATGGTTGCCATTTTCACAACAGGAGAAAAAGTTTCAAAGTAGTCGATTCCTTCAATTTGTGCAAAACCCTTGGCGACTAANCNCGCTTTGTAACGTTCCNCANAGCCATCCGATNTTCGTTTGAGTCGGTAAACCCACTTACAACCGATGGGTTTGACATGGGGAGGCGTGTCCACAATATCCCAAGTTTTATTCAAGACCAAGGCATCAATATCAGCGTTCATGGCCTCAAGCCAGCAAGAATGGGAAATGACTTTATGATAATTGCGGGGTTCTTGCTCAGAAGAAAGATTCATTAAATAATGACGATGAGAGTCAGAAATTCGACAATAATTAATGACAGATTGAATTGGATACATGCACCTGGAAGATGATGGATTTGGCATTGTAGACAAAGAATTACACTGAAAATCGCGAAGGAAAGGAGGGGGATTACTGGGACGAGTGGAGCGGCGAAGGGGTGATGTAGGTGGTGTTGAAAGTTGTGTATTTGAAGATGATGGTAGATGGTTAGGTGATGGATTGGTTTGACTTGTGTCGGTTTGTGGTGTGGTGGTTGGGGATTGTGTAAAGGGTGGGTCATATTGAGATCTATGAGTAGGAGGTGAGAAGTTAGGTGAACCCTGAGAAATAAATGGATTGTGTGAATGTTGGGCCGAGTGGGGCTGATGATGCTCAAGGTATGGATCTATGAGAGGAGTAGAAATAGTGATGTGAGTAACAATGGTGTTTGAACTTGAATTTGGTGTGAAAGGAAAATTAAATTCAGAGAAGGAAACATCTCTTGATATAAAGATAGTTTTAGAATTCAAATAAAAAATAACATATCCCTTAGTTCCAGTTTGAAAACCAAGAAAGACTCTCTCACGAGAACGGGCATCAAACTTTTGACGTGGAGTGTGTGTGGAAGTGTAACATAAACAACCAAAAATTTTAAGCATGGAAAAATCAGGTGTTTGTTTGTGTAAAAGCTCATAGGGGCACATGTTTTGAATGACAGGAGAGGGAACACGGTTAATTAAATAAACAACATGTTTAACTGCATAAGACCAAAAATGTTTGGGAAGATGAGATTGAAACATAAGTGCACGAGCAACATTAAGAATATGCTGATGTTTTCTTTCAATTTTGCCATTTTGTTGGGGAGTGTAAACACAACTAGTTTGATGAAGGATGCCTTTAGATGCTAAGAAGTCTTTAAGAAAAAACTCTGGACCATTATCCGTGCGTATGCATTTGATTTTTGTGTCAAATTGATTTTCAGCAAAGGCAATGAAATTTTGGACATGAGTTTTTACCTCAGCTTTAGATTTTAATAAAACAATCCAAGTGAAACGGCTGTAATCATCAAGAATGGTTAAAAAATACTTGTGACCATGAAAAGAAGGGTAGAAAAGGGACCCTAAATGTCCATATGAATTAGAGCAAAAGCATTTGAAGCCCTACTCGTGCTAGAGGTATAAGACAATTTTCTTTGTTTTGAAAGATGACAAATATGACCATTTTCATTAACATGTTTTGGAATAAAGGGATATTTATTATGCAAGTCATTGAGACGTTTTCCAGAAAGGTGGCCAAGCCTAAAGTGCCATAGGTTGGTTGAGGATAAAGATGGGGTAACAATATTGTTGGCACAGGAAATAGGGTTTTCTCCTTCCTTTTTGTTTTCTAGATAGTAAAGACCTTTTGTCAATTTAGCCAAACCAATCATCTGACACGTGTCCATCTCCTGTATTTGACAAGAATCATCAAAAAAAGTGAGTATTTGAGAGAGGAAACTAATTTTGATATAGAAAGAAGATTGAAGTTAAACTCCGGTACATATAGTACATCATGGATTATGAATTTTGGGGAAATTTGGACAGTACCAGAAAAATAGGATTTGACAACGGTACCATTGGGTAAATATATATCAACAGGTTTTATTTTTGAATAATTTTGGAAAAAGATGTAAAGAGGAAGCAATGTGATCTGTTGCACCAGAGTCTATGATCCACGAGACGGTGAGTAATGATGGTGAGGGTGTGTGTTTACTGGAGTTAAGAATGTGTGTGATGGTGCAAAAAATGAAAGAAATACCAAGAGAATCAGAAATTGGGCCTGTTGTTTGATAGGAGAAGAATTAGTATTTGAGTATTGGACATTAACACTTGGGCCCACGTCATTTAAGGAAGAGTGTGGTTGCTGCAGAAGATCCATGACATGCTGATATTGAGTCTGGGTTAGAGTAAACCTTGATTCATGTGGGGTTGCCGCCGTTGTCACCTGTGAGCCATCAAGGGATGCATTTTTGACGATACTGTTAACAAAGGAGGAAGAGCCAATGTCATTGTGACCATTGCCGCCGTTGAAGCGTGGTCTACCGGGATAACGAGGGTGACCGGGAGGATACCCATGCTTGCTATAACACACATCGATGGTGTGGCCAGTTCGTTTGCAGTAGGAACAATATTTATTTGAGTTTTGCTTGAAACTTCCTTTTGGAGAAGGACCGCCACTATGACTCCTGTTATGGGAGGAGGAACCAACGACATTGATGAACGGATTGACGCCCTCAATGTTTGTTGATGACATTGATGGGATATGTTGGCGCTCCTGCTGGATAACCATGGAGAAAACACGATTGATGGAAGGAAGAGGATCCATAAGCAAGATCTGGGAGCGCACAACTGAAAATCGCTCATCCAAACCCTTTAGGAAGCGTATAATAAGATCTTGTTGATGATATGTCTTGGCGGAACAAGTGCAAACAGGAAATGGGCGAAAATTGTCTAGTTCGTCCCAAAGAGACTTGAGGACAGTATAATAATCAGAGATAGATTTCGAACCTTGGCGAAGGCTAAAGATTTCTTCCTAGAGCTCTGCTATGCGAAGCAAATCACCTTGGAAAAAACGTTCCCGAAGATCAGTCCAAATATCAATGGCACGATCAAAGAAGATAACACTCTGAGCAATTGAGGAAGACAAAGAGTTAAGGAGCCACGACATGATCAATGTATTGCAACGTTCCCAAGAATGGTACGAGATATCTGTAGGAGAAGGAACAGGTATGGAACCCATCAAAAAACCCATTTTATTTTTGGAAATCAAAGCCATTCTAAAAGAGCGAGACCAAGAATGGTAATTATTTTCTGTAAGAACAGGTGTAATAGAAACAGAACTAGGTCCTTCACTGGGATGAATATAGAAGGGACTGGAAGGAACAAGACTAGGGTCGGAAGCGGCACTAGAATTAGGATTGAATTCTTGAGCGTGACCTGTGCTGTTGGAATTCGTTTCAGTTATGATGAAAAAAAAAAAGCACAGAACTCCAAGAGGGAGCTCTAATACCATAAAAGAACAGAGACAAAGAAGAGAGAAAAGAGATAGAGATGCAAAGGAAATTCACTGTTGTGTTTTGCCTTTCACTGTTGGTAATATATATATACAAAAGATGACCTAACAGAACAAGAGAAAAAACAAAAAAAGTCCTATATAGAGTACTATTGTCTAGTATATTCCTCTGCTATGCCATGCCATTTTCTGTTTTGCTTTGTTGGGCCAAATTGGGTGGTGCTTCTATTAGGAAAGAAACAAAATCAAAAGCACTAAAATAACCACATTAAAAAATGAAAAACTATTATCATACCCTTATTTTCTTCTTCATCACAATTTCTTACATTTTTCTTAACTCATGATGTCACTTATAACACTTGTTGTTTTCTCCTTATTTTCTTTATATTCTCTCTTTGCTTCTCTCTACTCCCTTAAAGTTTCATCCTTTTAATAATGAAAAAATGATTGAGGAGGATGTCAGTTGCAAGGATTCAGCTCAGGTTCAAATTGGGCTACGAAAAAGATATTTAATGTTCAATTAAGCAACTGAAAAATGCAAAATGCATAAACATGGTCCTTGGGTAATATATACATTACCACAGAGCTTAATAAACTGTACAAGAAGACCAGCATAAAGAAGCAAAGGCAGGAAAATTGTCAAGATAAAAGGCACAGGAATTATGAATCCAGCAATTTGTCTTAAATAAAATTTTGGACAAAAGGAAAAAGGTGGAGCAATTATCTTAGCTCCAGACATAATAAATGGAAGTGGTTTTGAGTACAGGACTAGAACAGAATTCCAGAATTATGTTCTATTTTTGGAACTGTACTATGAACTGAAAGAACACCACCAAAGGACAACTGATATTAACATCTATAAACCTATACCTTATAGTTGAGAAACCCATTAAATAATATACTTGAATTTTTCTCCAGATTTTGTTGTATCCACCAAGCATGAGCTGCATATCATAGCCCCCTCCTGGTTCTAGGAGGGGTACCCGGAGCAAGGCGTGAGTTTTGGACTGTGTGTGTATTGGGATCATATTTTTGTGAAGCAAGGTAAGACAAAGCTGTTACAACATCAGCTATGACTGGACGCATGTTAGCCTGCTCCTGAACACACATTGCTGCAACAGCAAGGGCCTGGTATAGTCCTCGCGGAGGATATTGACCTTGGAGTGTTGGATCAGCCATTTGAGAAAACTTTCTTCTATCCCTAAACAAGGGTCTAGCCTGCATTTAAATCAGAATATTCCATCCAAAGTTATGACTCAAATATTCTAATTTCACCATGAGATGTGCAAAAGCCAGTTCAATCTGAGATATGCAACTAAAAAGTTTCACAACTGTAAAACAAATATCATCTTGAAGAGACTTTTCCTTCACAAGGACATTTTCTTTATGCCATTCACCCTGGCTACTTTTAAGTTTAAATGAAAATATACTTAAAGATGTTTATGACACTCAACCAAAAGCCTTTTCACACAGCCAACCTTAGGAGATGAGATAACTGTAGGAGTGTCTTACCCATGCAACAAGATTCTGCTCTCCTGCAGATTTTGAATTGTCAATTGCTTTCCTTCCTGTAATTATTTCCAGAAGAACTACACCAAAGCTATAAACATCTGATTTCAGAGTCAGTTGACCAGTCATGGCATACTCTGGAGCACAATATCCATAAGTTCCCATAACTCTTGTTGATACATGTGTGTTCTCCCCAACTGGGCCGAGCTTAGCCAAACCAAAATCAGATAACTTTGGCTGATACCCTTCACCAAGCAAAATGTTAGAGCACTTTAAATCACGGTAAATGACAGGAGGATTAGCTTTGTCGTGTAGATATTCCAATCCCTTGGCTGCACCAGCAGCTATTCTCATTCGGGTGTTCCAATCTAGTCGTTTCTTGCCAAGTGGAATGTCTACAAATCAAACATATATGATCAATAACAACATGAAGATGATATTCAATTTAACAAAATGGGGAAAAACTTGCATAGTTGGAATACAAATACCATGCAAGTGGTCTTCCAAGGATCCTAACGGCATATATTCATAAACTAGAAGCCTTTGATCTCCATCAGCACAATAACCAATAAGGTTGACAAGGTTTGGATGATGAAGTAGACTTAACATCAGCACTTCAACAAGGAATTCCCTATTTCCTTGGAGCCCATTTCGGTCAAGTTGCTTAATGGCAACAACCTATATTCAAAAGAATTAAGGATGAAGCTTGTTAGAAACTGCTACACAAAATGTATGCAGAGTTTCATGTCAGCAAAACTTAATCTATTGTTCTGGCTGTCAGAAGATATATCTGTGCAGATGAAGAACATTGACATGAGGAAGAACACTCCAATTCTCAACAACTCTCTCCTATTTTTCATAAACAAATAGAAAACAGATTCACCTGATTGATACTTTCCAGACGCCCTTTGTACACTCTACCAAAGCCTCCCTCTCCCAGAAGACACTCAGCTCTAAAATTTCTAGTTGCAGTTGCCAACTCCCGGAATGAGAATGTCTGTGCTGCAATGTGATCAGGGTTCCCATTTTTAGATGTATCTTTTGAATTTGTGGATGTATTTCTCTTCAACTTTCCTGCATTCAAGTGACAAGAAAAATATTTAAGGGAAGAAGCACAAGCTACAGCAGGGTTATATCTGACTTCAAAAAACCATCACATGTTAATGCAATCTCATGGAATCACAAACTGATTCTGCATGCATTATGCATCATTTTCAATTTACCATCAACATTACAAAATCAAACTTGCTATATATACTTTGTAACTGATGACATCACCAAACTCAAAGAAAACAAGTCTAGTATTGTTCAGAAAATTAACAAGATAATTTCAGGTACATGGAATATTATAGACTGAAACTTGGTGCAGTAGTACACCATCAAGAAAATGTATCCAAGACAGTAAGAAAAAACATTCTTACACGACTCAACACAGAGATCAAAATGCTAACTCATATTCTACAAATCCAAAACCAAATCACACTCACACTAAAGGCTTTGGTTACGATATATATAACTGAAAACAACATATTACTAGATCGTACGTTTGCAGCTTCCACCCCTCCTACTCTCAAAATCATTCGTTTTGCTATTAAATAAAAAGATTGCAATCATTGACCACGTCAAATCCCAGCTACCTATACTCATAAACTCTAAACATCAAGAACACGCCCTCAAATTTTATTTATTGATAACCCCAAGTAAAACAAGAGACAAATTTGTGCAAGAAACAAGTGTCTAACCCCAGAAACTACCTTAATTAAGTGAAAGAACAATTGTCTCCAACAGGGTCTCACTATCATACTTCAATTTTCTCCCTTTTTTCCAGTATAGAAAGAAAAGTACCTGGGGTGGCTTTGATCTGACCAACCAGACTGTCCTGAACTTCCATCTTATCAATCTTGTTCTTAGTGCCTGAATATCCAGAACAGGGAATCCAACCCATGTTTGTTTCCCCTTCAATGAAGGCAGCACCGTGATCAGAAAGAAAAAGAAACCGCAAATCACTCTCTCAGACCCGACCCGACCAGACCACCACACGGTTCTCGGGCAGCCAACTGCAACAAAAACAACTTAGAAAACAGCCTTTGTTCTTTCTCTCTCTATGTTTACTTTTATCATGTGTCTGTGTCTTGTGTTCTATATTTTTCTGTTTTTATATTTGGCTAGTGTTTTAGTTTGAGTTCATTAATTTATTCCTTGCCTTCTCTTTTGGTCGGAAAAACACCATGATTGGTTCAAATGCGCCTCACTGGATCACCTCCAAAATCAACTCCAAAACCAATCTCATAAAAAAAATTATATATGTTTCCCCTTTTTGTCTAAACATAAAATAATTGCTTTGATATTAAGTTAATTTCTGTCATGCTTGGCACTTCTATTTGCCCTCCATACACTGCTTAAGATCTACAACAAGAATCTATAAAATTAGATGCTTTGTGCTTTTGTTGGAACAATTCCTACTTACCATTTTAATGAAAAAGCAATAATGTCCATTTAATTTCAACATGTGATGCAATTTAAGTCTAACTGAATGATAATGAAAATATAAGATTAGCTTGGTAAAAATTAAAAAAAAATGACAAAGTTATGAATTCAATTCTTTTTATATTTAAAAGATATATCATTTAAAAGAAAAATATATATAGATTCAACTCCTTTTCTAAAAAAACTATCATCAAACATTTAGGGATAAAAAAAATCTCAATGATGAAAATTTGGCCGCCCTCACAGTTCAACTTTAGGCACACAAATGAACAAGTGCTAACAGCTGTAGACCTTAATTAAAGACATTCCTATAATTATTACAAAATGGGGTTCATGCCATCACCTGAATTTAGCTTTCTCCATCACTCTTTTCTTTCATTCTATCCCTTTTGGTCAATAATGGAAGTAATTCATTGGAGGGAAACAAGATTTTGTTTTACCAAATGCCTTTTTTTTCCTTTTCAAAACCATATTCAAAAGGAAAATTAAGAGACTAGGCCAAGCCTGGATTCTTCTTTTTATCCTCTAACATTACTTTGCTTCATAATTCTCATTATTTCTATGCCAATCATTTTATTTTTCTACCTTTATTCTTCTTGTTTCACATTCATTCCATTCACGGAAAAAGTAGTGGAAGATAGTTACTGCCACATTTAATTCCCTTAGAAAAATAATGAAAATATTTCAGTATGGATAGAGACTTGCTCCTTAAAAAATCTATTACACGGAGACAGCTGGTAGGAAACCCTCTCTACCAAAGTGCCATCTGTTTTTGCAATGCAATCATATATACATATATAATAATATAGGTAAAACAGGAATAAATGATTACTAAAGAAATAACAAAAAATCATCATTATTTATTTTCAAACGTTTTTAGTTAATTATATATATATATATATATATAACTTTATAAATTTATGTAATATAAACTTAAAATTGTCATTATATATATTCAACATATTCAAAAAATTTTGTCTATTAATAAGAAACTAAAACCACATTTCACCTAAATGACAATATAATAAAAGTGTTTTTCAAATTCAAATAAAAAATCAACACAGAATAATAATCTAAAAAAGTCTTATAACTTCCATTTCCACCGATTTTTTATCTCTAACATAGATCCATATTTCAAAGTCAATCGGCTTTCGGTAGCTTAGACAACTCTTTCTTTTGCACGCCAAATATGATATTTTGTACATTTCTTCTTTAAGTATCCAACTTTATTAAAAAAAAAACATTTCTCACTCTATTGTTGTTTCTTTTGTGATGAACCTTTAGCAGTTTCATTCTTGGGATTTTCACTTTTCTTCCTTTTGCTCTTGTCTTTAAAGGTACTTGCTAAGAAAGTGTTTTCAGTCTTTTCTTACTTTAATCTCTCCTCTTCATGTACATAATATGAAATGATCTTATTAAGAAACATTTTCTCTCTCTCACAATTATATGATACCTTAAACTATCAAAACTATGAATTAAGAGAGATCAAAACTAAGTGTATAAGTAAGTCTTTTGACATCTTAAGTTTTAGCGCCTTATGTTTTGAAGCAATGTTGAACATTTCCATAATGAACTCTCTAACATTTCTTTTTTCTTGATACTTCATGAAAATCAAGCTATGAAGAAGCACACTTGTTTCGCCTTATCGCTTTTTGTAGAACGTTTTTCAATTTCAGCAAGAAAATCTTTTAACACTTGTAATTTCTTGAGATATTGCACCCCTAAAGACCTTTGGAATGTCGCACTTAATAATCATCAGACTCATGCAATTTGAGCCATCCCACTTCTCATAATCTTTCCTTTCATCATATGTACTTAAGCTTGTAAGAGAAAAAAATTTCTCAATCCTTAATGCAAGGTCAAGATCCATGCAACAAAGAACTATCTTTATGTTCTCGTTCTAGTCCTTAAAATTTGTTCCATTGAGGACAATAATTGTAGTTATATTCAGAATAAGAGAAACAAAGAAATTAAACTCAAATTATAAAATTAATAGTTATAAATATATTCAAATAATGATCTAACCATTAATATCAAGTCTTTAGACTGTAATATTAACTACTAGAGGTATTTTGGTGTAATGAACAAACACTAATAATAAAATTCTCCAATCACTAATGTATCTTTGAATTAATTTATCATTGAAAAGCAAAGCCTTATGATTATCACACATTTATCCTCATAGGTGTGTATGCAATACAACCAAATATTAATCCCTCTTTGGACTGCGCAATACTTATATAGATGTACATAAACACAAACATCTAACATTTTTCACAAATTATATACTCAAAAAACATCACTTTAGGGTCTTCTTGATTTAATTTGTTCAAAAAACTTAATTATTTATTTTATTTTATTTTCAAATTTAAATTATTTTATATTTATTTATCCTGATCATACAACCTAACACACATGTGATGGGTCCTGACCCAAACTAGAAACCCAAACTAGAAAGCAACTACATGGGCCAATACTTACGAAATGCTTAGTCCAATGACCCACGTCAATTCTCTGAAAATTGTCAAAAACATGAAAAGGATCAAGGCATGTTCTTTGTTGAATATTCATACCTAGAGCCAAATAACCATTCTTGGATTGAATTTTAAGCCTCACAATACACACCTTGGCCTATAAAAGTAAATATCCCACCTTTTCTCAGTGATAAGGAGAACAAAAACAACATGTGTTTGTCAAATAAAAGGCAATGATTTTTTAAGGCTAATTGCAGAAAATTGTCCAAAGAAAAGAAAAATATAGTCCAAAGGACTGAGAAAAACAAATGTGGTATAAATACAATAGATGAAAAACAAAGAAAAATACATTAGAGTTTGAGCTAGAAAAGAGAAGGCAATACAATAGAGCTAAATGACTTATGTACATGTTGTTTTAACTCTTTTTATCATTGAGTCTTGCTTGTCTTATCAAACAAAGTTTCTTTACAGTCCATCCAAATCATAAGCTCAAGAAAGACTTTAGTGATCCATGCTAATTATGTATGGAAATGAGATACAAAATCAAGTGAAAGCTTGCAAGGTTGTTTGGAGCATTAGATTTTTAAACTGGTGAGTACATTCAATAAAAATCAGATTGAAAAGCATGAGTGAAAATTCATGTTGGTTCGTGAATGAATGTATTCTTTTGTTGTTCCGTCACTTGCATTCAACATGTTGCACTAGCTCTTTGACAACCCATGAAACTCATTATTTTTGAACTCTATATTCTTAATTGAATTAACTCATATGAACCATGAATTGTTTGTGAAGTGGTTTTTTTCTTTTGGAAAAATGTGAAACTATCATTTTAATTCTTTCATATGTAGGTGATGACTATTAACATGTATTGAACAAGAAAGTATCACCTAAACTATTACATATAAGAAACAAATTTATCTCCATAGCTAATACTGTATATATATATATATATATAATACAGATTACCAGCACATTAGAAAGTATGAACCAGCTTCCCTAAACATCTTTGTCTCAGTAGGTATTGCATTTGAAATTGTCAATATCTTGGTCTTTCTTATCAACTTCAATTATTGGATATAACAGTAATGAATTTTCTCAATTATTTCTGATGCCTGTGGCACTGTCATTGAGTCATACTTGTTAACTAATTGAAGTGTCTATCAATCATGCTTTATCTTTACAAAGAGAAGCCTGTGAGTCTCTCTCAGAGGCCACATTTCCTGTGTTCTTGAGAGGCATATCATGATTGTGTTTTCCTTCATATGTGGTCACAAATGATCTCGGGTCATCTATTGCTCTCTCCACGTGTTTGCGAACGTTGCACTTTACATTAGTACATCTGTAGTAGCTTCTGCAAAACAAAATTGTTTCATATGTTCTCAGAAAACATTATTAAATAATCAGTAGTAATTTCAACAGGAACTCAAACTCACGACTCCTTAATTTCAAGGAATCTTGAAGCAGATAATTTGAAATAGTTACTTTGATGAACATGAAACAAGTATAATAATAAACCTGGGATATGGATTGCCCTTCACCACCTTCTGCCCGTATTTCCTCCAGCGAAATCCATCTCCAAGTATTTCAGAATCAGTGAAACTTTGCATCACAATCCGTGGCTCTACTAAACCTTCCTCTGATAATGCTACTTCATTAGATAGATTCTCATTTTTCCTGAACAATGAGATTCAATATATAAATTATATCTTCTGACTAAAAATGGTGAATGACGAGATAAAACAATATTAAACTTGTACTAACATGCTACTGGATGAACAGTTACTGTTATTGGACAGGATGCACAAGAAGGATGTCCTGGATCATGCAACCCAAAATCTTATGAACTTAAGCGGCCAAGTAAAGGATTTTTATAAGATCAAGTATGTTTTTTGAATTTATAGAGCAAAATGAGGACAGAACTTTTTTAGAAAGACTAAAACTTTACCCTATAAGGACAGCATATTCTCTCATATACATCTCAAGTATGCTTTTTTATGCACGGATTCATTGCACGCACTCATCTATTGTGTGAAATTCTCATATAACTGCTTAACCAACGATTTATCTGACATGTTATTGCATACTACGGATGAATTACAATTTTAGGAAAAGAATTAACCTTCTTTTACTTCTGGGTTCATCTTCCTGTGCCTCAAAACCCTTGCTTCCTTCCTCACATTCCCCACTTAGACCACAGGAGTTTTCCGTGCTTCCTCCACCAGCATTAGTTGCACCAATATTTAGACCAGAATCATTAGGCTGTGGAAGTTTGACGTAATAATCTGAAAGCACAGATAGTCCTCCTCCTGCGTTCTCAACTCTACTTTCATTGCCTTCATTCCTCTCGCTGTGACTATTACTCCACACATCTTGAACCATTCCATCAGACAACACCCCCGAACCTTGTGTCCCTGTTGCTGTGCTTCTTTTAGGAAGCTGTGGCTTCAAATGGTTATGTTCACCTTTATAAACAATCTCTGCAATCTGCCCATCAAATGATCTTTCAACCTTCTTTTTCACTGGACAATTAGGATGTGTGCACTTGTAATAACTTCTGGGGTACTCACTCCCTTTCACTTGCTTCTGACCATATTTCCTCCAGTTGTACCCATCATAAGAAGGTCGATCACAATTCGCAGAGGATGTTAAAGTCTTCTGGTCTTCCTCTGTGTTCTGCTGCACCATCTTACTAGCTTCACTGATCTCGTTTATTTCTGTATGCCGGGCAATACTCTGATCAAGATGTGAACTCATGCTGCTTCTAAACTTTTCATTGATGGAATGTTGAAAATTGGCCTCCATTAACTGCCGTGTTTGCTGCTGACCAGTGCTGCAATTTCCCTTCTTCAAAATGAGAGAAAGATGACAATTGTATACAAATATTAATCATCAGAATTAACCCTTAAAAGTAAAATACACCGGGTCTCATAACCTTTGTCAGAAAAGTGAGTATAAAACTTCGAACCAATGTTCACCACTAAATATGTTATTTATATTACTAACCATATTTGCCAAAAGAGACACAGTTGTCTTTGACACAAGTTTTGCCGTTGGTTTGTATATGAGGGACTGATTGTTGTCAAGTTTTGGAATCTTGTCAGAAGAGTTACTGAGTGCAGCTCCAAAAGTATCAGCCTGAAATTGTTAAACACCACTTATGTTGGAAGCAGCTAGGAAGAAGAGAGTTTTTCCAAGTGAAACAAAAGTTCACCTGACAAGAATCAAACCCTGCATGGGGGTGATTCAATGCTGCAGGCTTGAACCTCACAGTCTTGGGTCTAATGGCAGAAACTGTAGCCTGAGAAGATGAAATATCAGGAGAAACATTGATTGCACCAGCTAAAAGCTCTGAGAAAGATTTGAAAGTAGAACAAGTAGGTCTTGAAGCAACAGGTTTGGCAATCACCACCCTTTCTGCTTCCTTAATATCCATCTTCAAATATGTCTGTCTTTCGCAAAGTGTTTCTGTTTGCAAGAAAAACAAAACCATCACCCTTGACAAAATCACATCGTTACATATTACAAACTCAAGGGCTTAATTACGGTTCCTAGTCCGAAACAAACTTTGTTTGAAAATGATTATTTCACGTAAACTATAGATGAAAAGCCAAAACTATCTTCCCACCAACCAAAACAAGGTTTTATGATAGAACAGTGACAATGGGTTCCACCAAGAAATGAAAAAGCAACATTTAGAAGAAATTGAGACAAGTTTCATCAAATTGGACCACGTTCTTCTGTATTCGTCACGGGAATGCCCCATGCATTTATAATCAATCGTACTCAGTCGGTGAGAAAAATATGCTTTTTTTCAAAAGACAAAACTAAATTTTGCATAAATTAAAAAAATATAAATTTTAAAAATTATATAATTCTTTTTAACTTGATTTATGTATAAAATAAATTTAAGATTCATGCAGCTAATGTATCTATACTGTTTTTGCTTGAAGCTAGGTTTTACTTTCATTTTAACTTAGCAAACTATTGAAATATAGGTGGGCAATGTAGTGATATAATGCAGAAAAATTTACACATTGCACTGTTTACTTATTATTTTACCTCTTTTTCTTTTTTCATTTTTCACTTGATCCAACATATTAAATAGGAACAGAACAGAGCCGTATGCTGCCCTTTTCTAGTGAAAGAGCACAAACATGATACTTGGATTCTGAAAGAGTTCGAAATTTTGACAGGAAGATTTACGGTTCGTTCGTTACAGAGAAAGTAATAAAGGGAAATATAAAGGGAAAAAAGATAAGAAATTGTAAGAAAGGAATGGAAAGATGATTCTTTTTAATAACTCACTTATTAATATTAATATTATTTATTATTATTATTTATTATTATTATTATTATTATTATTATAAAAGGGTAAAAGAAATTAAAAAAAATACACTTATAATGAATTATGATAATAAAAAATTCCTCTCTTATATTTTAAGTAATATATATATATATATATATATATATATATATATATATATATATATATATATATATATATATAAGTTATTAGTAATTTGTTATGTAAAAAACTTCTATCATTTTACATGAATCCTATAAGTCTTTTTTTTATTAAGTAAAATTATTTTTAGAAAAATATTCTGAGAAAAGTTAAATAAAAAGTTAATGAAAACATAATTGCATCACAAGTTCAATTAAAATTAATCTTTTATAAAAAAATTTAAATAAGTTACATCATAATATACAAAGTTGCATTAATTTAATATTTTAAAAACAAAATATATACATATTCATAATAATTATAATCTAGACACTTATTTACTTACAATATTGTTTCTAAGTTTTTTTCTCCTATTTCTTTATGATTATTTTTTTTATTTTAGTCTCAATGTTATTAATTTGATGTTTTTTTTTTTTTACTTTTAAAAACTAATCAGTATAATTTCTTCCACCAAATTTGCAATAATAATTATGTCCCGTGTTGATCCATTAGTAAGTTAACTTTCAAAGTATGTTATTCCTTTTTCATGTTCAATGTTACTATTGTAACATTATTAGCATTGGTTTGATGATGTTGACTACATTAACACATTTCTTTTAAAGTGAAATCAAATTGATAATATTAAAACTAATGGGATAAAATTAAATATACATATATATTAATAAAATAAAAAGACTATTAAAACTACAAGTACATATTAAAGATACTCCTTTTTATCAAAATATGAATTTTATCTAAAAGCTTAAGTTTGAAATTTCTTTTTGATTATAAGAATCCCTAATTCCTTTTAACACTCTTTTGATATTCGACAATGATATTTTGACAACTTTTTTGACAACGGGACACGTGTCATCATTTTATTGGTCTATTTGAATTTATGTTTAAAAAATATTTAAAACGGACGAATCACAAGCTGTCACGTATGCGTTGTCAAAAAGTTGTTAAAAAAGTGTTGTTAAAAGAAGTTTTTCCTTTGATATTATATCAAAGGAAAAAGTCTCTTTAATAACTTTTTTTTTTACAATTTTTTGACAACGCATTTGTAACCGTTTGTGATTGGTCCGTTTCAAATATTTTTTTAAAATAAATTCAAACATACCAATAAAGTGGTGACACATATCCTGTTTTTAAAATATTGTTAAAAAGAGTTGTTAAAGTATTATCCTATAAGATATTTTCCCTTACATTATTGTTTTCTTTTTTATTCTTATCAATATTTTTTTGTTGGGTTTTAAAGTGGCCAAACTTGAAATGGAAAATTGAAGTCACAAACAAGAAAACCTGGCATTTCACTTATTTGTCTAGTCCTTGTCGGTCATAAATCTCCATTTTCGAAACTCACAAAAACTCAAATCTTCATAGCTTTATCTCTATATGAGATAGCCATGTGATAATGCGTACCAACAAAAACTTTCTACCAAACATGTTAAAAGCTTCCCTCTCTTTCTATTGTATAGGAAAAAAAATTATATGATAAAAGAGAGAAAGAGAGAAAGAGAGAAAGAGAGAGACATGCACTTTCGTAGATTTTTAGAAAAGAGAAACATTGCCTGTAAGAATATACCATCTTTGATTAGTCAAAGAAAAATTAAAGCGACTTTCCAAAATATAATTTTATTTATCTATTTTCTTTCATCTTGAACAAACAAAAAGAGTGAAAGTGTTTCTTTTTTTCTGTTTAAAGTAGTAAACGAAAACTTTTCAACTTTTCCCAGACTCCATTTGCGTTTTTAATTCACATCAAAAGTTCCACGCCTGTACACAAGTGGCTCAGGAACACTAATTTCAATCAATCTTCATGTATTGATTTTGTTTTTAATTTTAAAAAGTTGATAACGATTAACAAACAGTATCTGATAAATAATAGCAAAAAGGTATGTAGTTTTGTACTGCAAATGAAATTAAAGAAATAAAAGTGATTGAATATATATAGGAAGAGGAGTCTGTGTAAAACAGTCTTGTACTCTTGATCTATGAAACCCAGAAAAATCTGAGAAAACCAGATCTTGTAGAACTTTATATACTCTGCGTTGTTAATGTAAAGAATGACTTTTGAAAAGTCCCAAATCAAGGTTAATTTGTGCCAAGTTTTGCCTTAGTTTGAAGATTTGAAAGGGAAAAAAACAAAAGCTGATTGTATCTTCCTTCTTGTTTGCATCTTTTCTTTTCATTCCTTTGTGTTTAAGGGGTTTATGGCTATCACTAGAAAACAAAGAAGAAAAGAGTAGAAAACTAACCAGAAAGCTTAGAAAAAGCAGCATGCCATAAAAGGATGAGGATTATTTTGACTGAATTTTCATTTCCAGCTTTATGAATAAAACCTGAGTTTAACTTTTCCTGCATAAGGCTCATAATATCACAACAAAATAAGCCCAATATATACATAAAAAGAATGAAAAAAATCAGTTCAACAAACAAAAATACGAAACCTGGGTTTCACAGGCAAGATTTCCTTCTCTAGATCCAAGCAATAAACCAGCAAAAGTAAGGACCTTGAAGCAGCTTCTTCTGAGGATCTTGTTCTGAAATGTCAACAGTTGTAATGCATGAATATTTATATTGTAATGCAGAGAGAAAGCAGCAGCACAGAGGGAGAGGGAGAGAGAAGAGGGAGTGGTTTTTGATTTGAAAATAAAATCCAGAATCTAACTGCTATGACTGTAATGCAATGCACCCTTTTCAAAAATTAACCACATGCTCTGTGGTTCTTAACAGTGAATGTTTAAAAGTATAGTTTTGGTTGTAAAGAAGAAAAAAAAAAGTGAGTATAGTTGCATTGCATTTGCATGTTTATGTTTGTTATGTTTATTGGGACATATGAATCTTGGGATTGGTGGTTGGCAGTGGAAGCCAACCTCCAATGTTGTACGGACAACTAACTGTCTCAATGTCCCTCTTTGACCATTCGCTACGCGGGTAAATGGTAAATTGTTAAGAAACAGATAACGAGAGAGAAAGAACAAGATATCATGTCATATGAACTGTTACAGATATCAGATTAGATCCCACACCGAGTAGTTCAACTCTTCAACTCCTCTACTGTTACCGTTCCAGACACTTTGCGCGAAAGCATAGAACATGAGTTAATAAATATATCAATCCCAATGTTTTTTTTTTTTTTTGGATTCTTTCGCTCACTTTCATCTTGTCGACACTACACGAAATAAATAACATAAAATATATTATTCACTAGACAATTCTTTTCGCTATTTTAAAGTTTTTAATTAGGTTTTCTTTTTTAAGATTATTTATGAATTTAAGAAATCGTGACTAAAACTATAATAGCATAGCAAACGTGTAATATATTGTTCTATCATTTACATGTTGGGTAACATACGCGTCATTATTTTTTTTATTTTTTTTTTTAATATAAGTAAATAACTAATTGTTATGACTAGAAAAATTAGATCTTATTGAAAATATGAAAAAATGAGATATATATGATGCTTTAGATGCTAAGTTATTGGAGTTGGAAAAGGTTCATACAAATGGTAATGGTGTTGATATGATGACTAAAGAATTGTCAAGAAGAAAATTTGAAGTTTGTTGTGAGATCATCTGTTTGGTGGTTATCACCACATAGTTGTGAGGGAGAGATTTGTTGGATCTTGAATATTGGGTTTCCTTTCTATGTGGAGAAAAAATTCAAAAATTGAGAAGTCCATATCTCACTTAACCTAGTAAAGAAAGAGCTAGAAAGTAATTAAGAGACAAAAAAAAAAAAGGTAAGTTACAATCCACTTAAAACCCTGACATATTGAGAGAGAGGAAGAGGAAAACATTTGTTCATATTTTTCACTAAGTTGTTATTTAAAATTCGCATTATAGATCATGCTGAAAATGACAACATGTTCAGGACATCCTATTCTTCATTATGATTGTTCAGATTGTTGACACGAAGTTTGAATTTAGAGAAATTCAGTTTGCACTACAATTGTGCATTTAGGTTTTTTTTATCTTCAGTTTTCTTTATTTGCAAACTTGTTGTTCTACTTTTTTGGTGCATTTGTATGTGATTTTGGTAATTTTTTGTTATTATGTAAATTAAATTTGTGTTTCTAAATAAGAATATTATTGTGTAATTTGTTTTTGAAATTTTAAATATGTTTTCTCTATTTAAACAAGTTATTTTTTATTTAAATGAGTTTATATGATAAATTTTATTTAAATGTGTTTTCTTACTTCTTATTTTAAATTATTGTTATATTAATTTTTCTTTTATCATTTTATGTAATTCACTAAAAAAAATAATTATCGACAAATTTACTATTGGTAAAGCCAAAATTTCAGTTGGATTTTACTAACAAATTTTGGAATTTAATTACCGATAGATATTTCTATTAATAATCAATTTTTCGATAAAATTTATTAGTAAGTTCCATTAGTAAATTAGAATTTGTATTACAAATGACTATTTTTGTTGGTTTTATATCTCGTGGTGCATTTAGTTAGTAAATTTAGTTAGTAATTTGTGATTCTTATTATTGACAAATATTTCCTTGTGGGAATCCACAACAAAATGAGTTGTAAATTTCTTGTCCGATGGGATTTTTTTTATATTAAGAAAAGATAGGTGAGAAGAAGAACATGAAAAAAAAAGGAGAGGAGGAGAATCATAAATATCATTCTCACTAAAGAGACTCCTGTGACACTACAATTTCGTAATTTACAATTCAATTAGACAATATTATTTATAAAAACACAAGAAATTTTTTTTGTATTTTTATCAAATAATTAGTGTGCAAGAAATTTTAACATAGTGTATTTAAAATTGTTAAAGACTAAATTTCATTCACCTCATTGTGGTGCATTAGCAATTATCCCAATTTCAATTTCATGTTAATATCAACTCATAATTATACTTAAATCTTATTCCCAATACCTTTGAACTTATGAATTGCTTATTAAGTTCTAATCCCTTAAATCTTCAACAAGTAAAACATGTATTAAATTCAAAATTCTAAAATTACTAATAAATCAAATTATATTTCTAGATTTATGAAATATTGTTAATACCTCAATAACTACAAATCAAGCCATGAAATCAAGCTACATCAAACATTAAATAAAAAATTAAATATAACATGAATTTGAAAAGTGTATATATATATATATATATATATTATATCACCACATGAATATAATTGAAATAATGGTTAGTACAAAGCAATACATAATGATTATTTCAAAGTTACAACTGGTTAATTGATTTGTTATCCTTACGTTTAAGTTACTTGAAGAAAATATTAATCAGGTTTATGTAGCTTTATAGCTGAAATAATTTCTTTGACAATTAAATTTAATAAAAACTTACTGGAAATTTTTATAGTCACAAGAAAAAGTTGAATACTATAAGCCTTTTCTGTTGAGAAGATATGTCGGAAACAGTAACTTTGACCTTATCATTGATAATTGTGCATCTCAAAGTACTAGAAGAATTTTTTTTTTAAAGATTATTATTTTTCTTTTGTATACTAAATTTAAGAGTAGAATAAAGTTTTTGTCATGAAAAAATAATTGAATATGAACAAATTAAATTAAAATATACTATATATTGTATTTAAGTTTATTATATATGTGTTTATTGGTAAAGGTGATTAAGAGATAATAATCATATAATAAAATTAGATTATGAAAGAGTGATGAAAGATGATTTGTTTGGAATCAAAATTAGGGTTTCACATAGGATTGGGTTTGAGAGTTAGTTGAGGGCATTGAACGTTAGATGAGACGGAAAGTGAACGCGTCCGAGTGTTAGCTGTGTATGTCCCACAATAGACAAATTTTTCAAATTTTATTTCAATTTTTTTTAAACTATCTATTTTCATTTTAAATATTTTAAAACTGGAGAAAATGTATATTCTTTTAAAAATTAAAACTAATTTAACTAAGTTTCAGAAGATTAAAAAATATTTTTATGAATAATTTTAATTCATCAATGGTTTGAAAAGTGTGACTTCAGATATCATGCTTATACTTTTGTTGATCCAATTGCATTGAGAATTATTTAACTATACTACTAGTTGTTGAAACTTGTAACATCAACACTTATCTCAAAATTTTCCAAAGAATAGAAATCTTGATAAAAATAAATAGTTTGAGTTATAATACATTATTGGTTAAAATTCTCAACGAAACAAATCTCTTGGCTGTTGCAAAATGTTATAAGAGGACGTATTCATTGAATGTAATTGATTGGCAATGACGCAGCGAACCCAAAAGTTTTGATATGAAAGTTTTGTTTTGGCATATTCAACTTGACTCATGAGTTCTAATAATAGACTGGAAGAAAAGCAAAAGGTGATATACCATTATATGTTGAACATGATTTCAGAAAACTAGTTTATTAATGTTTGTTTTTTCCTAATTATGTTCAGAAATTAATGCTATGCTATGACTACATAAGCATTGCATGTTTTGTCGCTTGCATGTGACTGCACAAATCAAAGAGGATCCCAATACCCCATTTTCTGCCTCCAATTGCACAACACAACCTATTTTATTCACTTCAAATTACTACCAAACATGCAAGTGTAAAGCTTTCCTTCCATTTTCTCACCACTAACTTGTTTCTTTTCTAATGGCCTCAACTTTATGGTGTTGGATAAATTCTTAGTGCAAAGGTTGAATATTTTTAATCTGTGAAGGGTAAAAGTCACCCAAGAATAATTCCTGTGCTTTTAGCGGTTTACTACCATCTTGGATCTAAATTTTGTTAGGTCATACAAACATTAAAATTTTCATTTTCACTATTGAAGATGATATATTAATCTAGATGGAAGCAAACCACACCACACCACTCGCAAACATGATGTAATCTATCCTGTTTCAGGTTGTTATTGTAATGCAGAAAGTGAGTCTAAGATGGTGTTAATTTTGTTCTCACTGGTTTCTAAAATTATTCATCTTCTCTATGCTGTCTTTGCTTTTGTCCTATCAAGCAACAGGAAAGGAAGAAAATGGTTAGGTTCACCTTAGTTTAACTGGTACAAAATCCAAACACACGTTAAGCAATCTCTTTCTTCGCTTTCTGTTGACGTTTATGTAAGATATCTTATCAATCTTAGGACTAACATATAGTTGCGCCTTAGCATGTAAGTGACGGTTGATTTTTAGTGTATTTCGAAAAAGGGTTTAGAGGTGAAAGTGATTGTTTTGGAGAGGTTGAAGAAGACATTGGGGAGAAACGTGGATAAGATGACAGCTAAAATTGTTGATAGAGTTAACCGTGTCGAGCTAGTGACATACTATAGATATTGCAAAAGTCCTCCATGATGATTTATCAATTGTTATATGTATAAATCTGAGTGCAGAAACATTCTCGTTTTTGTTTATATCATTTAACAAAACCTTTTACAACTAATATTCACTTCACAGAACTTCATACAATCAAACATAAGTGTTATATGCTCATTGCCAACGCAATGAAACTCGGGCCTAGTAAAAAAGGGAGACAACTTCAACACAGTTATCATAATTAAAATTTCATTTAAATTACACTCATTCAGACCTTAGATGAAAACTATAATTGGAATTTCCAAAACAATAATTTTGTTCGAAAAACATGACTAAAACACATGAGAAAATGCAATTATGTTTTGTCCAAAAATAAAAGGTGGAACAAAAAAGGAACTGTTGACTGTTGGGATAAAATGCAGGGCACGATCTATCTTGCACCACAAAAACTTGAGCAGTTAAGAGCTGGTACCGTGCCCACTCTTAATTTAGCAGCTGATTAAACTTACTGGCTCGCAAACACTATGACGACCAGCTCGGCCAGCTGCGATTGTACCAAGAGGACTAGTATAACAAAACCGACATACCAATTAGATAATATTGATGAAAAACAAAGCTTTCATCCAAACACTATCAGATATATGAAATGCCAATTCCTGTTAACAATAAAAGAGAACTCCTAAGATTTGAATCACCATAATATACATCCAAAACAGAGTCAACCAAGGAGTCATGAGTGGGAATCGTGAAATCGGGAGGCAAAGAAGAAATTAGTACAACAGCATTAGTTCATTCGTATTTCATATTTCAGTTACAACACAGTAATTATGAGTCAATCTTACTGAAGCTTATTGCTAAATCCTAACCAGTCAGCAATTCTATAGGAATTAACTGTTGCTGACACCATTAAAAAGCATAAAAACCATTGTCATTATTAACTGAATTAAAATAGTGAATTCCCAACCGGGAAGAGGTTATATCAGATTTGAACACCTCGTGTATCATTATTTATCCAAATAATACCAATAGAGAAGTCCACCCTCTTTGGTTCTATATCTGCAAAATTTTAAAGCATGCAATACATAAATGCATGCAAAGAATGAAATACTCATTTGTGTGGTATGATTTTATATCTTATGCAGCAACGGATTGCTTCTCCTCATAATCGTAAAGATTAAGAGCTTGTAGCAACTTAGGCCAAGATTCTGGGATCCCTCCTGGCAAATCAAACTCCAACAGTTTTCCTCTGCTACGGTAAAATTCCTCCACAGGCTGACTCTGCAAGCATGATAGTTATAAAATTAATACAAATGAATGGGGAAATTTAACGAAATAATAACACAAATACCTTTTCACTGTATATTCGAAGCCTTTCTTTGACCACTTCTTCAGTATCATCTGAACGTGTAACGAGCTTTGACATACAATGTGCAGGAGGAAGAAGTGGAGCCATGACCATTCCTGGGCGCCCATTCTCACCCTTGAGGCTGATGGAAGCAACATTAAAATTTCCTCCACATTGATTGCAAATTCTTCTACCAAGGCATTTTGCAAGCAGTGCTTCTTCTTGGATCTTCAGATTGACTACCAAGTCAATGTCAGTTACTCCTTCCAATATTTCCTGTTCACACAGATGTTAAGCACATTTTTATTGGATTGTTGTTGTTAACAAAGTATGGGGAGGACAGAAAATATAGCCATTGTTTGGCTACTACAAGCACATAAGGGAATCAATATAAAGACGTAATACTCACTGCTTGCTTTATTGTTCGTGGAAACCCATCAAGAATAAATCCCGATTCACCTTTTGCTTCCCCATCAGCCAGCCTCTTCGACAATAAACTCATGATGATTTCATCGGACACCAATTTACCTTGATTAACAATTTCTGATAGCTGTAAAAAGACCAAAAATAGAAAATCAGAAAGTAAAATAGATGGCTGGGTAGATAAAAAATAAATATACTACCCTCCTACAATTTATTTGGTCAAAAACTAGGCTACTTTAGAAGTTCAAGCCATGTTATCTTCAATTCATACCCAACAGCTTCCAATAAACAGATAAAAAATAGGGTACACCACATGATGCATTGAAATCAAAACCACCAAAGATATGTATAATTAAAACCTCAAAAAAGAGATCAATAATAGTAAACAAAGTTCATACTTGTATGCTTAAAAACATGGAAAATAAAAATGAGAAGAAACCAAGACTCAAAATTCACGGATTCAGAAGACAAGAAGGCAGACTTTACTTATAACCTAGTAAAATAAATAACATATATCCAACCCCAACAACAGAATAATCCTTCACCACTGTCAAAGAGGCGAATGGAAGAAACTAACAAAATAAACTATTTAAATTTCATAGATCGCGGCTCAGATTGTCAAAATAAAGATAACAACAACAAAAATATGCCACAAGTATTCAGTTTCCAGTCTTGCAAGCTGTAACCATACGAAGCCTAAAAAAATAATTCAGATCCACTCAAATCGTGACTCAATTTAATATCCCTGAGTTTGCACTATCATAACCATATGTTTCTCAAAAACAACATCACTGAAAGGGGACGAGCCACAACTTTGGATCTCAATTCAGCCAACTGAGTGCATCGAATTCCAAAGTTAGTTAATACCATAATGCACAACCTAGGACCACAGGGTCACATTAAAAGAAGACCACTGTTTTTTCAATGAGCAATGACATCACTACTGTGATTGTAACTAACAAAAGCACAGATTCTTAAGATCATTTCACAGGAACGCATTAGATTTACGTTTAACAACGCATCAAGGCATAACACATAAAGGTCAGAAATTCAAAGTCAACGAAATCGATAAAAGGGTTTTGAAATCCCCAGAGAGAGGTTGAGACCTGGGAAGAAAGAGGGCCGTTGGAGGCAAGCTCGCTACGGACGAGATCACCGGTGGCGATATGAGGGACACCAAGGAGGTTGCAAAGCCGGCTGGCGTAGGTGCCTTTTCCAACGCCGGGACACCCCAGGAACACCCACTGGACATTCCTCTCCTTCTGCGGCGGCGCGTGAGACAGGAATCGCGCCGCGCAAGGGAGGTAGGGGGTGCGCTTTACGAGGCGGGTTATGGCCGCCATTGGAAACGCAGCTAGAGGCACAAGAACGCAGCGGTATTCTTTACAACGCTGATTGCGCACTCAGCAATGCATCCTTCTTAAATAAATTTCTTTTCTTCTTTTCTTTCTTTTTCTCCAACTGTTTACCCTATCTTTCTTTTTCTTAAATAACTTATTTTCTTTTTAAATTTTAGGTAAATCGTGTTTATTCTGTTAGATTTTTTCTTTTTTTTTTTTACTATGACATAAGTTTATTTATTTATTTCCAAAATTACCAATATGAGATTTTTTTTCTGAAAATTTACAAATAGGAACAAGTCTTGATAACTCTTGTACTCATGATTTTGGTTTAATAATCAAGTCATTAAGATGAACAATAACATCAACTTTAATTAAATACAAAAAAAAAACATTGAAATCGTGTATAATGCTGACTACTTCCTTATATTTTCCTTATATCTTTAATTTAACTAAAGTGATGATATTTATCTTTTAACGATTTTGGTATTTTTATTTTTATATTGATAATGGACTTTGAAATAGAAGTCATATTCATAACATACAACTTCTATTTCTTACATTATTTTTTATTTTTATAGAAGTCTCAAGGAGGAACACGAATTCTATTTTTCTCATTTCAATTTTTTTTTAACAATTTTGCATTTTCTAAAACTTTGATACCACAATATTTTTTAACTATTTCTAATATTTTGTTTAATTAATTTTTATAATCATATATTTTTAATTATAATATATTTCTTTTAATAATTTTTTTTTTATAATCTTTTAAATCCTAAAATGTTTTTTCTAATATTGATTTAAAAAAATTAAAAATTAAACCTTTTAAATTTATGTATAAATATTTGTTTTTTTTTTGAGGTATTTTTTGATAACTTGCTTTTTAGATTTAAAAGAATTAAATTATTAAAATATTTAATAAACAAGTTATTTAAACAATATAAAAAAATAGTTAAAAATAAATTATTTAAATTAAAAAACACCAAATTAAAAAGTTAAAAAAAATAAAATAGTATAAATATTAGGGTTAAATTTGTGAATCAAATTATTAAAAAATAACTTAAAGAAAAACAAAATGTTTACACAAAAGTTTAAAAAATTTAGATCATAATAAAATTAATACATAAATTTTTTTAAAAAATATTAAAACAATAAAATTTGATTAATCAAATTATTAAAAAAGAAATTTAGAATATTTTTTTAGAAAATAGAATTGTATATCAAATTTTAAAAATATTATTGATAGAACTAATTGATTTTATATGAAATTATTAAAAAAAGTTGGATACATAATAATTTCTCTTAAAAATAATGTAAAATGTTACGTTGAGAATAAAAAAACTTACATATACGGTTACTGTAAAGATGATATTATTAATTAATTAATATATTTGTGATTTTTTTAAGATAGCTATTATAAAAATAATATGTTTAATATATATGAAATTTTCACTCGATATTTTATTAAGAAATAAATTGGGAGAAATATTTAGAAGATACGGGTATTATTACTGGAATCTAAATGGTTTGCCCTAATTATTTATCTTGAATAAAAAAATTAACCTTTTATATTTAAATCCTTTTGAAAATTATATATCTTACACTATTAATCATTATATAATCTATCTATTTTTCTTATACATGTAACTAAAGAAAAGTACAAAAAAGATTAAAATTGTGAATTTCTTATTAGACAAATGATTTGTGTCCATATGTTGAATTGAGCCACAGAACATGCCACGTTAGTTGTTTCTCTCACTTTGCTATGCAACGAGGGACAAATAGAAAGAAGGAAAAGTCTTCCATTGCTGTTCTGCTTCCTGAGACCGTGTTCCATGGCATGCTCTCTTTCTGCAACTCTTGTGTCAAATTCTCTTCACCTTAACAGAATCACAAGTCACTGTTGCTTGCATCTACATCATCCCACCCTTTCACTGCACCAAAACCTTCCAATATATTCAAAGAATCTTCCCAAACTCTTAACAACTCAAAATCATGCAACGACCACACCCTTTGCTTCTGGCACTGCAGGCAAGTTTTGTCTCAATCTTTTTACTCTTTTCCCTTTCTGAAGTATAGAAAAAGATAAGTTTCTGAAATAGCATCTAAAAAGATCATACATTTTCCCGTTCTGAAGTAGCCATTTGTCAGTTTTGATTGCACTGAAACTGCTGAAGATATATGCATGTATCTTTAAAGTCTATAACAAGTTCTAATTAGTTGACAGTGTAAATTGTAAAATAAATATGCATGTATCTCACGCAAACTCTTGAAGGTTAACTGTTTCAATTGGTGTATGAGAACAGGAGTAGAGTCTCCTGTGTTGAGTGACGATACCACAAGTTCTCTGGATTCGGTGAAAGTGTTTGATTTGGAAGGAAACGGGATTCCAATTTCTGACTTGTGGAAAGATAGGAAAGCCGTTGTGGCCTTTGCACGCCACTTTGGGTGATTTTTATCATATTTACACAACATAAGTTTTTATATGTAGTAACTCCTGTTTACCAGTTGCTGAACAATAACTTGTGCTCCTTTTTATCTGTAAATTTGCAGGTGCGTGTTGTGCCGCAAAAGAGCTGATTATCTTGCATCCAAGAAGGTAAAGTTTTCTGCTATGTTATTTCTCTTTTCTCCTGTTCTTTTGTCAATTGTTTTATGTTCCAATAAGCTTCCACCTTAACTGAAGACTCGTTTGATTACTGCCAGAAGTTAGGAGGTTGCTTTTAGAACCGAGTCTTAGAAGTTTATTTTGGTTCTTTTCTTTTGAGTTTATAGTATGCATCCATCTTTATTCAAAATGCTGATTCAAACATGATTCATGGTTTTTGTTCCCTTTTATGTGACAAATGTTTGAACTTTGGATAGCTTCCTTTTGGTGTAATCTATATTTTGCTTCACTAGTTCTGACTGAAAATATCCTTACCATGAGGTGGAAGGTAAAAGCATGAGTCGTTTTTCTAAAATATAGTTTGCAATGAAAAGTTTTGGCTTGAAGAATCACATTTCATGATAAATGTTTAGTGGTAACATTTAAATATTTCTATTTCACCAAGGTTTGCATGCCTGCTAACATGGATATGTTCTGCCAACAGGATATAATGGATGCATCTGGTGTGGCACTTGTGTTGATTGGACCTGGGAGCATTGATCAGGTATATCAGAAGAAACTATGGTGAATGTCTGTACTTTTTTTATCAGGTCTGTTGGGTTAGATTTTATTTTCTTCTTTGGATGCTAAATTTTCTTGTACTGTATCTTCTTCAATTGGAGTCTGGTTTGCATTTTGAGTGGAACTACTAATGTCCAATAGATATAATTCTCGGTGCAAGACTCCCAAGTATTAAAATCTCTTCTTTCTCTTATCATCTGAATGTTCTGGAATGTGTTGCTAATACCATATGTTGGTACAGGCTAAATCCTTTGCAGAGAAAACAAAATTTCAAGGAGGTGGTTTGCAGATAACCTTAGGCTTGTTATAAGTTTCATAATTTATACATCTTATAGCAGCACTTCATGACTCTGTTACCTCTTCTAGAAATCTATGCAGACCCCACACACTCGTCATATGAGGCCTTACAATTTGTGTCTGGAGTTTTAACCACATTTACCCCCAATGTAAGTCACACGCCTCCAGATCTTTTATGGAAAATAATGCACAAATCACCAGTGGCCGAATGGCATATGTTTATCTATTGAGGTTTTTGTTAATTGCACAAAGAATTCCATGTCAATTTCAGCTGTTACACACTGCAGGCAGGTCTTAAGATAATACAGCTATATAGGGAAGGTTATCGACAAGATTGGAAGCTTTCATTTGAAAAGGATACTGTTACCAGAGGAGGCTGGTATGTAAATAAATTATCTTATGCTGTTTTTTTTCCAGATTTGTAGTCAATATCTCATATGGTGTGTTGTGATATACTTGACTCTCCCTTGTTAAATTAATCTTGCTACATCTTCTAAGTCATTCTGAAATACAATAGATATATTATCAGACATATTTTCTAGTTTTTCTAACAGATTCTAAATCATTTCTCCCTGTTTACCCTTTGGTGCATAGCTGAATTCTCTTAACATTTCCTCTATTTTTGAGATTGTGGCAGGAAACAAGGAGGAATTATAGTTGCAGGCCCGGGTAAAAATAACATCTCATACCTTCACAAGGTATGACATTCCTTGCTACTTGTTAGCTTAACAGCAAATAGCGTCAATCAACATAATATTCATGGCATATAAACATTTTTCTGATATCATTGTGTGGAATATGTTCGTGTGAGCAGGACAAAGAAGCAGGAGATGACCCAGAAATTGAAGATATCTTAAAAGCATGTTGCTCGTGAAAAAAGGAGAAGGAGCCCTTTCTCTGCTTTATGTATCTTGCTTCCTGAAGTGTTAATCGTATCAAACATACGGCATTGTACATCATACGTAAACTGCTTCTTATGCTGAGTGGCTTTTCTTGACTTTCGGTTAAAAAATAACCTTATTACCCACAATTTATCCAAAGAAAACTCAAATTTTGGAACCTAATACTATGGGCTGTTTAACCGAAGAGTCTGTTGATTATTTCAAAATCTTGTATATAATAATTTTCCTTCCATTTCACAAGGTGAAACCTTCTATTCCGTTTTTTCTACTGATGGAATGGAGGAATAGGTTCATTGAGCACTTTATTTCATTTTCCAGTTTCCGCTTTTTAAATTAGATTTGTTTGTTTGACCTTTATTCATAATTGTGTTCAATGAAACGTAGGAGCCGGTGCTAATTTTAACACGTTCTAGAACAATATTTCTTTTTCTTTAATTCCTTGAGTTTCTCTTAAACTTATAATGCTGAATTGAAGTATCAGTATTGCAACTTAGGATGACAGGAATAACCGGAGAGGAACATTGAGAATAGCTAATTACACGATTTGATTAGACGGCACTTGGTATCATTCATTATTTTACAGCTATTTTGATTACAGATACATGGGAAGCTATAACCACATACATTATATACAAAGTTGGGAGGGGGAAAATGGCACATCTTATCTACTATTTGTACAAAATTCCTGTAAGTTGTAATGGAACTATCCAATGCTTACTTCCTGTGCAACCAACTGTATAATGATTTTCTGGTGACCTTCAACCTCACTAGAATTCCAGGTCTCCTGGTCTGAAACCCCGTTAATGTGGGTAATGCATCCTCTCCTGGTAGTGCTCCTATTTTGAGATTTGCAAAGTTGGGGTGCTTTAACTTTGGTGTGTCACTTAGTGCTAATCTGGTTCTGGCAGAAAAAACTTCTAGCCCCAATTCGTTTCTAAGAAGTTTTATTATTGCCTCTTGCACTTCTAATATGCGTTTATTTGGATTTTCGTCTACTTTAGTAGCTCCTATGACGATCAAGATATCATCATTTATTGAATGTCCTGCGTCCACAAATGTTAGCTATAAGTTATATTTATATATATATATAGATATTTTTTTTGGTGTTTCCACCCGTTTCCTTTCAAAGTTCATATGAAGACGAATACTTATATGGCTAAAATTTCACATTCATACCTAAACTGTAATTCTCTTTGATCATCCGAAGAACTGCAAGAACAACCAAACGAGCTTCAACCTGTTCACAACGTTGGTTTCATCACAAAAAGACTTCTAAGAATTTTCCAGATCAAATGTAACTAACAAAATATTGCTTGTTTTATAAATTTGAGAGTAGTAACAGAAACTCAAGAAACAACAAGGAAGTAAATGAAATTATGCAATCTGGAATTTAAAAAAGAAAAAAAAAATCTAGGTAAAGTTGGGAACAAACTTTACCTTTTGGTCCCTGCACATAAAAATCAGTCATTTAGTCTGCATGCATACTTTTTTTAATCTCTTTTAGTCCTGTGACTTTAAACCGTGGGAACTAAAAGAAATTAAAAATTACATGTATAAGGATTAAAATAGTATTTGTTGGGATTAAAATGGAAAATTTTTAAGCACAGAGATCAAAACGTAAAATCTTATAACAAAAAGGATTAAATGAGTAATTAAACCTACATTCTATTATTGACTGAAATTCATATAAGGCTCACTAGATCATGATTCATGAGTTCCAATCGCAATTTAGTGGGACTCACATGAAATTCACACGATACTTAAGTGCATGTTGAAAAGATAGTTCGCTAGCATTTCTACAAACAAATGTCTTTCAACCGTGCTAGAGTTGAGACAGTTTCATGACAAATATTAACTGAGGAATTTATAGGCACCTTTGTGAGACCTTGAACATCAATTGATAGGATGTCAGCTACCCTCTTTAGCAGGTGAGCAGCAATTTTTTCAAGAAGTAGACTTTGGGATCTCTCTAATTCAGATTTATTGCTGAAAGAAAATTCTCCTTGCATCTCTCTGTTATCTTGTATCACTCCTTCACACCATTCCTCAATCAATTCTTCCAGATAGCAGTCATTGGGTTTATACCTGCAATACATAAGTTATTTAGTTTGCAACTGAAGCGATGTTGGTGTCAAAGGATATTCTGGTCATTCCCTTCAAAGTACAAGATAGTCCTGGATCACATCCTTCTGTTCAATCCTTTGTGTGCTACAACGTTTGGGAACTCGTTATATTGTATACCAGGAGGACAATGGAAGTAAAGAATTAGAATCAGAATTCCCTCTTCTTCCTTGGACAATGAGGGATTCCAGTTCCTTTTCAATTCAAGGATACCAAAGAGGATCATGGTTTCAGTAAAGCATATCATCTCATCTTCAATTTGGGTCACGCCAAACTCAATAAAAAAACTAATTTATGAGATGAAGGTTGTCCTAGTTTTTATAAGGCTCTACTTTGATAATATTTACAGTGGATGTACTAAACACATTTCTTATGCATAATATTGGACATCTGAAGCATGAAGCTTGCATGACCATTTTTTATATTGAATTGGGAAAGCTGTGAGGCCAGGCAGGCTTTTGGACAGGCGAAGATGGCCCAGTATCATGTCTATGATAGGGGGCTCTGGTTCCATCTTGAATTTGAAGTGAACCTAATGTAAACCCAAAAGCTAGCACATTAGATGGGGGTTTCCTGAGCCTTTATAAGCTCTAGTTTGCTATACATATGTAATTGATTTGGGATCTGAACTTCCCATAATCAAACTTTTAGCACCAATTCACTATGGGAGAAATTATAACCAAGCAAACAACAACTGATAAAATCAATCAGGGTGTAACAGAAAAGAAACAATATTGAATAGGATCACTCATACCAAAGTTAACATTATGAATGTAGCATCAGCAGTAGACTACTTTATGCATGCAATTAAGAGCATATAGAGCTTGAAATAACATAAACCTTGCTGGGCATAGGTAATTCAGAATTATGCTTGAAATTTGAAACCATTGAGAAGTGATCTCACAAACATCCAAATGTGTTAAAAAAGTTATGAACATATCATTTAAAATGGAACAGACAAGGTCTACATGGATACACATAACTTAGAAAAGATAAATTGTCCAACTTATCTCTGACATGAGTACAGCTAACATACCCTGCCTTTCGCATATCCTGGTATATAGCCAAGCATTGTTGCACCTCATGTAGGGAGCCATATTTACTGCGGGCCTTCAGAAGTGTGTTGTATGTTATCTGAGAGGTAATTAACAAAATCAATATGGATAAGATGAAAAAGATGAAGCATACTATGTTAATTTTTCCCTAGATCACAAGAAAGTTTTCATTTCCATTATTCTCAGAAATTTACTGTATTATACATTGTCCGTCATTTCCTTTTCTGTGAGTAGATATTTCAACCATTCTACTTATATTTTAGTTGGCTTTTATGGATGTAGAATAGCCGCCTTATCCAAGTTGCATTGAGTTCATCAATAGGGCTATCCAAATTTACTATTTTGTGAATATAACAACTAAAGTCACTGGGCACTTACCAAATTTGGTCGTATCTGGTAGCTTTTCATTTCTTCATATAATGCTAATGCTTGCATAAAATTCTTACTTTCAACACAAACCTGTGAACCAAAAGGCAAAATTCCCTTGTGTCAAAGACCATATAATTTTAACATAGTAAAAAATGTCCCTTGAAGTGTACAGGTAATTTCATAAAATAAAATGTGTTCATTTGGACAGAATAATTTTTTACCTTAATGGCTGTCGTATATGCAATAACATCAGGTTTAATTCCAGCATCAGCCATGTTCTTCAAAATCTGCATGGGAAACATGGTCATCTCATCAGAGAACTAAATGCATGACCATGATATGAATAAGCTAAGAACAACAATATTTACTCTCGGCACATCAATATTCAGGCAGACTATTATTTCATAGTAATTATTTGAAGTATACTGTTTATGGAATATGACATTATGACTTCACGGTAATAACAACATCGACAACAAAGCTTTATCTCACTAGGGGAGGTCAGCTGGAATATGATTTCATGGTAAGTGTCCAAGAATGGTCCCATAATCACTTTCCATGGTTACAATTGAAACATGACAATTTTGAATTTCCTCTATCGTCTATCTTGCAGCTACAATTTTGCCTTGTAAATATTATACTTGTTAACATTTTGGAGAAGAGTTTTCCTATTACCTGCTCTATTCTATGCCTCAGTAGTTTTAAGTACATAATCTCTTGGCTAAGCTGATTTATCAAGCTAAAAAATTGAACTAATCGATCATATTAAGATTAACAAATACTTTGAAGTTGTTCTTTTAGTTCAAGTGATCCATAAAAAATTACAAATATGATAAGAAACACATGGCATTCCCTGTGGCAGTGTTACCAAAACATCAATCCTGATACACTTTGACTAAAAAGGTTTCCAAAAAAATTATGCAAAATAGATGCAAATATATAATACTTTAGATTAATTATAGTTTTACCTCAATGGCACCCTCCACGTTTGCTGATGCTCCACAGATATCTATCAAAATTGACCAGCTAATTTGATTAGGGGAAAGGCCTACTGTTTCCATCTCTTTGATTAATGCTTTTGCATGGTAATAATCAGTACCACAGGCCTTCAGTAAAATATTGTATGTTGTTGTAGTTGGTGTGAAAGGGAACCTCTCAGCAAAATTCAAGATGTGTGAATTAGAAATGCCATTTGGCATAGTAGTAACATTATGCACAAGTCCCTGCCCTATATTGTTGTTGCAGTCTTCACCAAATGACCTTGACATCTTGTTTCCCTTCCAAGAATTGAAAAAGCGAAAAGCCCTGTCATATTGGCAAGCTTCAACACAGGCATTTAAAATTATGTTGAAACACTGAGTATTAGGCTCGCAGCCAGCCAAAAGCATTTCTTCAAATAACTGAATTGCCTGCTCTACGAGCCCTGTATGTGCACAGGCATTGATTAATGATGACCATGCGACAATATTAAGAGAAACACCAGCAGAAAGCATGTCTTGCTTGATTGTTAGAGCCATCTGCCATAACCTCGCATCTGCGAAGACCTGAAATTGGTGTGGGAGATGTCAAATATACTATTTTTGTTACATAGTTCTTCACTGAAAAGAGGTGAACGAGAAGGTTGTAGATTCCATGCAATATCAATGAAATTATGGTGATGTTGAGTCTACAATAACATACCTTTATAATTGTGCTGTAGGTAAAGACATCTAATTTTAGCTGTCCCACTGATTCCAAATGCTTAAGTTCCCTATAGATGTCTTGAGCCAGATCAACTCTTCCCGCAACACAGCATGCTTTCAGTAGGATGTTATAAGATGTCATATCTGGTTTTAAACCAAGATTCTGGATTTGTAGAAGGAATTTAGCCAATATGCAGTATTTGCTCAGATGAAGAAAAACTTTAATGCTCCTGCCAACTCTTGGCATGACAATAAAAGCATATGTTGTCAATTAATATATAAAGTTATGCAGAAGAAATCTAATTAGTCTTCTTTTCTCATTTTTAAGGGATATCAAAAGAAAATAATATAGACATAATTCATTCGATGTTATCCAACACATTAAAAATTATTGTGAGAAAACAAGAATTGTAAAGACAAGTGAAGTTTTCATTCAAAATAATATATGCATGGCTGCATATCTCTGTTCTGGAGTTCTGCCTTTTTCTTCTTTGTGTGTTCACATGTGTGTATATGTGCATATGACAACTATATTCGAGGGGAACAAGGGTTACCTGCATATTTTGATATAGATTTAATGTGTAGCTAAGATCATGAGCATTCACATTCATGAGGCTGTTGAAAACGTATATATTTGGAGTTATCTTCTGATTAAGCAAATCCTGCACCAGAAATTGTGTAAGTGTATGCTATAATATACATCAGAGAAGTGAATAAATATTACAAAAACTTGTATTGAGCTTGTAAGCCAACATCATAACCACTAGCTCAGTATTAATCTATCAGAACAGTCATATTTTATTTTGAAATTCTAGGAGAGTGCCATTTTAGGAAACATGTGAAACCAAAATTACTGAGTATGCCAAAACATAACCAAAAATTAATTACAGTTTCTGTATCCCTAGCCTGAGGACATCATCTCTTTCCCATGCATATCTCCTTTTGACAAATATAGGTGACGTGAAGAGAAATATAAAATTTAAAACTAGATAGACCGTCCCCATATTATCAAGAGCACAGCATAACTACACACGGTTCATGAAGGCATGTAGTTCATCCTTTTATAAATTACTACCCCTTTAAAGGGAACTAAGTACTTTATTTGTTGTGCAGTTAAAGAGAACCAAGTACTTTATTCGTTGTGCAAAGAATTCAATATGGTGTGCACAGCTTCGGAGAGAATTCAATTACTATGGACTATCCTATAAAATTCATTATGCTATTGTAAACAATAGTGCGGCAAATTCACTTTATATGGTAAAGGCTTAGTCAATGAATCCAAATTAAGTTCACATAAATATAGAATATGATTTTATCTCTATATGCTGACATAAGTTTGAGATGTTCAATGAACATTTTTCAAAATATTAGCTCTATCCTTTTTCTAGTAGTTATGATTGTATATGAAAGGAACTTGGGTATTATGGAGTGCCTAAGTCCATCATTGAGTAGAATGGAATGCTCAATGGAGTATTTAAATGTTGGTTTCCCCTCTTAATAGTTAGTTTTTGAGGGTAGTATCCCCCATAATACTTATCACGATAGTACTAGTTTGTTAATGAACAATGGCGACCCTCAAGTCATCTCTTCTCATTTCCCATGCAACAGGACTCTTGTGCTTGAATGCTTTCCTTTACTGCTTCATATTCAACTAAACCTTTGTGATTAACATTTGAGTAGGAATCAATAAAATAATCCTTACTATGTAAGACATTTGTGCTAAAAGATTTACTATTTATCTGGGCTACAATCTCACAACCAATTAATTCTTCTAAAACCTTTTAATTTAAAATGTCAATTAATCCAATGCAGTGATCATAACCACTAATAGCATAGCTCTACATTTAACAGGAACAGGAGCAAAAGAGCGCATAAACATGGGGGTTGTAGCTTGTAAGTAACTGGCACTGTATCATAAGTGCTACACCTAGGAGAATAAATTACTAATGCAGAACTCAAAGTTTTGAATTGCTTTAAGACAAGTTGAAGTGAGTCAATGTAAACTGCCACAGAAAATACCTCATATATGTACCTAGATTTCATGTAATCACGACATAGACCACAAGCATCAATTATTGCCCGGTATATGTACATATTGGGAGTATCCACATGTTTCTTCGATAGCTCATATGTTTTCAAAGCAGAAATCAAATCCCTCCTTTTGCCAAATTCTGATATAATACTGCAGAACAATATCTGTGCATGGGGAAGAAGACATGCATACCTGAAAGAAATGATAATATCATTCTTATCATAGGGAAAGTCGACATATATCGACATATATTGAATTCACTTGTTTAGATTAGAAGATATAAATTAAAAATTAACTTCAAAAAAGTATAAACAGATATTAAAAATCAAAGACAACACATTCAAATGCAATCAAAATGCTCTAGAAATTGAAACAGTGTCTTTTACAACAATATAAAATCATACCTAACAGCTAGAATTGGGTTCCGACTAAGAACACAGCGTTTAATTACGTCAGACGGCTGAACAAGTCCCCTGATTGATATCTTGAAACCTGAAAGAAAGAATTAATGAATTTTATTCATCACAAGTCACAACAATTCAATCATTAGGAAGCTGCTCTAATATTCTCTCCCCTGAAAAAGGAGTTCACTCAGTTTATATTGATCTATTGCCACTAGTTGTAGTATTACTACTGGTGCTGGCAGTAGTAGTTCTAAAACTACGGTTTTTTTTATAGACAATGTTAGTTGTTAGTATTTGTTAGTGGACAGAGTTCAACCTACAACTTCTCACACCTTCCCTTTCAAACCTACCAAACCAATTTTATATCTCCACATTGTTAATAGAGAAGTTGAACTCACAACCTCCCCCACCCTCCCTTCCAACTTTACCACTAAGTCATCTTATATCCCAGTGCTAAAACTATGGTGGTGGGACTACAATATACACTTAATTGATACTAATTTTCTGTATCTCTTTTACTTAGATCATATCATATATCATATCTACATCTCTCTCCCTTCTATTTCTATCTCGCTAAGTGTCTCATAGCGTTCATACACAATTTTTCATTACTCGATGAATGCACAGCATAAATGCTAGATTTATACATGCAAAAAAAAAAAAAAAAAGTAAACACCCACTAGAGTTGATTCCTAATAAGAATATATTAACATTTAATTACAACTGTTAAATAAAAAACATGTTTATTGATCTTTAATTCACATTAAA
The DNA here is from genome assembly GCF_000741045.1 of Vigna radiata var. radiata. Classification (NCBI taxonomy): domain Eukaryota; kingdom Viridiplantae; phylum Streptophyta; class Magnoliopsida; order Fabales; family Fabaceae; genus Vigna; species Vigna radiata. The sequence goes on from NC_028353.1 coordinate 4,491,199, forward strand.
TTAATTTTAAAAAATTAAGTATACTACATTTCTTAGAATAACTATATATATGTGTGTCTATACAGAGATATTTTTTTCGCGCAATGTAAGAATTCAGAAATAAATTACACAACTAATAAAAATTATGCTAATTAAGATTGCAGGAAAATTATTACTTTTTATATATTAACCAAAAGCGATACTAGTAGAGACAACTCCATTCAGAAGCCAATGATCAAACGTCAATCCTTAGTCAAAGCACACAAGTCTCAAATTACTTATGTCAACTACTTTAGGGTGATTATCATAATAGTGGACAAGTTTACCATGAACAAAAATTTGCATGTGTACGTCTAAGGATAGATTATATAACATTATGAGGTGGATCTACACTACTTAGAAAAGGATGCAAAATAAAAAGAAAATGGAGCCAAAAATAATTACGTGTGAGAATCTCCATTAGTTCAACAGCCTCCTCAATTTGGCCGCACGTGACCAAACGGCAACACTCCTTCGCAATGGCATCAATCGAAGAGCCATTAAGATGAGAAGCTAGAGAAACTGCGCGATCCTGCACTCTGTTGAGAGTGTGAACAACACTCCTTACCTTGTTCCCTCGAATTCCTAACAGAACCATCTTGGCCAGAACCTCAGCATCGACCCCAGAATCAATGGCATCCTCATCGAACACTTCAAATTCCTCAACGAGCTTGGAATCGGCGCTGAGAGAGAGGGGGGCTTGGAGGGCGCATGAAATGTTCCAAGAGGAATAGAAAGGAGCGAGCTTTGGAATAGACTGTTTAATGGAGAAACGATAGGGTGCTGCAGAAGAAGAAGAAGAAGAAGGAAAAGGGGTTGTGACAGAAGAGCCAAGGATCACGAAATCTCTCATTCTTGGTGATGATGTTGTGATTCTTGGCCAACCGTTTGGTTTGTTAGGAAACTCTGATGGAAGGGTTTATATGGGTTTTGGAATTTGGATTGGATTGAATTTTAAAGGAGCATGTTTTTTCAACATTATCGTACCCACAAATTCCGTTTCCCTTCACGCAACTCATATTATTATTTTGCCTTCTTCTTCACTTTTCTGTAGAAAATATCTAGCAATAGCATCTGCCTGATCGACATTGACAAGTTCCTTTTAAACGCAGATTTTATTATTTGGTTTTTTCTGGACAGACAGATTTTTTTTATTTGTTTAGAATTTATTTAAGATGATAAAATCAAGTGACACAAGTAGAATAACAAAACTTACAAAATTGTATTGTTTTTAATAAATTTTAATTAATAATAAATAATGCAAATGGTATTCAACATTGATCTTCAAAAATTAGCACGTGCTCCAATTTCAGTTAGACAATTAAATTAACTTAGTATAACTGAAATTGAAAAAAAAAATGATAGTATATTTTAAGTAATTAAAGTCTGAGGTCATTTTTTATTTATAACTAGATTAGAAATTGCAAATATATTGAGACTGTTAGTAGAAATTAAAACTAGTTTAAATATTTCAACTGAAATTCAAACATACACTTAGTACTGTATTTTAGATAATTTTAGTTAGTTCTCACTTTGAATATATATTGCATAAAAAATTAGGTATGTAATTTCATTTAAAAACTGATTTATTACATTAATAGAATGATACGATTTTAATAAAACTTTAAAATATGAATAATAATCTAATGTTATCTTTATCCTTCAATTTATGTTCCAGCCTAAAATGTTTTCATAAGCAATTTATATATAAGTTAGGACCCCTGAAGGAAAATTAAACTTTTGTTTGAAGAAATTTGAGGATCAAATTTGGTTTTTGAACTTTCAACGCGACACCCACATATAATAAAGATTTGGGTTAAATATGTTTTTAGTCCCTATACTTTGGGTCAATTTTGGTTTTAGTCCCTCTTTCAAACTAAGCTACAATTTAGTCCTTCAACTTTAGAAAAATCTGGTTTTAGTCCTTTTTATCAAATTTTTTTAACTTTATTTGCTGTTTCAAGCACGTTTCATTATAGCATTTGGATTGTTTACACTGTTTGACACATTTTTGCTTCAATGTTAACTGAGAAACGCGTTTGAAACAACAAATAAAGTTAAAAAAATTTGGTAAAAAGGATTAAAACCAGAGTTTTCTAAAGTTGAAGGACTAAATTGTACCTTAGTTTAAAAGAGGACTAAAACCAAAATCGTCCCAAAGTATAGGAACTCAACACATATTTAACCCTAAATATTTTTATCATTACAATTACTGCATTTTAAGAACTTTTTTCTTCACTTGATTTATATAAGTTTTTGGTTTTCTTTACATGTCTTCGACTATTATAATTTTTTACTTTTTGGTTAAATTTAATATGTTAAATATAGAATTATAATTTAATTTAACTTAGATATTTACACCCAACAAATACTTCAGTTTCACTCTTGTCGTTTATCATTTACAAAATGTAATTCATATTAAAACTTACATCTGTTTTTATTTTTGTTAAATTAAATTTGATACAAAAAGCATATGAAATGAGACAATAAATTTAATGCATTTATAAATAAATAAATAATACTACACCACTGTATTTTTTGAATCCTGGACCATCACCTCTTTGAACTAGATCTAGGACTTAATCCCAAGAGTGAAGAAAACGTGTGGTATATTGTTTATTTACAAAATCATATATATATATATATATATATATATATATATATATATATATATATATATATATATATAAATAAATGTAGTAGCTAATGCCCCTATTATAAACCTATGTGACTTCATAAATCATCTCCATCTACAAAGAGGAAACCATAATATTAATACAAGTTTTGTTTTGCACACAGAGGAAAAAAAGTTAGAAGAAATGTTATCTAGATGAAGTTTTGTATTTTTATTAAAAAGCTTAATACTGCTTTTGGTCCCTAATTTGGAAGGGTTTGTTCAATATGGTCCTACCTTTTTTTTTTATAACAATTGATCACACCTTTTGATAAAACAGTTCAATTGAGTCCTTTTTGTTCATAGTGGTCCCATATTCAAGTTTAAATTGTTTATTATAGTCCTTATATATGATGATGACATGATTTTTAACATAACATTATGTCAGTACCGTTAAAATAACATTTGGATGGATGAATGCATGAAAGAACTTATTGACGTCGTAACCGTTAGAAAATTGACGTCATAAACAAAAAGGAGTCAATTGAACAATTTTTTCAAAAAATGGGATCAATTGTTAGTAAAAGAAAAGGTAGGACCATATTGAACAAAACCTCCCAAACTAGGACCAAAAGTGGTATTAAGAATTATTAAAATGGGAGCTTCAATAATTAATCTTTTGACAGTTAACCTAAAATTACAGTCCTAAGTAAAGTCAAGCATCTATAAGAGTCTACTTAATTATGTTTATATTTGTTTAAAATATTTGGGTGTGTGAAAAATCATTTATCTTATAATTTATTATTCCATCCAAGTCCAACATTTATCTTGTCTTCACTTTCAAGAATTTTTTCATACAAAAAAAAAGAAGTAATGTGATCATTTTGTTCCATATCCATATCTCACTTCTGCATGTAGGAAAACCATCTAAAAATAGATTAACCATGAAAAGCCAATGACAAATCGGAGGAAGTAAATTGTTTGAAGTGGTTGAAGCAACAACAGCAGAGAAGGAAAGGGAGAAGCATCAACTTGAATCGAAAAGGATTTACATTTTCTGTGAAAGAAAACTTCATTTGATTGGTATTGGTGCAAGAATGGTGTACAATAAAAGAAAAGTGACAATAATAATTGCACCCCCTAGAGTGAAAGTGGGACTATTCCAGAACATGAGGTTTGATCTTTCTGTTCTCTTAATAGGATCAACCTCCTCAGAAAGAGGGTATTCTGAACGCCTTGGATTCCAACTCACATACTTATCTGAAAATTTGGAGAAGGCTTTATTGCCCCCTTGCTTCTTCAATTTTGACCATGCCTTGTCCCAGTCTGTTGTAGATTTATCACCTGACACATTCAACCATAACCAACAATTACAATAACTTGCAGTGACTTCTGCACTTTGTTTAATGGATTCAATACTTCTGGAAACAAACAAGTTCAAGAGTAAAAGTTTGATTATATATATATTCTTCTATTTCCTTTCTTTGTAATGCAGACAAATTCTCATTGCACTAAATCCTGGCTAATTATCAGAGAAATGAAAACAACAACGATTGAAATCCAGATCATTTTTGTTTGTACAGAAACTGACGAGACAAATCTTTTAGGTAATCTATGAATGTTTTTAACCTAAAACTAACATATCGTCACTTTTATGTTAGTAATTTTGATCTAATTTTAGCTTCAGATTAAAAAAATCATACATTGAACTTCTCTTACAACTACTTATTTGTGCCAATTTTGCTCTTAAAATACTATCATACATGTTCATCATCACTATAATTAGGGGAAAATGGAAAAATGGTGATTGTAGAAGAATAACTGCATACCCTTATTATTGTTATCGTCTTTGGGTTGAGATTCCTTGGAACAGAGAAGCTTGAAAGGTTGGTATCGTGAAGAAGAGAAACGATGCGATATGAAAGGTGGTAACGAAAGATGTGAATAAACGTCCATTTGCATGCAATTGAATTTCAATTTGAATTCCAAAATTGTTCAGGTGGAAGCCAGGAAGAAGGATCATCACCTGTTTCTTATCCTTTCCTTTGGATCTCCAAATTCATCACCTCCTCACAATTGGTCTTCCTTTTTTGTCCCTCGACCTCCACAAACTTCGTCTGTAAATTTTATTTTTTTATAATATAAGTTGTAATTTTCAATATCGATATTTTAGTTTATTTAATTGAACATTTATAACTGTTTATATTAATAGAATGAATAATTGAAAATTTTAATAAAATAACCTTTTGAGATGGTTACAAACATTATATGATAGTCTTTCTCAAACAATTATACAATATATTAATTCTCCTATTGTTCATGGTATACAAGACCTCTCCTATTACATTTTGTAATATTTATTTTCTCACTCTATTTCATTTTTGTTTATATAAATCTTTTAATTATTTATTCTATTAATATAATTAACTATATAAATGATTCAATTAAAATATTAAAAAAAATTAAAAAGCACAATATTATTACAATGAAATATATTTATTGAAATTATTCAGTTAAATAAATTTTAATTGTCTTAAATAAAAATAATAAATAATAAATTAAATTAAATTCACTTAGACCACAAAAGAAAAAGTCTCTTTAATAACTCTTTTTTGATAACGCATACGTAGTAGTCTATGATTCGTCCGTTTTAAATATTTTTTTAAATATAAATTTAAACAAATCAGTAAAATAATGACAAATATCCTGTTATTAAAAAAATATTAAAAAAGAATTATCAAAATATCATTGTCGGAAAAAAAATAGAATGAACTTGGTGGAAGTGAAGGATGGGACTCCTCACACACGATGGAGGTGCATGGAGTGTGAGGGAAACCTGAAATAAAATTAGGATTTAAATTGTTTTTCAATAATGTCATTTCACCAAGACTATGTAGGTGCAGAAAGAAAACATGATGGTGCGTGAAGAAATTCTCCCCTCGAGTCATAATCTTTCATGCTATAATCTTTTACACTATAACACAAAAGAGTCCCCTGGCCTATAATCTTTTAGACTATAAGACTAAAAAAAGATTAAAAATTGATAATAGTCCATGTTCTTGAGATTATTCTTCCATTAAACGACTATAATTGACAAGTCTCTTTTCCAAAACTTCACATACTTTATAATGGCGTGATTATCCTAGCAATAACTTATTGAGTTGTCAAATTTACTTCATTTTCTTCTTCTCATAACATTTTCCTTCTAGTTGCTCTCCTTCCTTAAAAGTATGTCTTCTATAAAAAGAAAAGGTGTAACACATGACTAATTTTACGTATCCACGTTAAACCAATAAGATTATTCTCGTATAAATATTCCGTATTTATTATCTAAATTCACTATATTTATAAAAAAAAAAATCTTTTAATATTATTAAAAGTAATTTAAATATGGAGAACATCATCATTCACTCCCTAAATATATATTAATATCAGATAGAGATAAGGTGGAGCACCACCCCAGAATCCATCTAATGATAGTTTTTGAGACTTGGCAAAGGTTAAAAAAGGGCCTAAAACCAGATGTACATCGTTAACAAAGTTACTAATGAAACCCTCCGAATTATGAAGAACATGTTTTTATACAAAAGCCAATCTTGCGGGATATTAAAAGAAAATATCCTCTTGTAGTTCTGGGGTGGAGGTGGAGCAAATGAAATGAATAATAATAGGTTTTGGCGCGCCTTGTACCCAACTAAAAAGAGAAGCAGCAGTGGCACATGATTTGTATTAGGTCGTTTTCTTTCACTGTCATTTCCTCCTGTTCACAAAAACATTGCCCCCTCTCATGTCCCTTCAACTTCTTTCTTTATACCAATCTTCTCTTTAATCTTCGTTCTTTATCTATCTAATGTACTATCCACAATCTACTTACGCCGCCAAACTATTCCACACCATATAACCCTCTTTCATATCCTCATTTTTTCTTTCACAACATTCTAACTTTTACTAGGAAGCTGTTTATGTTTTTGTTAAGTGATAATCTAGGATACTTTAAAGTAGCAATTTTGCTTTTCGTTTGGTTTGGTGGTACTGACCTAACATTTACAACTATGCACCTCACTTAACCACACAATCCATCCCTTCATTTTTCTCTCTTTCTCTTCTTAGTCCATAAAGTTGGATAGTTTTATACTCTATTATAGCTATATACCACATTATCTAACACCGAAAAGGATTGGATATTTCAAGCATAAAGTTTAAAAGAATATGCATTAATTGGTAGTATGGTTACAATGACTAGTTAGGCAAAACAACATTTAGTGAAATGAAGTATGATAATATATCTCTCTTTTTGTTATATTTAATTTGTCACACTAACTATAGTAACAGTTGAAGTTGTCAACCAATGGCAATGGCGCCCTCAACTCCCTCTAGCGGCTCTGGCAAGAAGGTTAGAAAGCCTTATACTATCACCAAGTCTAGGGAGAGCTGGTCTGAGGAGGAGCATGACAAGTTTCTTGAAGCTCTTCAACTGTCAGTTCTTATTCTTAACCATAATGCTGCTTCACTTCACAATTTATTTCCTTATCAGTACTCTAGATTGAGTTATTTTTATTATTTTCAACTTCTGGGTAGAAAAGGTGCATAACTCAACAAATTCTTCGGTCGTTCTGCTGGTTCAGTTCTTTTTTGGTTTTTGAGAGAAGTATCAAACACAATCTGCTATTGAATTACTGACCTTTTCCTTTATATTTTTGGCCGTTCAGATTTGACAGAGATTGGAAGAAAATTGAGGACTTTGTTGGTTCAAAGACAGTTATTCAGGTTAGGAAGCAGTTCTTCAGCTATGTTTTCATGATTTATGTATTCTGCTATGCTATTATATGTATGTATCTCTCTGTCTCACCATGAGTTTTCTTCAGATTAGAAGTCATGCCCAGAAGTACTTTTTGAAAGTTCAGAAGAACGGGACAGTAGCACATGTTCCTCCTCCTCGTCCTAAGCGTAAAGCTGCTCATCCTTACCCACAAAAGGAATCCAAAAATGGTTTGCTTCTATTTCATACTATGATGTTCTGTTTTTTAAAAGCACAACATGCACGTTCCTGACATACTGCTTTCTGGGTTTTGCAGTTCTGGTGCCATTACCAGCTTCCCTGGCATATGTTTCTCCCACGTGGGATGAAAATTTCTTGCTCATGAATTCTGGATCCAACAGATCACTGCCCTATCTGGATGAACTCACCAATCTTCATGGAGATGAAGGCATGCGCGTTTCTTTTTATTCTTTCATATTTTTGGTTCGATTGTTCTGTTTGAGATGAAGATGTACTAAATTGAACTTTCCACCACTTGTTTATGTTATATGACGTCACTGATTCAGCTGATATTGGATCAAAGGGGGTAACAATAATTGGCAACAGCTGCGTTAGTGATGTTGGGAATTCTACTACAAAGTTGTCTGCTACTGAGATACCAAAACAAGGGAAACAGACTCAGGTGCTTCATGGTAATGATCTTACATGTATATGTTAATCATAATATGCTTGCATGGTGAAATTAATAACTGGTGGTGATTCTCATTTTGGCCAAATTTCGTAGGTTTACCAGATTTTGCTGAAGTTTATAGCTTCATTGGAAGTATTTTTGATCCAGACACAAAAGGCCATGTCCAGAAGCTGAAGGAAATGGATCCTATAAATTTTGAAACTGTGAGTACAATGAAACTTTTCGTAAGGCTTTGTTGTCACATATAAGGCTTGTTTCCTGCATAATCGGTAATCTTCGTTAACATTATAAGGCATGTAAAAAGATTTGTTAAAATAATTAGAGTTACTGTCCTTGAGCTTTGCATAAGGTTGCTTTTTATTATCTCTTTTAGTTGCGATGTAGCAGAGCATTATTCTTTTTCTCTGTGACTAAGAATTGGTTTACATATTTGGTGCTCCGCAGGTTTTGTTGCTGATGAAAAATCTCACTCTCAACTTGTCTAGTCCTGACTTTGTGCCCGTTGTAAGTTTCAAATTCAAATAAATCTCAGTCATGTATATCTATCTGCGCTATTTGTGCCCATTCAATGAATATATTTAGTCCAAATTAATATAAGGAGATCAAATTTCTTGATCGTTTTGACGATTATAGAATGGTAGAGTATACAAGTTCATTTTCATTGTTTTGTACAGAGGAATGCCATGTCATCATACGATGCCAACACGGCATTACGGCAGGAATTGATGTCAAGAAATAGACAAAGGATCTATAATGTCAAACAGCTCAACAAACATTAATTGAACAAGTGCGTGTTTTTTCCCCTGATGTTATGTAGCTTTCCTTTTGTTTTTCATATCCCTTGGATAGTAACATCTCCTACTACAGTGATCGAATTTGAATGGAAGACTGAAGTTTTTCTCAACCAGCAGCAATGCATTCACTCATTGCGAAGCTTGTCAATGCAACAAAACCATCATCGGCCTTTGTAACCACAGCCAGGAGAGTGAATGTTAGAAATGCTACCAAAACCAAAAAGATATGGAGGTGCACAGTGTTGCAGTGATTATATTTCCATTGTTTAATAATATTCAGCTATTCAAAATAGAGACATAACTATTTAACATGATTATGCAGTAGAAAGTAGATCACTAAGCTTTTCTAGTTAAATAAACAGTTTACTGCATGACAATGCATATGGAGGGAGAGAGTTGAAGAAAAATGACTTTGCTGTCATTTTGTCTACTTTTGTATCAGTAGAAATTTGCATAAAGGTACTTTGACTAATTCCTACTGTAATAACTTGTCACCATAACATTGTGTTTGTTGGGGCAATGTACGAGAAAGGGATACAAAACATTGATATGGTTTTAATCTACCCATCTGTGTAGAAATGTAAAAATATTTTTCAACAATACTACTCACACATTAAATTTGATTGATGGGGGGTTTTGGAAGTTCTATATAAAATCAATTTAAAATATATAAACAAATATAAATTTTAACTTACAAGTTTTATAAAATAAAATTAAACATAAAATCTACTTTTTAATCATAAAAAACTCTCCGAACACAATTACGTTGGTTGTGTGTAGGATAATTATATTTTAAACCAATTATTCTTTACATTATTTTTTATTAGAAATACAAAAATTAACTTTTGTTAAAATTATTTTATCTTATTAAAATGGTCAAATATTAAATAATCTTTTTGATTGATTTCGTTTAATATCTACCTAATTTTTTTGAATTATGGTGGACACTTTAAAGTTATAGGGTAGTAATTTATTCATTGCATTGCATGGAATGGTGTTGTGATATATATACATGTGTTTATATAAGAGAAAACACTAATTTGTTCAACAATCATTGATATTTAATCCTAATCAATTAAGTCTCCCCCACATAATGAATTATACCAAACTTTTTTTAGCTCTCTGAGTATATATGTTGTGAGTATTATTTAATATATGAAAAGGAGAAGGAGATCAACATTGGAAAATAGATGAAAGGTGCAGAACAACAAACTTTTAGCAAAAAAGAAGGGTTGAAGTGAGAAGTACATAGTCATATTTATAATTATTATCATTTTCATACCACTAATAAATAACCCCAATTATAGTTTATTTACTGGGTCGTAACTAGTTATGGAGTCCACCTTGTATTTTTTATTTTCAAATATATTTTAAGCATAACAGGTGAATAAGGTAATGATAATATTTTTTATTTTCATCACTCTATCCAAACTTTTTTGTTGGAGGAAATTGTAGATATTAAAAAAAGTTTAATGGAGTACGTAAGAAGAAGAATAAGCCCAATTAGCACAAACATACGGAAATTTCGTTCTGCAACCTTATACTTTTCACAGACATCCTATATAAGTGATAAAAAGACCAAATAATTCTTAATTATATATATATATATATATATATATATATATATATAATCAAATAATATGTTAAGTCATGTGGTTGAATAAGACTTATTTAGTTTTATTAATTTAAAATGTTTAGGTAATATTTTAAGATATATTTTGTAATTTAAAAGTCGAATTTGACTTTTATACTATAATCGAAAATGATATTTTCACTTGGAGAAGAAAGTTTATTTAAAGTTTTGAATTACTTAATTTAGAAGGTCTTTCTTTTGAATGTAAAAATCCGCTAATTAACATTACCTCAAATCTAGCAACCCAAAGCAGTGAACATTACTTAATTTGGAATTTTCAAATTTAAAAAGGTGTAAATGGAAATTATGAGGGTGAAAGAAATGACCCAAACATATTCCCAAGTGGACGGGCCTCAGCTGGGCCGAGCAAAAAAGGGCCCCTGTATAGATATATAATCACCGATTTATTTTCTGCTGTTTTCTGCTGACAGTACCCTAAACCCTAGTTTTGCGAAAACCAACCTTCACCAATGGCGGCAGCAGCAGCAAGGCCTCTCGTCTCCGTTCAAACCCTAGAAGGCGATGCAGCCCCCGCCGTCCCTCTTCCTGATGTCATGAAGGCTCCCATTCGCCCCGACATTGTTAATTTCGTCCACTCCAATATTTCTCGCAACAGCCGCCAGCCCTACGCGGTGAGCAAGCGCGCCGGCCACCAGACCTCCGCCGAGTCATGGGGAACGGGCCGTGCCGTGTCGCGTATCCCTCGCGTCCCCGGCGGCGGCACGCACCGTGCTGGCCAGGCCGCCTTCGGTAACATGTGCCGCGGCGGTCGTATGTTCGCACCGACCAAGATCTGGCGCCGCTGGCACCGCAAGATCAACGTTCAGCAGAAACGCCACGCCGTGGTCTCTGCCATCGCCGCCTCCGCGATCCCCTCCCTTGTCCAGGCCCGCGGCCACCGCATCGAGTCTGTCCCTGAGCTTCCCCTCGTCGTCAGCGACAGCATCGAGAGCGTGGAGAAGTCCAAAGAAGCTGTGAAAATTCTTCAGAAGATCGGTGCGTTCCCCGACGCGGAGAAGGCGAAACTGAGTCACGGAATTCGTCCCGGTAAGGGAAAGATGAGGAACCGTAGGTACATTTCACGCAAGGGTCCTCTTATCGTTTATGGATCTGAAGGTGCTAAAGTTGTCAAAGCGTTCAGGAACATTCCTGGCGTCGAGTTGGCAAATGTGGACAGGCTTAACCTTCTGAAGCTTGCACCCGGTGGCCACCTTGGGAGGTTTATTATTTGGACCAAGTCTGCGTTTGAGAAATTGGACTCCATTTATGGATCCTTCGACAAGGTCTCCGAGAAGAAAAAGGGCTACCTGCTTCCCCGCCCCAAGATGGTTAACTCGGACTTGGCCCGCATCATTAATTCCGATGAAGTTCAGTCCGTGGTGAGGCCCATCAATAAGGAGGTTAAGCGCGCCACTCTGAAGAAGAACCCTCTGAAGAACCTCAATGTCATGTTGAAGCTGAATCCCTATGCTAAGACTGCTAAAAGGATGGCTCTTCTCGCTGAGAAGCAGCGTCTTGTTGCTAAGAAAGAAAAGCTTGATCAGAAACGCAACATTGTTTCCAAGGTTAGTGATTTTATGATTTCCCAATTGAACCTGTTTCTGCTGAATGTTAACTTTTATCAAATGAATGTGCATTGTTGTGATTGTTATTGCGGTATGCGTTTAACTGTCAATGGAAAGCATATTCTTGGTTTATTTAGAAACTGAATTCGCATGCTGTGTGGCTCTGTAGTTATGTGCTGTTTGTGAGTTTTGTATGTTTTATTTGGAGGGTTTTGTTTACTTTTTTTTAGGTTTATCATTTAAACATTAGAAATTGTTGTTGCTTTAAAATGACATTGGTTTTCATATTTCATCTTTAGGAGGAGGCTTCTGCTATCAGAGCTGCTGGAAAAGCGTGGTATCAAACAATGGTGTCAGACTCTGATTATACAGAATTTGACAACTTTTCTAAGTGGTTGGGCGTGTCCCAGTGAACTCTTTTGAATTTTGATTAGTTCTTGTTTTGTTATTTTCTTTAGATTACATTTACAGTTTTGATACGGTAGTTATCTCGCCCGAGTAAAAGTTATTTCTCTGATGCTGTTTAAAACAAGTATGGTTTGCTCATTTTCAATGTTCTTTGCGGCAATGTAATTGATATTTAGCATCTGGATTGATGTCCTTATCCTTTTCAAATCATGTTTGAAATCCCATTTTTCTACTAGTTGACTACTTGTCGTTAGGACTTCTTTGTGAAAAAACTAATTTGAAAAGATTTTATCCAGCCGAGGATATCTCAATGGACTGAGAATCTTCAAATTATTTCATCTACAGATGATAGAAAATAGAGATTAAAATATTGAATGGAACAAGAGTCATCTTACTTTGAATCCAACTCCTTTTAAGTTGAGATAAATGATGTTAATATCTACCAAAAAAGTATAGTTAATGTTGTAGTCACATATAGGAGGGGCAATATACATAGAAAATGGATTTGTAGAAATATGTAGACATGTTGATCAGGTTAGAATATAGTAATTTGCATAATCTGAAAACCCCATCGCTTCAACGGCTGATGGTTTTCCTCTACCAATTTGCTTGGTAGGGTTTCCCATTCCCAATTCTAAAATCTCCACCATGTTCATAACCTTCAGCTCCAACTCTTTGAAAACAATACTGTTTCGTTTCACTCCCACAAAGAAGTTCATTCTTACCGTGATACAAAATAGGCCAATACAAAAGTTACATGCATCTTACCCATTTAAACTTGCACGGAAGCATTGTATCACTTCAACTTTGTCATTTACGAGTTCAATTTTGTCAATCTAGATAGCATAATTTTATTTATAAAGGAGGGAGTATTGTGAGTTTAGTATGCACAGATCTAGTCCGCTTTGGAAAAGCTGTAAGACATCCCTAATAATTATTGGAAGAGTATTACGTTGATCTCTGGGAAGAGCTTGAAAAAATTGTTGCAATATAACTTACCAAAATGTCTCGTTGTATATATATCTGACATCTAAGTTCATAGAAGCAATAGATGTTTAATTAAGCGCTTGTCTCTATGTATTTTAAAAATTAAAAGGTATAATTATAATATAAATTAAAAAAAAAAACAAAAACTATATTGAGTGTTTTGTACATAAGTCCTCACCATTTTTTGTCAATGGCATCCATAGATGACTTAGTTTAAGGGGCTTCTTCCTGCACCCACGTTCAATTATAATCCTACATTATATATATATATATATAATTAATTAGATATATAATAATTATTGTTTACCCACCTGTATTTACGCTGTATTTACGTTGTCGTTGCTATATTTGCTTCTTCCGGTATCCTAAGTCATTCTCACGAAACACACTCTTTAACAACATTTTCCTTTAAAGTTCTTCATTTTCCTTTAAACGATATTCTTCTTCTTTAACGGATTTCATTTTTAATGAATTTTAACTTCATTTGTTTTGGTTTAAGTAAAAATATATGTATTTACTTCATTCTTTTCTATTTATACTATTTTTTTCGAGTTTTATTGGTCAAAATTGACCGAATTTCATAATTATTTTTTATTTTTCAATTTTTGTCCATGAATTAGATTTTGAAAATAGTTTTATAGAAATGGTCATCAAATTTCAAAATTTAATGAATAACGTTGAATTTGAAAATTTTAACAAATTTTAAAATTTAGTTTAGAACTAGAGTTTCCTAAATTTCAAAATTCAATTTTTTTTATTTCTTGGGTTTTGAATCTGATTTTGAGGTCTCTTAGGTTCTAAAATCTAATTTTGTAGTCTCTCGGTTTTTAAATTCAATTTTGGAGTGTCTTAAATTTTGAAATTTATTGTAATTCCTCATATTACAAAATCTAATTTTAGAGTGTTTCAAATTTCAAAATCTATTTTTTATTTCATATCTGATTTTGTTATTTTTTTAATTTTAGTTATTTGGTGTTCTGTTTTATGAATTGAAAAAAAAATATCAATCATAAGCAAAGAAAAATTCATCTACTTTAATGACTTAGTTTTTCAACCATGCAAATGCTAAGAAGTGTCACATAAACCTTCAAAATATCTATCTACTCCATCTTCGTATTTAACAAGATATTCATCTTCTTGTTTAACTCAACTCGTTACACAGAGGCACCATGTGTTCTCGTTATTTGTGTAAGAAACAAATTCAAAACACATTAAAAACAACATACCAAATAATTGAACTTAAAAACAGAAAAAAAAAAAAAAAAGCACAACACGACAAAGTCAAAAGGTCAAAGGGTATTTATGAGTTTTGGAAAATTTTGGGAGTGTAGGAAATAAAATGTAGGATGCAGGAAGAAAGCCCCTATTTGTTAGGCCCAAAAGGGTTGTGAAGCTTCCTTCCCTAATGAGTTAGTTGCATGAAGATTCATGTTGATGGTGCATTTGCCAGTTCCAATCCTTAGTTGATTTTACGTTTTTTCTTTCTCCATTAAACATCACTTTGCAATGTTGTTATATATCAAAACTACTATTAATGAAATAAACTTAACAAATATCTACATTAATAAAATAAAATATACAATTTCAGAATAAATTAGTTTGAAAAATAAAATGATTTTTAATATGTAAAATGCGTGCGTAATTTATTGGTAAAGAGTTGAAGATTATTATATGAATTCGTGATATTATCATCATTAATCTTAAACATAATATAAATTTTTGGATAAAAGATGGTTAAAAATTTAAAATGGGCAAGGTGTCTTACCTTGGTTAAAATCGAGTAAATGTAAGAAGAATAACTTACGTTCATCAAGGTGTTCAGTCTTGCATGTGATTGTCATTGTTGTTTAATAACTTGTTTCATTCAGTGATATGAATATCCTATGTATGAATAATGGGTATATATTTTCGTAAAGTATTACGTTCCAATTGGTATGAAAGAGAATTCCTAAGAGGAATGTCTTAGTGAATGGTTATCAAGGTGGTGGTAAAAGTATGAATATGGACAGTGAAATCCACAGCATTAATTCTGACATTCTAATGATTAACAACTCTCAAGTAGAGATGTGTAAGTCATGTCATGAGAATAGTAGGAGGTCCTAGCCTAGGGGGGTCCTACGGTGAGTTATAGCGGGCTAACCTCGTGCGACAACTGATGGGTTTCCAGTTATTACAACCACGAGTGCACGAACGACCAAAACTACAGGAAGGTCAAAGTAAAGTGGCCGGTCAAAATGTGCTTATCTGTTTTGTATGTGTATGAGTGTATTATATGTTTGTTTGAATTGTATGATCACATGATTATTAAATTGCACTAGGTTACCTTTCTTTTCCGTTTTGCCATGTTTACCCGTTCGGTTTATCCTTTGCGATGATCATCTTGTGAGTGTGAGCAGAGGGTGAGGATGTCTCTGTGGAGCAAGCTCTGAAAGGAGAGGATCCACCCATTTAGTATAAGACCGTTCTTGTACATAGTTTTGTATCATATTAGGATTATGTATAAAGTTTTAATTTTATAGTTATTTTGGAATAATTGTACTGTTAACGCTTTATTATTAAGTGGATGACTATTTTATCATATCATTTCATGTGATGATTGATTCTATTATGTAGTTTATACTATATTTTGGGATATTACAGTGATAAAATCAAATATAATTAATTTGGATTCCAAATAAGGTTTAAACCACATCTTCATACATCGGATGAGAATTTTGGACATTCTATACCTCAGAAATTATTTTCATCTTTAAGATAGAAAGATTAACTCTTAGTTTTGCATTATATTAATTAGCTTCATCAATTATTTACTATTCTGAAATTATATAACAGAAGAAGTTAGATAATCCTCCTACTTTGAAAAAAAAAATCTAAAGCAGTTGTCCTTCAAATCATATATGAACAAATTTGAACATAATGTATCTACAGAAGCATGAAAATGGAAGTAGAGATTCTCTCAAGAGAGAATTACATAAAATATTAAATTACTAAATTGACACTGTTTTTCTTAACTACACAATTTTAATAAGATATAATCTTATTTTCTAATATTCTTTTTGTTTTAACTGTCTTGAAACTGATTATTAATGTTTGAATTCCTAACTCAACTCAACTACAAATGTAATAGATTTTATTCTCTACACTTCTATATTGAATGATATGTCTTTATATTATATATATATATATATATATATATATATATATATATATATATATATATATATAAATTTGTTAAAGAATAGAGACAGTTTATGTTTGAACATGAATACCACCAGTAAAACTTTTACCGAAATCAATCTACTCTACTAATTCCTAAACCTTAAATAATTAAAATTTAATCTATCTCTATTTTTGTAGTTTACTCTATCCTACTATAGCATGGATGATTTTGTTATTGTGGTTATGATAAAAATATTGTCCTATTAGTTTTAACCTAGTTGGAGTAGGTAAATAGGTATATAGAGAGAAATTAAAAAAGATGATATGTTAGCAATGAGAATTTTTTAATGCAACTAATAAGTAGAATTGGTCATAGTAGAAGCACTAACCTATAATTAGTTTGTCACTTATCGAAGTTGCTTTTGCAAGAAACAACTATGATATTGCAAATTTCAAAGTGAGGTTCCTTTTCAGCTGTTGGATATCCTGTTTCCATTACGTGGAATGCAAATTAAGCTCTCTAGCAACTTGGTTTTCGTTCATAAAGAGAAACCTGGTGCCAACCTATGAATTCTCGAAACAAAAGTTGAAATTGGACCACATAAGCAAATAGCATCTTCCACTAACCTCAAACAAACTTCACAAACATCCAATAATGCCACATAAAATATACTTCTAATTGCGTCACTTGCTTAATTTGAAATTAAGATTACAAACCTCCACTTCTTGTCGGTAACACCACCTTTTCTATGCATGGCTAATGAACTCTTTTGTTACATTTTCTTTAAGAAATCTATAGTCATTCTAGATCGATACAAAATTATATGTTTTGTGTTGTCTTAATCTCATCCCAATTCTACACCACCTTTGACTGTACGCATCAAAATATCACTACCAAGCCAAACATTAGTGGGATTTAGCATGTGAACATTGTCCAATAATGTTTCAAGTATCGCACTTGCCAACTTTATTATATATGTATTTTTTAAGATTATATTCTTTTAAAACTCATGATATTTAAAATTTTTCACACACTGTATTAAGCACTTCCTTCTTTATATCAGAAAGGAAATAACCGTAGGCTTGTATATTTATAGATAAATATTACATGTGTTTTTCTTTTTAACATTTTCTATATAATATTTTTTTATTATTATCTGTTATGAAAAAATTATGTTGAAATATTACAAAATCTCAATATTATTTAAATTTTAAATCTAATAAAACATAACTGAATTTTTTTTGTCAGAAATAAAAGGGGCAAAACGGTAAATTGAAAGTAAAGAAGCTTGAAGGAAAACAAGTACGGTCAAATGTCGATCCGTACATGAAAATTCAACGATGACCACCCGGGTGGTTCTGTGAGGTATTCCATTCATGTGCAGTTATTATTGTTATTGAACAAATTCAACAAACTTCAATACTCTACCTATTACCACTTTCTAGGGTTAAAGTTTGGTATATTTTAAAAAATAAGCTTTGCAAAGTAAAGCTAATAGCATCCTCTCTTTTTTAACTTATATATAATTGCTTAGATTAAAAAAAAAGATAAAAAATGGTAAGAAAACAAGATTATTAATAATAAATAATTTAACTAATGTGATAAAGTGAAATTAAAATTATAAATAACTATATTTAATAAATTATTAAAGTGTTTTTGAAATAAAATAAAATATAATTAAATTTTAAAACTATTAAATACTTCTAACTTCAGAGGTTAAATTATTTGTTTCCTAATTATAAAATAATCATAGATAATATGATATATTTTCTTGTCTATAGTTTTAAAAAATAATTTATCATGAAAAATAAAATTTTAAATATAAAATAAAATTTAATATACATATTTATGATGTGTAGTCCTTTATATTTAAAACTACCAATTTAGTACTTCAAAACATTGTTTCTAACATTTGCTTAGTGTATGAGAACTAGCCCAATACAAAATATATTTATATACACGTTTATATACAAAACAATTAAATATTTACTTCCCACAAACTCGTTATAGTTTTAGTGTTACTCATTTCTTATAAGTACATTATCCTTTACTATTGTGAAGTATACGATAATCGTAAGTGAATAGCACAATCACAACCAAATACATAAGGTAAGCTAGAATAATTTTAAACCATACTAAATATAAGTTAAAAATCATAAAATGTGAAGCCCTTTCTTTCACAATTCACACATCACACTCATAAGAAACAAATGTTTAAAGCATATCACACACAACCTTTATGGCTCATTTATATACATCAGACCTCTGACTTTACTTTTGGAAGATACGTGTATTGAGTAAATGCTGAGATCATACTGTCATCACTCATTCACTTTTATCTCTCAAGAGTTATAACTGTATCATAGTCAGACTCATGTCTTGATGGAAGAGTATGAGAAAGTAAATCTCTAACATCTATTAAATGTGATTCTATTTCACATTACACACCAGATATAGAAACTGACTACGATTGTCACAACTAATTATTTTCTTCTATATAAGTCAGATAATAATAGTCATGATAACCTCATTACAAAATTTGTCTTTCTCACAACAACACACAATAATATTCCCACTTTATGTACATTCTTATTCTACACAATTTAAACCAGACAACACCATACAATACATGATTTTACGACTAGCTTTATAAGTTATAAATCTATGTTTTCACTCAACGCATTCATGTCTTTCTTAGAGAGTCAACACTAGAGTGATACTCACCCGACAACTATATAACTCGCCTAGAAAAAAATATAAAACTGAAGCTCTCTATTTTTCACTCAATTTTTGATTGGTGAAATGTAAGCTCCTAAACAAGAGACCATTCGGACTAAATTAGCACAACGAAAGTTCTTCTCTTCCAAAACAATCAAACACACACCTCTCTCTTAAATTTTTACATATTTTATTTTGGCCTAGTAATTCTCATACTCTCCCATAGAGGCCATCAAATGACATCACTCATGACAAGCTCATCAATGAATTGTGGTCCACCTAATGTTTAAAGGGACTAAAACTGTTTTGGAATACATATTTTACATTTTCGCTCAACAAAAGTTTACAAAATTTTATAGAATAAGTTCTTATAAATAAAATTGTCTATTACTCTATTTAAATGGTTTTACTCAACTTATCTTCACAAATTACATTTTTTTTATCAAAACTAAGTTGATTATTTCATATATCAAATTAGTTATCATACGAGACATATCTCATTAAAAAAGATAATTTACACCAACAATCAATATAATGAAAGTAAATTTAAATTGATTGGAAGTTTCTCATTTTAGGGAGTGTTTTGGAGTTAAAGTAGATACATTTTCCGATCTTTTGAGAAACATTCCCTTGTAAAATGGAACACTAGCACAAAAGATAAAGAAATCTTATTCTAGTTAATCATTTTATAAGGTAAAACAAGTCGTTGAGGATGTTGATGAAAAAATTACCCATATAAATGTGTCAAAACACAATTATTCAACCACTAATAATTACTATATTGGATCTTAATATTTTGACAATTGTTTTTAACAATTTTTTATAATAGAACACATATTATCATTTTATTAATCTTATTAAACTTATGTTTAAAATTATATTTAAAACAGACTAATTACAAACTATCACGTAAACATTATAAAAAAATAGTTGTTAAAAGAACTTTTCCTACTATCTTTAGCCTTGTTCCCTTTACAAAAATTAAAGTCAATGACAGAAGTAACCACACTTACTAAGTACAACTGATTAAGAACCTATACAATAGCTGAATATCGTTTTAAGGTTTTAATTGATTCATGTCTCATTTCCTTTTGCTACTCTTTCTTCCTCTTGGCATCCTTATCAGTTATTATGTTTTCAATGAAAGTAATGATTGTAGCATATCAGTGGACACAAAGAAATGAAAGGAGAGGAAAGATGTGCATGTCAGAACAAATAAATAATAAAAAGTCCAACAGCCCCACTTTAAAAATTTCATATATTCACATAACACTTAGCAGACAAATTCAAGCTGCTGTTTTTAAGGACTTAATTATAAATTTTTAGAACTAGCTGAGATCCAATAATTTTCTTAAAAAAATTATAAGGCTTTACGTAAAGTTTAACTACAAAAATTAACTAAGTTCACGTGTTTTTAAATTAAAAATTAGATATTAAAATTAAGTTTAAAAAAAACTTAAATAAAAGTTATGATAAAATAAATTGGTATACACAGTAAGATGTTTCCAGTTTTCGTCCACCGAAACCTTTGTCTCGTATTTGAAGCCTTTCCCTGAGCATTTTGAAGAAGATGTTTGGACCGCATTTGTTATTGTGATGCTAAATTACTGTTGTACCGCCACTCAACTCAATCACCTTTCCCCTTACCAACACCACTTGCATAACCTATGTCAACATAAAATTGTCAACTTTAGCTATCATAAAAACAACATAATTCTTCTATATTTTGTTTATTAATTAAATATGTTTTTTTTTTTCTCTCTTTACTGTTATATAAAAAAAATAATGCTTACTTCTAAAATAAATAATAATTCTTTTTTATATTTTACAAAAATTTAGTTGAATATTTTCTCAATCGGTGGACCTTTTGAAAGAAAAGATTTATTAACCAGAAATGTTTTTTTTTTTCTTCTGTTAACTGTCACAAAAAATTATAAATAATAAAATAATTTTTCGTTTATGGATATTTTGACGAAATTGGTTAAAAAAATATTACATAAATGTAGTTCAACTACAATCTACACAAGTAATCAATACAATTTTTAAATCAAAATCCTAAAAAAATAATTAAATAATTACAACTTATGTAGTCGAGGGTTTCTCCTCCTATAATTTTTCTATATATAAAATTATATATAATTTAATTTCTTTTTTAAAACTTTAATATGTTTTTGATACATTTTATATATTTTACATCTAAATTATTATTATTATTATTATTATTATTATTATTATATATATATATATATATATATATATATATATATATATAAATTTTGATGCCCAAAATATTTATTAAAATCTGTTGTTGTTTATAAATTTTATTTAAACCTTTTTTATTTTTTAAGCAATATAAAAGTAATATAAAAGTTAAACTGAGAATTCTAACCATTAACATATTATAATTTTTAATTTTCACATATAAATATTTTATATGAAGAAAAAATATTTTTAATGTAATATCTAATTTTTCATATTGTTCAATTGCTACGATTCATCACGTTTTAAATAATACAAAATAGTTAATTTGAGAAAAATATATAAATTGCTATTAATTATCCAAATATGACATATAATAACAAAAAATATATAGTCCCATGCTACAAGAAGATACACTACACTAAACACAAAAGTGTAATACAATCAATATATAAAAAAAACGATGAAACTTTCGACTCTAAACCTCAGCTTCACGACCAGCTAAAACTTGCTCACGAGAGACATCATCCTTGCTCACACCATTAAAGTGAGAGAAAACATCATGCACACTAAAGTACCAAGAAACATTAATATAATTTCAATCATTAATATATAAATACTGTTCAAATCAAACAATACAAAAATAAACATATCAACTCTAAATTTTGACCATCCAGATACATGTATTGATGTTGAACTCATGAGAGAAATACCTCTTGTATGGTGAAAAAACTCGTCCACATCAAACTACCATACACCAAGGTTAATCTGATAAATGTTTATTGTCAATACATAACAATCAGACTAATGACCTCATATTACTCTTCACAACATAACCATCATTTTTTTCTTGAGATTGAAAGCTATTAAAAATGTTGAAATCATCCCCTACGATTTCAATTCTTTAATTAGACAAATAAAGACAAACAAAGAGTGAAAACTTCTAAAAAAAAATCATTAAACTTTAGAAAAATGATTTATAAAAAGATTGTATATTTTATAATTATAAACGAAACTAATTATATTAAAATCTTTTAATATTAAAACAATTTAAATTATCTCTACTTTTAAAATGTGATCTTCTATATCTTTATATTTAATATTTTTTATTTCAAAATCATATCCAAAACTATGATAAGTTTTTAACGACTTTTTAAAACTCAACTTTTTTCGAAAACTCAAATAAAGTCTTACTGAAACTTTTGGCCACCATTTTTACTCTTGCAATGTAGGTAGCGAAAAGCTTTCGCAAGTTTTGTAGTATTTATGTTAAGATGGTTGACATTATTCTTAGATATATAGAGGAGAAAGTTAACTAAAAAGATAACAGTAATAAGATGTAAATCTAATGATACATTAATTAAAAACTTTAAAATAATAAATTTATAAATCTTGGTCCTAATACGATGAAACTGATACTCGTCCTTAAACTGTTTGATAGGTTGGAGACATAGCATGAAACAATGGGACATGACAATTTGGGTACAAGAGTGTATTCTTATACCTATTGTTAATGGAACTTGCTTATTTCTTATGTGCACACTAAATATCTGATACAATTTATCGATTTCTTTAAACTATGGGGTTTTTATTGCATTCTCTTGTACAATGGGCACTGCACCTATAAATAGCCCATCCAACTCACCATTACAATACTGTGTTCTTTCCTAACTTCCTTCTTCGTAGTACCATTTCATTAAATTTTATCAGTATTTTTAAGCATAAAATATGCATTATCAAGCAAAAAAACATAACACACGTTGCCATGAATCTATTTAATTACTTTATATTGGTAAAACGATTTTATTACAATAGGTGTTAGGTTGCCCCCAGTAGTAACTACAAACTGTGGTACAGACATATTAATTCGACTTAGCACAATAAATTTTAATTTACTCACTTTATATTTTATTATATTTTAATATTATTTAATTTACATTATTGCACTTCTTATAAACTTTTGTCAGTAGTAAAATATATTTTATTTTATTACGTGCTTTCACTGTCACTTTGTAATTTATTTTTTTAAACAAATACTTATATTTTATTTTTTATTATTATTTTTCCCAGATATATATTAATCGACAGTACAATTTACATACATCTAGCAACATTATTTATTAAGATGGAAAATAAACAAATATGTTTTCTTATAAAATATTATCCCAATTGAAATAGTATTAATGTCATCGATCCAAAACAATTTTAATAGCGTTAAGGAGAAAAATAGTTTATTGAGAATTTAAAGTTTAAAAAATTTGTTTCATTTACTTTTTGAAATATATATTTTTTTAAAAACAATGTTTATACAAATATTATTTGCTACATTCTTTTAGAGTTCTCGTTGTTAAAAAAAAAGGTAAGAACATAACTTTTTTAGTTAAAAAATTAATTTAATAATAAAATTTGTGTTAATTGTATTAAATAATTCATGCTATCAAGTTACTTTTCCCAATAATTTAACTATTTATGACTTTTTTTTTTCTCCTTAAGTTAAATTAAATGTAAATAGATAATATCATGGAGAATATTTAAACAGAGGAAGAATGTAATCTACAAGACAAGATTTTACTGTTTCTCGAGCATTGCATTTCCAATGTTACCCTTAGAAATTTTCTTTTGTATTCTTTTCAAGTGTTTTGTTATTTCTTTTCATTGGTAAATATTCTGTTCAAGCTCTTATATTTGGATTACTGTTACTATATTTCACAAATATTTATATAAATACATAAAGCTTTTAAAAATGTAATTAATTAATTACATAAATAATGTTTATGATAACTGCATACAATTTTCATATTTTCTTTGTTTACAGAGGAGAAAACTGAAAAAGAGGCCAGTTGACTGAGTAATGAGATTGGCAGCCCTTAGCAGAGTAGGAAGGAATTATCCGAAATATGAAATAAAATATGGAGGTTAATTAACGATAAATAATTTATTTAATAGATGCAGGCGTCACTCTCATGGAAATATTTTTGGTTCTACTCCTAATTTTATTACTACAAGTAACTTCTATAAATAAACAAAAAATAATAATGGAAGCATAAATTAGGAGAAGGAAAAGAAAAACTAGAAATAATAAATGTGGGGTAAGAGTTTAGGAAGAGAATGAAAGAAAAGGAAAGACTTGAAGGAAAGATTGAGGAAAAGAAGGCACTCTGTTTTCTGTTTTTTTAACCTTAGTCATGGCTCATCACTCTTCACTCTTCTCCCTGCATGAAACTCCTTCCTATTGTTGTACGGTTGGGTCAGTCTCCTATTTCACAACCATGTGAAGGCGTTACCGTAGGAGATTAATCGCTCTACCTCCGCTTCTAACTAACTTTACTTTCCCTCCAAACGCTTCCTTAACAGATTCTAACAAACTCTCACACCGATGTTGGATCTTAACCTCAACGTCGATTCCCCCTCCGACAACAACCACACGCCTCCGCTCTCCGTCGCTCAAATGGAGAGTTCCGGAAGTTTCAATTCCTCCGTTGTCAATGCTGCCGACACCGATGACTCCTGCTCCTACGGCGACGCCGTCGCCTACAACTTCGCCATCCTCAACAGCAACACCGCTTCCCCTTCCGCAGGAGAATCCTCTGTCCGCACCATCCAGCTCTTTCCGGCCACCGACTCAGCAGTCTCGCCGACTTGGCTGGACTTCTCGTCGAAGGTGGATCAGCACGGTGCCGCCTCGGAGCAGAGGATCACTCCTCGGCAGCCGCTGGTGAAGAAGAGCCGCCGTGGACCGAGGTCGCGGAGCTCGCAGTATCGCGGCGTCACTTTCTATCGCAGGACAGGAAGATGGGAATCTCACATTTGGTTAGTGGATTTTGGTAGTTTTGCTTTGTGATAACACGCTACTTTGTCTGAACACGCTGTGTGGTTTTTGATTTGTGCAGGGATTGTGGCAAACAAGTGTACTTAGGTGAGGTCGCCATTAGAGGATTTGTTTTAGATTATGTGCTTCACCTTTCTTCAATATCGCTTTCGGGTTTTTTCTTTTTGTAGGTGGATTTGACACGGCGCATGCTGCGGCAAGGTAATTTCATTTATATCGTTTTCGTCCTTAGGTGTTTCTGTTTTTGTTTAAGCGTGTTAAATGTTTCGTACAGTTTTTTATTGTTATTTTTGTTTCAGGGCTTATGATCGCGCTGCGATCAAGTTCCGTGGGGTTGATGCGGATATCAATTTCAACGTTAGCGATTACGACGAGGATATAAAGCAGGTTGTGAGTCTGAACAGTGAAGTGGTTTTAGTGTGTTGGTTGTTTAAGAAACTTGAATGAAACTGTAATTGTGGATTTGATTTACTGTTACTGTGTTGTGCAGATGAGTAATTTCACGAAGGAGGAGTTTGTGCATATTCTGCGTCGACAGAGCACGGGTTTTTCAAGGGGAAGCTCCAAATACAGGGGAGTTACTCTGCATAAGTGCGGGCGATGGGAAGCTCGTATGGGGCAGTTTTTGGGTAAAAAGTGAGAAAACAAATCGATTTCGGTTAAATTATGTGATGGATAAGCTTCACATGCTTCATCAATTTTGTTTATCAATTTTCGATTTTACTATCCATTAAGTGTGGTTGTGTTGGTTGGTTTAGTTGGTGATAGATCATAATTCAATTTTAAAGTTGGCCAGGGTTTATTGCTGCAGGTATATATATCTTGGGCTATTCGACAGCGAGTTAGAGGCTGCAAGGTTTTATCAATCGTTATCAGAATATCTCTCAGACTAAATTCCTAAACATTTTGGATTCCATATATGTACAGACACACGCGTAGTGTGTTATTATTGACTTGCTGTGTGATAATTCCAGAGCGTATGATAGGGCTGCTATAAAATGCAATGGAAGGGAAGCAGTTACAAACTTCGAGCCCAGCATATACGAAGGGGAGGTGATTTCCCAATCTGATAACGAAGGTAGTACTTGTTTTCGTTGAGGCTCTTTTATTTATTTCAGTCGTTCACAAAAATCGACAATGGATTTATTCTAACATTTTCAGATGGCAAGCAAAATATTGATCTTAACCTGGGCATAGCTCCCCCTTCTTACACCGACTCTCAAATCAAGAACACACCTAGCAACGGAAGTGGTTTGAAAGGTCCACCCAGCTGGGATGATATCCCTGTCGAAAAGAGATTTATGGTAAGGTGGAGAAGTGTTGTATGGCCATATGGTTGGATTCAATTCTTCTTTGAGTCGGCAATTTCCCTAGAATCCCTGCTTTTTCAGAATTCTTGTTTCTGAAGTGGCAGTTTTCATTCTTGGCTTTGATGGTATATCTTCACTCACTTGATAGTTTGAGCACTCTGGATCGAGATCACTGAATGTTCAGGCATCTCAAGGCATCTACAGAGTATCTGGGCATCATCCTTCCACCTGGAATGGTGGCAATTTCTTTCCCATCTACGAGGTGATTCTCATACATTCTTAAGGCCGGGATAAATAGTTTTTGGCTGAGTATATATTTACTTGTGAGAGATGAGCCATTTTGGTTTATATTTTACAGGAAACAGCAATAGAGAAGAGGATGGAAGCTGGTCCCGTGCCTAATTGGGCATGGCAAGTCCAAGGTCCGTATGGCGGGCCAACTCTTACTCCACCGTTCTCTACTGCAGCATCATCAGGATTCCCTTCAACAATAATACCATCAGCTGCGGATACTCAAATTCATTTTCCAAACATGACTTTCCTCCACTCACATTTTCCACCATCGATCACCAACTCGGGCACCGTATCCCCTTTCTTCATCGGTAGCTGAATGCATTGCTAGGTTTTAGAGCGTATGGTTGACACGAAACGAGTAGGACCAGCTACAACTAGTAATTGAATTGTTTGGTTCTGGAGCTATTACTATTTGCCCTTTAATATACTACTAATTTTCTTGAATGTAAAGAAATGCCATGCTATGTCGCGAAGGCATGATGAACTCTGCTTTTACTGATTTGAGACTACTACTATAATGAGTTAGCATTTACTTTGGTATCCAACATTCAACCTCGGTGCTTTCTATCTTGAAAATACTTGAAAATACTTGAAAAGATGATGGTGATCTTTGAAGAGACGGAAATAGTACAAATTTGAGCGCATGCTAGGTTCAATCCGTATTTGTGGGTCATGATTTTTGAATTTTCTTTGCTTCCGTTAGTTATTCACCACTGTGCAATGTTTATTATTGCCGACATAACACTATTCACAATATTTGGCTTGAATCCTTTCACATGGTTATTCTTTATATTTAAGGAAGAACAAAGCTGTCTTACGGTCTTCGCTAATGATTCCTCCCCTATCCTAGGTCCAAGTTTATACAATAGTTTTGTGCGCGCGGTACAACGTCCAAATCACTTTCTCATCCTTTTTCATTCCCATGTGCATTATTATTATTATTATTATTATTATTATTATTATTATTTATTATTATTATTATGTTTATTATTAATAATATTATTATCGTATACATTCATGTTTATTCACATTTTATTATTTTTACCTTCAAACAAAAATCTATGGTATTGCGTAATAAGCATCGTTGTCAGAGAGTTCGGAAACACTGTACGAGAAGATAATGAAACATGTTAAAACAGCAAACCAAACTGCCGATTTGCATCATTGCCGACGCCTTACAATATTTTACAATAATATTAACGCAAACCAGACAAGCACGGTTTCCAATATCTCACTATTTTTTTTTCCACAATCGATGCATCTTTATGTTGGAACTTTTTTGATAAAAGAAGTCAAAATGTCGTTAATAATCGATAATTTATTCAAAAACTTAACTTCGATTATAGGGAAGAAAGACAAAAATAAGCTCGAATTCGAGAATTAAATTTGTCATTGCACACGAAGGAGAGAATTTCTGTTCGAAACTAAAATATCTTTTGAAGCTGAGAATTTGTACTAAGTATGAGTTTCATAATTCATATTAATGTAATGATAAGAATTAGATTGATTATCTTTTTTAATATGTACAAAAGAGATTTTTTTTATTATTAATTTAGAGGCAACAAAATGTTAGTTACATGCTTAACATGTGTCAGATTCACTAATTTGTTGCTCGCTATATCTACTATTTATACATTAATCACGTGTGTCAATTTTGAAAGATTTTAAGATGAAAATGTTTTTGTACAAGATATTCAATTAAAATCATATATAGCATTTTATAAGATTTTTTTACTAAAAGAAAAATAAATATCTTCAATATAGAAAATGAATTTTTGTAAAGATAACATGAAAATCTATATATTTATTCTAAATTAAATTTTAAATTCTCTTCCTCTTTGCTTATTGCAGTGGAAAGCATCACAAACTAAAAAAAGAATAAAAAAATGTATCAGAGGAAAGAGATGAAAAACAAAATAAATTCATAAAAAGAGTAGTATTACAAGCAAGATCCTCTAATCTCTTGGATTTGCTGAATAGAAGAGAATGAAGATAGTGGATGAAAAGTGTGGATAAAATAAGAGGCAAACAAAAGGAGGTGAGACATATGCAGGGTATGTAAGGATCAAATACGAGAAGGTGAGGAAGCGAAAGAGAAAAAAAGAAAAAGAAAAAGAAATGATTTTAAAACAATTAATTTTGTTCCAGTTAGATTGATCAAGTTAAGTATCAATATACAACTTAACCTGACCTAGGCAAGGGATTTATGTGCAGTAGATGAGATTTTGTGGTGAAAAAAAAAACAAATAATTAACCTTTTAAAATAAATACTAATTTGTAGGATTTATTGTTTGATTTACAATAAAAATATGAATGAGATGGTGAGAAATTTTACAATTTACATAACACAAAAGAATCCACACAAAAATAAACCAAGATTTCAAAATAAAATATTGCACTCAAATGTTCTAAGGGTAAAAATCATATTTTAAAATAAAAAGAGTGTAAAACATAAAATGAGATTATTTTTAAATTTAAATGGGATTTTTTTTTTCATTTTAATAAAAATCAAGAAGAATTGATTTCTTTATAAAAAAAAATATTTCAAAAAATTTCATTACTATTGGATTATAACTTTTTAGACTGAAATTAATTTAGGAGTTTGTTGCCTCTAAATTAAGAAGTATCTCTTGTTATCAATACAATATGATATAGGAGTATTATCACTTATTTATTTTCATCCCTATTTAATCAATTTTACCGTCGTTATTTCCGTTTATTGCATTGTCTTATTTATTGTATTCACCACTAGATATACTTCTTTGACTTATAGTTAGCGTATTTAGTTAATAAGAACAGCTGAATAGGTTAAAAATTATGTATAGGATTAATATATCTCATGGAATATATAGATAGGGTATTTCATTCTTTTGAATATAATATAAGATAGGATATTGTATTTATAATAAAAGAGATAGACACTAAGCTCAAAATACAAATAAAGAATAATAATAAATTAATTAGAGATAAAAACTAAACACAAGATATTTTTCTAAGATGTAATATATCTAACACTCTCCTTAAGTTGGTACATACAAATCATATGTACTAAGCTTGTTACTAATATAATTCATAAAGACTTAGTGAAAATATCTACTTTAGTACTCGAGTGACACCAAATTGTTAATAATTTGCGAATACAATATAGAAGCGAAATATCAATCTAGAAGACTCCCATAATCAATAAATCCGAGAGGTTGCTTCAGGTAAATATCTTTTTACAAATCATTATTGAGGAATGCATGGTTGACATCCAGTGGATAAAGAGGTTATTGTTGAAGAGTCACCACGATTATAAATAAACTAACAAAAACCATATTTGTCACGGGAGAAAAAACATATATGGATGGGTCAAACACAATGGTGAGAGGCGGGAGGTCAGAAGAGACCATAATGGAAAAAGTCATTGATGAAAATGACAGAGAAACCTTAAAAATATAAGATTCTCTAATCAAGGCACCTGAAAATGGAAAAAGAGCAATCTGGACGATCCAAATAGCTGCCTGAGAGGAGACAGGGCGTGCGACCACACACAATAAACCTGAAAGAGGAAAAAGAACGACCTCGACACTCTAAATTGCTACTTGAGAGGAGACGAGACCTTCCACCACGCATGACGGGAAATAGAGCAAATACACACAAAAGGCGTTGAGAGTGCGTAGGAGCTTTGATTAAGGCGTCATTGACAACACGGTGGTCGTCTAGCCGAGGCAATCAAAATCATGTGATCGTTGGTCAAAACTAAAACTCCGATAGTGGTAGCGATAGACAATGAGAGTAGACAATGGTGCCGCTAACAACAATAGATGGCACTACTAACAATAGTAGATGGCGCCGCCGCTGGCAACGACGAGTGTAGTGGCATAGGCAACAACAAAAAATTTCCTCAAATAAACTTGGCTCTAGATGATACCGTGTTGAATATACTAAAAAACTGTGTATGAGATTAATCTCCCTTCTATTGAATGTACAAATAGGATACTGTATTTATAATACAAGAGATATGGACTAAGTTCAAAATACAAATAAAAAATAATAACAAACAAGCTAAAGATAAAAGATAAATATAAGATATCTACCTAAAATATAATATATCTAACAAGAAAAACTTAAGTGCTTTAGCGACATAATTAAGGCTGGCATATAATATGAATTTAAATTTCAACTCAGTTCTCTATAAGTTTACTTCAATTCAGTTGACAACCTAGAAAGAATATTAATCAACTTGAGTTTAATTCACTATAACACTTGACACTTGAACATTAGGCTTAAAAAAGTGACATTTTTAATATCCCTATGCAGTTATTTAGAAACTTTTACAAATGCAGTTTTACTATTAAAATTGTCTTATATGTTTCGGTTTTATAAAAAACCAAATATAGAAAAGTGTGACGATATTTTTTTGTAAATTTTTAAATTTTAATTCATGATGAATCGAAGAATGTATGATGTTTATGCTTCTTGGAACCAAATCCTAAGATTTCACAAAAAATTTAAACATGACACTTTTTTTCTAATTATTTTATTTAAACTAAAAATTTAAGCTTTGTTTATTGAAAAAAAAAAAGTCTATAAAAATTATATATTAGGGTTTCTAATAAACTAAAGGTTAAATGTCAAAGAAAATTTTAAAATTGTAATTAAAATTTATAATTTTTTATTTTCATTGCAACATTTAGACTTCAATTTTACTAATAAGCAAATCATATTAACTTTTAGACTTTCATTCTTTTTAATAATTGAAGCCTAAAGTTATTATAGGTTTCAACTTTGCAAAAGATACAAAGGTGGCCACTTCATTTTTATAGTTTTCTTCTTCCTTCTCCCTACGAACTAGCGCACACTTAGCTCCACCATCCTTACACCATCATGTGGTTGAAGTCATCGTCGCTATCTGTTGCCATCTCGCAAAGGTGTTCTAGGGGACTTACACTTTCAGTCGTCTCCGTCGTCATGCGATTATCTTTGTTTTTCTTTTTCTAGGGGACCACATTTGTTAAAATCATCTTAGCTTTGTCCAACTACAGCACACACATAAAATAGTATCATTGAGCAAAGGATAAGCTTTATCCAAGCAAAACACAAATATATAATTTAATCAAATTAAAACTACTAAAAAAATGTGTCATAAGAAAAAAAACTAACTAGCTCCCCTTACTTTGATTGAAAACTTAGATTTTAAGCTTGTTCAGAAGAACATCCTGACTCTCACTCAAATCTCACAAATTTTTCGATGTGCCTTAGAACATTTCTACACATAATAAAGAAGTAAACATAATCAAAACATTTTAGGTAAGACATGAACTTAAGACTTCATCATCCAACAAAAGGCTTCTAATCAAACAAATTATCCCAACATTTTAGTATCTATTATTTATTTTATCTCGTGTAAATATTTTTCTTGTGTCTTATAATCACTATTTATTATCTATTTTGTCTCCTGTAAATATTTTTTTTTGTCTTACAATTAAGGTTGAGTGATTTAATTGTAAATTGAAGGCCATGTTTTGGAAAATTACAAACCCCTGTTTCCTGAATTAATTGTATCATAAAAGGTTTTGAATTGAAAAAGTTTTCCTCTTAACCTGAATTCAATGTTCATAAAGTTATTATTTTTTAAAAAAGGGTTAAATATGTTTTTAATCCCTATACTTTGGGACGATTTTGGTTTTAGTCCCTCTTTCAAACTAAGGTACAATTTAGTCCTTCAACTTTAGAAAACTCTGATTTTAGTCCTTTTTACCATATTTTTTTAACTTTATTTACTGTTGCTTGAAACAGTAAATAAAGTTAAAAAATTTTGGTAAAAAAGGACTAAAACCAGAGTTTTCTAAAGTTGAAGAGCTAAATTATACCTTAGTTTGAAAAGAGGGACTAAAACCAAAATCACCCCAAAGGTACTAAAAATATATTTAACCCTTTAAAAAACCATCTCTAGTGTGCACGTAATGATGATCTTGGATTAAGTTCTCCATGCAATAAATTTACGTGAATTATAATTAATGTGTTTATGTATTTTATTATTGTTATCAGATGAAAATGAATGAAAGTGCTATATAAGGTTAATAACAATTAAGGATGTTTATTTATTTAAAATCATGAATTTTGTTAGTCACCAAAGTGGCCAAAGTTTTAATGTTATTTGATTTTAAATTATTAATGATTTTATTTCACTTACCCATAATATGGATGCTAAATTATGAATAATTGATTTTTGAGTTAATTGAAGTTCATTGTTATAAGGCATTTCGAGATCACTTGAAGGTTAATTAATTGTTGATGGTAGATGATTTTGTATGTGTCACTACTTTTATTTATATGTTCAAAGATAGTAGTTGATTCTAGTTTATGTATATTTTAATTATAATTAATATTATATAATATGATTAGTATCATTATGTTTGTGTATTTATAGATCTCCCAAAGGAGAATATTAGTATACATTAAATGATTATTTGGGTCTTAAATTGTATTTATGTTTAGTTTTATGACTCAAAGCATCAATGTTAGGCATGTGTGAATTACAGTCTCTATTATGGTATCTTTACATTCACTTGTTATGTCTCTTACAATGTTCAATAGGTTGAATTTTACTTATTGTATTGAGGAAGTCTGATTTCACTTAGGTGTATTGGATCTTAATTTGGTCTTTCAAGTTGAAAAGCCCACTACTATCATTGGTGCTAGTAGAAATGAAGAGAAAGTCTCAAACAAAGCTTGGGAAAGGTCAAACAAACTCCACCTCATGTTTATGTGAATAAGTATAACTAGCAACATTAAGTTTGCTCTTCCCAAAATTAAGAATGAGAAAGAGTTTATGAAATTTGTGGAAGAACGCTCCCTAACTGCTGACAAGTCTTTTGCTGGTACATTGATGAGTACCTTGACTACCATGAAGTTTCATGGTTCGCATAGTATGCACAAGCACATGATCGAGATGACAAATATCTAGAAAGACTCAAGTCTCTAGGAATGACAGTGGGTGAAAGTTTTCTCGTGCAGTTCATTTTGAACTCGTTACTGTT
The DNA here is from genome assembly GCF_000741045.1 of Vigna radiata var. radiata. Classification (NCBI taxonomy): domain Eukaryota; kingdom Viridiplantae; phylum Streptophyta; class Magnoliopsida; order Fabales; family Fabaceae; genus Vigna; species Vigna radiata. The sequence goes on from NC_028353.1 coordinate 4,525,203, forward strand.
AGAGTATGGTCGTTCTAGATGAACTATAACACCACGAAACGAAAATGTATATGAATTGTAGAGAACTTAGGAAGCCACTCCAATCATTATTTGAGGAATTAAGGAGCTAAAAATAAAGTTGTAAAGAAACATGCAAAGTGTAATGGACCTTTAAAGATTGATGAGTCCTCAACCAAAATATGAAGAAAAATGATAAATTTCATTTTCGCGGGATGTATAGACATTTTCAAAAGGATTGCATAAAGCGTGGAGCTTGGTTTGAAAAGAAAGTTGAGCATAATGCTTACGTATGCTTTGAATCAAACTTATATGAAGTTCCTCATAATACTTAGTGGGTTAATTTTGGATGTACAACTCGTGTTTCTAATGTGATGCAAAGATTGCTTTCAACCCAAACCATAAACCCAAATGAGAAGTTCGTCTTCATGAGAAGTAGACATAAAGTTCCAATGGAAGTTGTCGGGAATTATTGTTTCATCCTTTGCACTGGATATCCTTTATACCTGATGGATACTTTTTATAAATCAAGTATCACTAGAAATTTAATTTCTTTGTCTAAACTTGGTGTTGTTTGATATTCTTTTAAGATTCAGAATGGTCGCCTCAGTTTGTTTAAGCATACTTGTTTGATTGGATTTGATACACTTTATGATGATCTATATAAATTGAATTTGGATCATTTATATGTTGAAACCCTTATGACCTCAGATCATAATGTTGCAGTAATCATAGTTTAGTGGATGAATGATCTGCTTACTTGTGGCATAAGTTTTTAGGACACATTTCCAAAGAAAGGATGCAAATATTAGTAAACAATGAAATCCTTCTGGACATATTTTTTTGATCTGAATGAGTGTGTGGATTTTATTAACACCAAACAAACAAAACATACAAAGAAATAAGGCACAAGAAGCACTTAGCTTCTTGAAATCATACACAATTATAATGTGGTTCGTTTAATGTAAACTCTTTCAATAAAATTAATTATTCCATCACACTTATTAATGATTTTTTGCGTTATAGCCATGTCTATCTACTACATGAGAAATTTCAATTAGTGAATGCCTTGGAAGTTTATACGAAAGAAGTGAAAAGACAAGTAGACAAAAAGGTGTATATGGTAAGATCAAAAGAGGTTCTGAGTATTACGAAAGATATGATGAAAAGGAACAACACCATGGTCTATTTGTTAAGTTTCTTGATAAATATGGTATTTTTTCTCATTACACAATGTCAGGTACACCACAAAAAAAATTGTGTGTCAGAGAGGCGTAACCGAACCTTAATAGATATGGTTAAGAGTGTCTTAAGTAATTCATGTTTATCTGTATCGGTGTGGGTGTATCTTTTATAAACTACCAAGTATTTATTGAATAGGATTTCTAGTAATTTTTTTCAATAGACTCCTTTTAAGTTATGGACAAATAGGAAACCCACTTTGAGACACGTACATGTTTGGGGTTGTCTTGCGGAAGTAAGAATTTACAATCCACAAGAAAAGAAACTAGATGAAGGAACAATCACTGGATATTTCACTGGTTTTCCATAAAAATCAAAAGGATATATGTTTTATTTTCCTACCCATAATACAAGAATTGTTGAAACTGGAAATGATGGTTCATTTGAGAATGGTAAAACTAGTGAGAGTGGAGATTTGCAAAATGTGGAGATTAAGGAAGCTAGAGTATAAGTTCCTGTAGTTGGTACCTCTTGTTTAAGATTTGTTTCTCACTATGTTGTAGAACCACACAACAATCAAGTAGAGCAACAAATTAATGATTCTAAAGTTAACAATGAGTTTGTGGTAAAGCAACCACAATAAATGGTATTAAGAAGATCTCATGGAGAAAGAAAGTTCGCTATTTCAAATAACTATGTGGTTTATCTACGAGAGTCAAAAAATGACTTAAGTGTTGATAATGACCTAGTTTCATTTTTAGAAGCCCTTAATGGTGATAATTTTGCTAAATGGTTACATCCTATGAATGATGAGCTTAAATTAATGACACATAATTATGTATTGTGGAATTTCCATAAGGATGTAAGATATTTAGGTGTAAATGGGTCTTTAAGACTATGCATGACTCTTACGACAATATCAAACGTTATAAGGTCTGACTTGTTACCAAAGGTCTTATTTTGAAAGATGGCATTTACTATAAGTAAACATTTTCTCTTATTTTTAATAAAGATTCTTTTAAAATTATCATGACATTAGCTTATTATGATCTAAAGTTGTACCAAATGGATGTCAAAACGACTTTTCTAAATGAGCTTTAGAATATAATGTTTATATGGACCAATAGGTGGGGTTCATTACAGAAGGAAAGGAAGACATGGTGTGTAAACTTAAGAAATCAATATATGGATTTAAGTAAGCTTCTCGACAATGGTATCTTAAGTTCAACAATACTATTATGTCCTTTGGATTTAAGGAAAACGTTGTTGATCAATGTGTATATTTAGATGTCAGTGGGAGCACATTTTTGTTTTTGATTTTGTATATTGATTATATCTTGCTTTCGACTATTGATCTTGGTTTATTAAGTGAGACTAAGATGATTCTCTTTAATAACTTTGAAATGAGAGATATGGGTGAGACATAATATGTAATAGGAATAGAAATATTTCGTGATAGAATATAAGGACAGTTATGTTTGTCCCAAAATATATATATATATTAAGAATGTTGTAAAGAGATTCAGAACGAATAAATGTTTTCCATCTCCCATTCCAATACAAAAAGGAGACAAGTGTAGTCTCATCCAATGTCCAAAGAATGATTTGGAACGAAAGTGGATTGAAGATATCCCTTATGCATGTATTGTTAGGAGTTTGATGTATGCTCAAACAAGTACAAGGTTGTATATTAGATCTATAATTGGCATGTTTGATAGAGACCAAAGTAACCTAGGTCAAAATCATTGGAAAATTGTAAAGAAAGTTTTAAGATCCCTATAAGGAACAAAACATGTTTACTTATAGGAAATTTGATGACCTTGAGGTGATTGGTTATATAGATTTAGACTTTATCGACTATATGGACACAAGAAAGTCCACATTAGGTTTTTTTATATTTTAGCCGAAGGAGTGATTTCAAGGAAAAGTGTGAAGCAAACCATCATTATTTCATCCACTATGAAAGTTGAATTTGTGACATGCTATGCTAGCTATGGTTTAGGCTAACTTGTGAAACTTTATTTCAGAACTAGGAGTAGTTAATATTTCTAAGACGCTAAAAATTTGTTGTGATAATTCCACAATAGTCTTCTTTTCTAAGAACAACAAGTATTCTAAAGGTATTAAGCATATGGAATTGAAATACTTTGTCGTTAAAGAAGAAGTTCAAAATTGCAGAATGTCAATAGAACATGTTAATACAAATCTTATGATTTTCGACCTTTACTGCCTAAATTGTATGTTGGCCATGTAAATGATATGAACATTATGTCAACTAGTGAATGTTAAATGTTAATGTTACTAATGTTTATGTTATATAAAGATTTAGGATTTTTGTTTTCTTCTTTATATTTATGCATGCAAATTATGAAGAAAATAAGTTATGTTATTATTGAAATAATATTATGTTTGAACTCAATATGTACTTCTCATTCTAAAGTCATTAAGAAGAAATGGATAGTATAGTTATAGATAAGAAACATGTTAACTGAATAACGTGCAATGGTCATAAGTCTTGTTATATTTGTATCTTTGATTATAAATAAGAATGAAACGAATTTATATAAGGTTCTTCAATATGTATTTTGATTTATGTATTACATCATATAATGTTATGATATTATATAAGTCAAGTGAAAAAGTTTTTAGAATTAATTTTATTATGTGATTTATTTAGAATATTAGAAGGAGTATAAGTATGATTTAATAAATTATAATGAAGTATTGATTATTATAAGAAGTCATTGTGAGAAAAAGAAAGAAAGACACGATTCATAAATGATATTATACACAAATCCTCAAATAAAAACATACAGGCAAGTACCTCTGTAACTGAAGATAAGAAATTGTAAAAAAGAAAAGTGGATAATTTTGTTTAGTTATAGGTATTGAATGAAAATTAAAACAGAGAACAGGAAAGAAAAAGGAGATGCCAAAAGGACAAGAGGTACGAGATTGAAAATGATTTGTTTTGAGAGGTTATGTTGTGGGAGGGCCACGTGGAGAAATAGGGGCTGGCTGTGTCCGGTCCCTTTCCTTGACATTAGAGTAATTCCGCATTCGGCGGCTTTATGGCAGGGCCTTACTTCCCATTAGGACACACTCATCCAAAGGAGGCATTAGAATAGCATGAAAAAAGGTGCTCCTGTATTGTACTTTCTATATCGTTTGTTTCTAAATGTGAATAGTAAAAAGTTGATTATTCTAGCAGGGCCACACTCACCTATCAAATCCGTACTAAGTTACTGACTCTCTTTCTCTTTTTTCTTTTCTCTTTTCTCTCCAAACTCCAACACTCCAAGTAATTTTCTTTCTTTACCTCTCTGTGCTATTCCTGTTCCTATTCCTATGACCTCTTCATTCATCTTTGTTCATTCACATCCATCTCTCACATCTCCATTATTACAACTCTCCTTTTTTTACCTAAACACCAACCATCTTTACCCTCTTCTCCTCATTTTACACCATTATTACTGTTACCATTACATTCAATCCTTCTTTTCATATCCTTTTTATTATTTTACCTATACTTTCTATACCATGCTTATACAATAACCATTCATATCTTTTATTTGTTTACAATACAATCCTATTCCTATTCTGGGTCAAGCTATATGGTAAAAGGTTTTCTTTTTTGGACAATCCACCAAGTGAGAGACTCCTTTTGACAAAATGTTGGAGGGAGACAGATTTTCCTTTGAGAGACACATCAAGCAATTTCTTTCAAAATTAAACTGATATGCTTATAAATATTGTTTCACATTTGTGGAAGATGTTTATTTGTGTTCTGTGAAAACCAGTAATAACAAAGAAGGTTAACTTTTTAATCCTCTTCCTTGGCAATCAACCTTGAAACAAGAGGAAACTTAGATATTTTTTTCATTAATTTTTTTGTTTTCATTAATAAAAAATATTCATATAATTAATTATGTATTTGATATAATTGTTATATATAGAATACTAAAAATAATATTTTTTCTTTGTGCAAATTTCTTATTTATGAAGAAGATTAAATGCAAACATACAATTTCAGCTTTATGTGTTTATTAGTTCTCTATTTTCTATTCCACTTTCTTAGGTTTTTTTTTTCTTGTATTTTTGCACATTTTTGTCTATAAAATCAATAAGCCCAAGAGTTGCACAAAAATAAGTGAAATTATTTACATTAAATGAAAAAGATTAAAAGTGAGAGAGAAGTGATATATAATTTTATTTACTATTTTTAATATTATAATTTAATTATTTTATATTTTTATTATACTAAAAGTCATATTAAAGACATTCCTAGTATGAAACTATTACTTAATAACTTTCCATGTTCTTTTTTACCAGCCCTAATTGCTTTTCCTTCCTTGAAAAAATACCTTAATATTTAAAATAAATAAATTATTAAAAAACATAAATCTACATAATAAAACAAATGGTTAATCTTAAAATAAACAATGAAAGAAAAACATAAACCTACTAAGAGAAGTCAATTCAGAAAGCTTATGTTATGATTGTGTTTAGTCTATTCATTGAAATAGGAGAAATGTGAGAGTTTAATACAAGACAGCAAGGTTAGGCTATAATACCTGCTATTGGCCTCCTAATAGGTTCATCATTTTGATTCTACTGTTCCCACTGTATGATTCTTCACCCTCTTAATATAATATGCAATTCACAGGAAAAAAAAAAGAAATAAAAAAGAAAAATTCTGATACTCATTAATGAAACAATCTTTCCTCTCTTACATTGACAAGACTTCTCATGCAATACATTGGAAATTAATTTAATTTGGAAACCCTTGGACTTTCTCCCAATGGTTTCTTAAATAATTTTGGAAAGAGTATATTAATTTGTAGTTAAATTGAAAGATTATGTAAAAACTATATCTGAAAAGTAAAAAATTGTTTATACACCTACAGTTCAAAACTTTCTTAACCAACATCCAATAAAAAAATATTTAATAATATTATTTTAATAAAAAAATCTTTAAAAATATTATTATTTTAAGATTGTAACATCACAATTTTAGTTACATACAGCAAACTACACATAAAATAGAAAATTATAAAATTGATAAAACAAAATAGATTTTTCACCAATTATAAATATAATACTTATACAGTTATTTAAAATAAAATATAATAATAATTATATTTACGAAAACTAAATTCAATCTTTAGACAAACAAAAAGGTACTTTGGAGCATAACTGTTTAATGATACTTAACATTAAACTCTCATAACCTACTTTCCTGATAAAGTGATTATTGTAAAAAAAAAAAAATTTAAAACATTAAGAACAATCTAATAAAACAATAAGAGGAACTAGTGTTTAAAAGGAAATTATCAAATAATAGTTTAATATCAAAACATTTTATAATTCATGTAAAGATATAAAAATTTGACTCTAAACTTAATTATTTGAATATTATGTTTAATATAGACGTCACTAAAATCGTACATTCATGGTAATATTTATATTGTGTAGAGTTATAAATAATGATAACTAGACCTATTACACATGAGGTTAATCTTCCGCTATTAAAAGCCAAATGACTGGGGTAAAGATCTTTTATCATTCTCTTTGTCACCCCATTCATCTTTATACGAGTTAAATGGTTGATAAAATATTAGGATACCTACTTATTGAGTCTCACCATCATGCATTCACCACAACTTACTTGAACACGAGAACTTCTACTTAAGGTTCTTTTCAAATCACATATATTTCATTCTTACAATCATAGATATACCATCAATAAGCATTAATATATATTAAAATTATATATACCATCATAATCACTATATTGTGTGTGAACAATTACCATACATATTAATATTCAAAATTTCATTTTATGAAGCATCATGCATACCATCATATTCCTCCACCATAAACATATATAAACATGTTCACAAATCATAAATATCTATTTTCTTATGAGATAATCGATTATCATGTCTGATAATTGATTATTTTAGAGAGTTTTAAGCAAAAACAATAATACTTACTTAAATAATCAATTATTAGATTTGATAATCCATTATTTCAAGATACATACTTAAATAATCCATTATTTCAAGATAATTATAACAATAAGACTTTCTAACTTGGTTACCCCAATGCATATCTAAATGACCAAAATGGTATAATTGACATTAGAATTTTATTGAACTAAATAATTTATTTCATACTTTTTTCTTTTTAAATACTTTCATTTATTACTTTTTTTACCACATAAACATGTTTTATTTTCCATTTTGAATTTTTCGTGTTTAATTGTACAATTGTTAATTATTATTCTATTTTTGTTTTAATATTTATGTAATCACGATTTCTTGAAATTTAACAATAAAAATATATGTATGTTTTCTATATTAAAAACTAATAATATCATATTTTTAAGTTATTTTAATTTTAAAAAAATGAATTTATTAATTATTGTTTTAAAAAAATTTAAAATATTTTTTTTATTCAAACATTCTTAAAATTTTATATCAGATATACGCCATATTGGATGGGAGATATTCTTTTATTTACAAGAACAAAATAACTATTACACAAATTAAAGTTAAAGTATAATCATAATTAAGTTTCTAAAAGTCACAAATGAAGTAACTAAGAAAATTGTAATCATACTTATTAACTCTAATATATATATAAGTCATATTTGTTTTTTCAATTTTGTAATGGAAAATAGAATCCCAATTCTGTCGCTGTCATGATGAGATGACAGAGCAGGAGGATCAAAATTTGTTCCACTAGTGAACTAAATTTCAACAAAAACCTCCCATTGGTCTAGTCTTTATAAATTGTTTTTGTTTTAAAATAGTATTCCAACTAAAAAATTAATATTTTAACTGGAATAGAAATTTATGTAATCTAAAAATACAATCAAAATATAATATATAGATAAAAAAACAAAACTCTTTGCAAATCAATATCGTAAAATTAAATTAAACTAAAATCAAATTTTAAGAAAGTAACAGATATTTATAAAAGCACCTGCATATACTTAATAATAGAGAGTTTTAAATTTAAGTCAATTTTATAAAATTAATTTATAAGATAAGATTTAGATTTAATTATATGATACAAATTTGTCGTATTTTTAGTTGATGTGAAAGTTCTAATAACCTAAATTCATGCTTAATTTTTCAAATTAGACTCAGAATCAAGTTCCATTTATAAAAAGAAATATCACTTTCCCTACTTTGGTTTATCTCGACATAAACTATTTGTAAGGAATTCATACAATAAAAGAATATTCTCTGGTAGTAGTCACGATCGACCAACCTTGAGTGTCTTCTGCATGTCTACCGATAGAAACTTACAATCTTTTTCTTACAAAAATTAAAACGTAAAATGAGAATAATTACATAACTTAGTTAATATAATTATAATTATTACTCTTTAACCTAAACAAAATGCCAAGATACATAGCTCATTTTTCACTCAATCCCAGACAGACTTCAAGTATCTGAAACATGAAAAAGAAGCAAATCTAAAACTGGTTTATGATTAGTACCACAGCTTAATTATGCGGCTCAAGTTGTGTTGTACATTGTCGGAAGAATCATGCAGGTTACAAACTAAGAACTATCTCAGAACATAGACCAAAGCATATATGCATGCAAATTCCAGGAACAAAAGAAATGTCCAACCAACCAAAAAAACCAGCGTATCATAGGTAAACGAAAGCTTGAAAATTGAACTGAATGAAGAAAGTGGTTCTTTCCTTTCCTCAAAAACCCTAGCAGGTAGCCCTGATTGTTTTTCTGCAGCCCTTTTCTGGCACATTACTTTTACACATAGCTAAGAAAGAGATTGAAGGGGTTAAGGTTGAATCGGGGTGGAAGAGGGGTTCTCTGTCCTGTCGAATGCGTTGTCGTTGGATACGTAGGACACACCCTGCAACATATGTGTGTCGTGTCATGTGGAAACAAACATAACATAACCCTTTTGGCCTTCTAATGAGTTTCTCTTGTGACTCACATTATCTCTATCTCTTCTACTCTCTCCCTTTTAACCCAAACATCACCCTTGAATTGTCAAAACTGTATATATCAACAATGTTGGTGCTACCACCATGCATATGCAATGCATGCATACCTACTGCATCCTTTCTACTTATCTTCCACGTTTCAACTTCTGCATACATACAATGTTTTTTCTGCACTCACTGACTTGTTACATATGCATCGTTTTGCCTTTATTCCAGCTGTAAAGTGATTCCTGCTTTTAACCACTGGGTTTTAACATCAGTTGCTGATACCTCTTAACATTAAATTTAAACAATCAAAACGTAGGTTTTTTTTGTTTCGATGCATTTAAACATGATAAACATCTTTGATGATAAGAAAATCTTCACCAAACATTATTTAATACAATATCTAGTGGGGGCACAACAGAAGGAGTGAAAAAACCATAGATTTAGGTAGTAATGAAGTGTGGTTTGAGGAAGCAGGTTTTGTCTGGTGGCAGGAACAGTAACAGCAACAGATGCATCAGAGCATGCACCCAGAAGCCAAAGCGTACGAAAGGACGTTGCCCCACACAAATTCATTCTACATTATTGTTTTGCTTGCACTATTGCAGTTATATATTACATGGTTTAGGTTTTCCTGATTTTCATCGTGTTTTGCCATTGAAAGAAGAATCTGTTACGAATTGCTGAGGGAGATTTACGCACTATCTACAGTTAACCTTACACTTTTTCGTACCACTCTGTTAATATATCGCATTGCTGTTTTTCAACTTTTAGACTAAATATCTTTATTTTCATTTCTATTTTTACCCTTGTACAATTATCTTTCGTGTATAATTTATTAACTACCCCTTTTCCATAATAATATAATAGGAATAATATTTCAATCAATTAATAATATTCTTAAGAGTGTTTAACATCTTGTTAGTTGTCCCTAAATATGTTGAAATTCAAAATAAAAAAACTGAAAATAAGAGATATAATTTACTTCAATCATGGGTATGAATGAAATTAACTAACACTATTATTTTTGTTGATATTATACATTATGATATATTACCTCTCACTTAGATAAATTAAAATATATATTAAAGTTAATATTTAATTGAATAAATTTTCCTTTTCCTTTTTCACATGTGTGTTGATCTTCTTTCTTTTTCTCCCATTTATACATATTTTTTTTATTCCTTTTTCTTATAAACTTCATCTTCCTCAAGTTCTGCAAAATGCATTTGAACGAACCCCTAAATTTGCAATACTCGTCTTCTTTCTTCTTCATTCTTATTTTTTTTTCATTATTCTAATTTTTTGGCCTCCTTTCTATTACAACACTTTAAATTCTAAATATTATATACTCCAAACATTTAATTACTTCATGTAACAGGTTTGCATTAATTGTTGGAGCAGTAGTTGAGCAAACAGATGTTGTTTGGAATTTGAAATGGAAGGGGAAAAGGACTGATAATTAATAAAAAACAAATTAAATATTAATATGTACATATACAAGGCTAAATTTAACTTAAACATGTATCTAATGAGAGAAAGATCTTCACATCACTACTGATTTTCACTCAGTTCTTCCTAGGCTTGCATGAGTTTAACGTTTAAATGAAAATATAAAATCTTGATGTTCGAAGTTGAACTTTGATTAAAAAAGTGCTAATGCTAAAAGACCAAATGTGTGATAGTTGCAACTTTACTGCATAGAAAAACAAGAAATACTGGAAAAAAATCTGAGTAAGTTATACAGATTTCAAAAGGGAAACCAAGAAATATAGGCTTTTACTTTCTACACCCCACAATTTCTTTATGCATCCTCTAAATTTTGAAATTACCATTTTACTCTTCATAAGAGTGATTTCCAAAAACTTTCCGGAATATTTTTTTTTTTTAATTTTTGGAACAATAAATTTTTCGAATCAAAATTTCCTGAAAGCATGAAATACATTTTGGAATAAGCATGAGATTTTTTAAACAAACTTTGTAGAATACATCTAATATATTTCAGAACGAGTATATAGCTTTTTAGAACGCAAAAACTGTATTTTGGAAAAACTTTTTGGGACGAGTTTTGTTCGTATTCTTTTCCTTTTTCTTCTGCGGCAGCGACAACGATGGGGTGTAATTGTAAACTATTATTGTGGTGGTGCATTTAGTAATTGTGGGATTGCTGGAAGAAATAGCCAGAGATATGTTTCAAATGCATAACTGAAGTTGCTAAACACCCCATGGTTATTTAATGGAAAAACATTACAACTGAATGTTCCTAAATTAATAGCTTTTAAGGTGAAATTGCTGAAAAAGCCTAGAATAAATTTTATATGAATTGTTTGTTGAGGAAGGAAAGTTCTTTCCTTTCAAGTCATCTACCACCATTCTGTCACCAACTTTCCACCATTGCAAGATCATTAAATTACAAATCTACTAACCTGCAATAATTTCCAAAAGGAGGAATATTCTTTTCACTAGGGAAGAAAAATATAAATAGAATAAGTACAAATGTAGTTGAGGGAAGTAATGTAAAAATACCATATGGGAGACATTCTTTTGTTGCAAAACATATCATTGACAAGTACAATGTTGTTGAGGAAGTTTTTAAGGATAACCTAAAAACCTAAGAACAAAACCACTTTCAGTAAACCACCTTAAACTGACCAGAAGCATCATAACTATGCTGTACTTACCATTTGATCCAAAATTCTCATTAAAAAAAAGCAATTTTAAGATTAAAAGTCAAAATAAGATTAATTTATAATATATGAATTTAAAATGGAAATAAAACTGTTTGGTTAAAAACTCTCGTAGGAATCCATTTCAAATGCTTTAACTTTTTACTTTGGCTTTGTGTTGAATATTAGGTGGAACTAGACTATAATAAGTTAATGGTTGGTACAAAAGTACTAGTAATATATTGTTCTTTCTATTATAGTAATTGTTACCGTGTCTTTTTTAATAATAAAAAAAAAACGTTTTGGGATTCTTTTATATAAATTCAATGAAATCATATTATACATAATAATTTTAATAGATATGATATATTATATAACAGTTAAACCGTATTTAGTCATTGGAAGAAGAAGAGACGAGAGGTGTTACCATTTATCATTGGGATTCTTTTGCCAATAATTTTTTTTATGGTTTAAATATGTTTTTAATCCTTATATTTTGGGACGATTTTGGTTTTAGTCCTTCTTTCAAACTAAGGTATAATTTAGTCATTCAACTTTAAAAAACTTTGGTTTTAGTCCTTTTTACCAAATTTTTTTAACTTTATTTACTGTTTCAAATAAAGTTAAAAAAATTTGGTAAAAAGGACTAAAACCTTCTAAAGTTGAAGGACTAAATTGTACCTTAGTTTGAAATAGGGACTAAAACCAACATCGCCCCAGGGACTAAAAACATATTTAACCCTTTTTTTATTTATAAAATCTTCATTTAAGAAACTCTTTAATTGTTAGGAGAATTCTTTATGTACATGGTATTCCTTTGGCATGTTTTTCTTTGACATGGTTTGATTAATTATTATCTTATGATTAAAGAATTAAAAATGAAAATCATTTATAAGGTAATTATTTAATAAGTTACTTATTCAATTAATTGTTTTATGAGTTCCAAAGACATTTAAGTACAAAATAATAAAAGTTCGTCAGCTTTAAGAAATCAATTATTATTAAAAGGTATAAATCAAAATATATTCACGATTTTTAGCCTTTTAGTGTTAAACCTTTTCGTTTTTACTATTATGATATAGCATATAATCTAATATATGAAACTGCATTTTATAACAATAGTAAGTAATTGAAAAAATTATTTGTCAAAACTTAAAAATAACAAAAACGAATAGAAAAGGGTAAATAATAATAAAAGTAAAGTTTAATCGTATTTATGAAGATTAGAATCATATTTTATGAAAAAAATAATTTAATAATCTTCGTTGGAACTTGTAACTACCATTTTGAAATCCTAAGCAAAAAGGCATATAGTATTTTAGAAATAATGTTTTTCCATTGAATATAAAGTCGAAAAGCAAAAGTGGAAAAGGTGAAGGCAACTAAAATCCATTATAATTCTTCATCTTTTTGAAAGTTAAAGGCACTGTTCTTATCAAATTGTTCTTAATTTTGTGAATAAAAGAAGAGAATGGATGGATCGTTCTTTTCAGAAAGTGACCAAACACGATAGAAAGAAAGGCGTATCTTTTATTTCTTCCTTTGCATCTTCCCATCCTCACCTAAACTTCCATTGCTCTTTGCTAATATAATTTCAAAAAAACAATATTAGGATACATTAATTTTAATCTTATATAATTAAATTGTCAGTTATTTTTGTTAGGTTTATCAAGAAAAATATATACTTTTAGTTACGTAAGTCTCAAATTTATCGTCCCATTCGGCTTTTTGTGTTACTTAAGAGTTAAGTTTATATTTAAAGCATGTTTGACGTAAACATGCTGACCAATATGCAAATAATTGTATTTTTTAGTACTCAGTGTAATTATCTTTGTTATACATTATTCTTAGCTGCTATATAAATAATATCATGACATTTACAGTAAAGTATAAACTCAGAATAAAAGTTTTTCCATGCATGATAGAGGAAAGTGACAATATTTTTTACATGTATAAAATATTCCAAAAGTAATCGATTTGTTGATAGATAGAAATAAAAATTTCTCACATGCATATTTATGGTTTTGATTACAGGTAATATTTTATTATTTGATTTTCTTTTTTCAATTTTTGAATGCCTATAATATGTAAAGCAAACATTGGTCATCTCATGTTTAAGAGAAAAGGAAAAATATTATAAAATATAATTCTTTTTATTAGGAAAGACGTAAGAGATTGATCCTCTTTGATGTATTGATTAACACGGTATCTATCATAAAATCCTAATGCTTAATATTTGCCGGTCTTTTTTTATTTTTTTAATGTAGGATTTATTTACTCATGTTAAAATTAGGGATTGAAACGGAGGAGGGCGGAATATGTTTATACCCTGAAAAAAATTATAATACACAACAAAATCATACAAAGAATAAACATTGAATTAATAATAAATTAAATTTAGTATAAATCTTACATCTTTTTAACTTCAATATATATCACATAATAATAAATAAGATTCAAGAGAATTACATTAAATTATTATTTTGTAATAAATTAAATTTATCTGTATAATTGCAATGATAAAATTATTTATGATAAATGAATTAAAAATAAAAATAACTATACAGAAAATATCAAAACAGTATTTTACATGATAAAAAAAACAACCAATTAAAATATTAAAAAAAAATGTATGAATGATATGTGTTTCGAAGACAATTTGATAGGTTATTGAATGAAATCTTATAAAAGAAATTGTATAATTAAGTATATGATAAAATAAAAAACACATTAAAGATCTAAGAAATTTTTTCAAATATCATAACTACTTGAACTTCAAAGAAATAATAAAAATAAAAATTGTTTTAGCACAACATAAGAGTTCTTCAAATGAAACAAAATGAAGGATAAAAATGATAAAGAATAAATTCTTTTTACATTACTTAGTAAATGAAAAATTTATGTTATTGAACACTTAAATTGAGAGTTAAAGATTCTTATGTAAAAAAAACAAACAAATAATAAAAATATTAAAGGAATAGAAATATTCAAATTGAAATATAAAAAATATGTAATTAATATATCATTTGAATATACCAACAAAAAGTTGTGATAAGAAGAAAAGTGTTTAAGAAATGTGAATGATTTCATAATGAGAAACAATTACAAGAAAAAAATGTTTAATTTGAAAAAAATATAAAACTAATATATATATATATATATATATATATATATATATATTAAATAAATATAAGAATGAAGACGAGAATGAGTAGTGAGGTGTATGAAGATAAAGATGAGATGGATATATATATATATTCATATCATATTCTAATATTCAATTAAAAAAATAAGATATTATCTCCTTTTTCAGTTAATGCAAAATATTTCTGAGCAAGAATGAGTTCATGTAGTATTTCTCAAAATAGATATTCCTAATTTGGATTGCTAAATGTTTGTTTCATACGAGTTTATGTTTATATTACAATACGATATATTTATCTTATCCATATATCTAAACACACTTTCGTTAATCATAATTATAATTAGGTTTTACTACAACAAAACATACTTGTCTCCACTTGAAAAAGCTACCAAAATAAACTATGAGCTTGTTAAAAAAAAATTATTGAAATTGAGAGATCAATTACCTTTAATATACGATTGCTCATAAAAGGAGATGAATTTTTTAGTTTTTTAATAAGCTTTTATAAAAATATAAAAAAAAATACCAGATCTATTATATAGTTTACTAACTTTATAAATCCTTAAGTATTCATCTCTTTTATAAAATGCAGTTTTATATCAATGTTTACGAATTTTGGTTTATTAAGAAAAGTGTATGACACTATTGTCATAACAACAAAATCTGACAACCTAGTCTTACACTCTTAATTATTCAATTTAGTTGCGACTTTTGTGACTACTTCAATCAAGTTAATGTAACAAGTAGTGCTTAATAAATGCATTTTTTTAAAATATTATTTGATTCATATGACTACATAAATAAACGTACATAATTATACTATTATACTATTACTTGGATTATATGGATTGGCTAGATTTTTATGTAATGAAATTGATGGTGTTTGACTTAGTTAAATATGATTAATGGGAATGGTGGCAATCTGGGTGATAATTGGTTTAATTGAGATTTGTGGTGAGTATTGAAAAGTGAAACCATTGATAAATAATAATATTCTTAAGACACATTATTTAACTAATTAAATTCTAATAAATGAGAATTTTCCCATCAAAGAATTTTGACTTTTTAAAAATTCAATTTTTACACTTATCTTATTTGCTACGGATTTTATAAACTTCATTATGACATGTGGATAGTATAATAATTATGATACAAATTTATAATAGGCAGTGCAAAATAAATGATTATTTTAAATATGAGGCACGTCTTTTTGGTACATTATTTAGTGTAGAAGACTGCGAGCAACAGAGGAAAAGCGATGCCAACTTCTATCATGGTATTTATGTTCGTCTCCGTCTGAGTATAGTGAAACTTTGAGACTAACTCAGTTTTTTGGTTGGGTTGGGTTCCGCCATTTTTTATGGTTTCAGCTCAGCAAAGCCTCGCATCCTAGAAAATGGAGGCTACTTTACTCTTTCTCTCCTTTCTCACGTTTCTACTCTCATTCCCACTCTACTCACCTTTTTCTTCTGCTCAGATTATGCAAGGTATCTTTCTTACTTCATTTTGCTCTCTCATTGCCTTTTTTACTTCATAACCTTTATATACGATGCAAATGATGTCCTGTTTTACTACTTATCTTTGTTTTTTGTTCCCTGCCACCACTTTTCCGCTTCTTGATGTTTCTGCCTTTTCTTCTCGTTTCTGTGTTGTGCCCTATGCTGCTCTTTAGCGGTTTTTCTTGTCATTATTTTTCTATAAAAAAATAATGTCTTTTCGGTTTGTTCTTCAAATCCGGGTAGCAAAATTGCCATCTTGTTTTAGAGAGAGATTTTTTATTATTGAAGCTTTTGTGAAGTGCTTACACAAACAATAAAATGGATTGAAAAAAAAAAAAAGCTAAGATCTAAGCCTAAGGGATTTTGATTCATATCGGTTCAGTTGGACATGAGATCGGTTCAGATTAAGGTTTATGATGGTTTAATGAATTCTTTATCCTGTTGTTTTTTCAAGCTTCTTCTAAGGTTTTGTTGTTCAGAATTTTTTTTTTTTTTTTAGTTTGAACTTTTAATTGCTTTGATATTTATTTTTACTTGCAACTAATCTCTTGGATTTTCAGCAAAGTGTCTTCTATCCTATTTGTTTTGTTAATTCAATTAGTGTGTCAAGAGTTTGGAATTAATCTAGGTTGTAATGAATAACAAAAACATGTCATCTTAAGCAGGGTTTGTAAGTTTGGACTGTGGAGGTACAACAGAATTCACTGATGAAATTGGTCTTCAGTGGACTCCTGATAATAAGCTTACTTATGGACAAACAAGTATTATATCAGTTGCAAATGAGACACGGAAGCAATACACGACACTTAGACACTTTCCTGCTGATTCAAGGAAATACTGTTACACACTTGATGTTGTGAGTAGGACGAGGTATCTGCTCAGGGCCTCTTTCTTGTATGGGAACTTTGACAATAATAATGTTTATCCAAAATTTGACATTTCTGTTGGGGCTACACACTGGTCTACCATTGTTATATCGGATGCCAACAGCATAGAAATGCGAGAGCTTATATTTCTGGCTTCAAGTCCTACAGTGAGTGTTTGTTTATCAAATGCAACAACCGGACAACCATTCATCTCTACCCTTGAACTTCGCCAATTCAATGGTTCAGTTTATTATACACAATTTGAGGAACACTTTTACCTTAGTGTCTCTGCAAGGATAAATTTTGGTGCAGAGAATGATGCTCCAATTAGGTACCTTAAGCCATTCTACATGTTACTTCATAATATGTTCTGGTACAAGTTAATATTTGTAATGAATCTTTTGGTAAGTGTGTGAGAGTTTTGCATGATCAATTAACGAACCATGTTGTTCCAACTACTTGGAAAAATTTAAATACACGAGCTTGCATATTAATTTCCATATTTACTAGGTAAAATCTTAGCTATCAATTGACTGGAATTGTCTTCAACTCTTCACGACAAAAAGTTATTTTATTGATTCCTTCTCTAACTATGTACTTTATTAGATTTGTAGTGGCTATCTTATTTTGTGTTTTTTTTAAACGGTTTCTGTGGTTTAATAATTTTATAATTCCGCCATTTCAGGTATCCTGATGACCCTTTTGATAGAATTTGGGAGTCGGATTCTGTAAAGAAAGCAAATTATCTTGTTGATGTAGCTGCTGGAACCGAAAAAATTTCTACAGAAGCACCAATTGATGTTAACAGAGATGAAATGCCACCGGTGAAAGTGATGCAGACAGCTGTAGTGGGTACTAATGGATCTCTAACTTACCGATTAAACTTGGATGGTTTTCCTGGTACTGGTTGGGCATTCACCTATTTTGCAGAGATTGAAGATCTGGGTCCCAATGAGTCCAGAAAATTCAGGCTAGTACTTCCAGGCCAGCCTGATGTTAGTAAGGCAGTTGTAAATATTGAAGAAAACGCTCAAGGGAAATATCGTCTTTATGAACCGGGATTTACCAATATATCCCTACCTTTTGTGCTCTCTTTTAGATTTGGCAAGACATATGATTCCTCTAGGGGACCTCTCCTAAACGCCATGGAGATAAACATGTATTTGGAGAAAAATGATGGTTCTCTAGATGGTTAGTTCCTTAATAAGAGGCTACCTTACTAAATGATGTGTTTCGTTACTAACCTACAACTGTATCAAGTGATCCTTTGATAAGCATGCCTGTTGTGATGCAAGTGCTATTAGTTAGGTCTTGTTTATAGCATAAGAAAATTGTAATATATGTACTGTGTGGATTGAATGATTTGCAGGAGCAACTATCTCCAGCGTACTTTCGCACTACTCTGAAGCAGACTGGGCCAAAGAAGGTGGTGATCCATGTCTACCTGTTCCATGGTCATGGGTTCGATGTAACTCTGATCCACAACCAAGAATAGTCTCAATGTAAAGGTTAATCTTTTTATGGTTTTAATTTGGCCTGTGGATTCTCTCTTCTGCAAAAATAAAAGTGAAAGAAAAAGTGCAGTTTGCTTCGCAAAAAGAATGTTGTTATATATCTTTTGAGACTTAAAATAGAAGTATAATTGATCTTGTAATAGTAACTTTTTTTTTTGGTTGTGGTGACAGCTTGTTATCCAATAGAAACTTGACTGGCAATATTCCTTTGGATATCACCAAATTGGTTGGTTTGGTTGAACTGTAAGTTTCATCTTAATTTCTAATATTTCTGGACTGGGTTGTTGATGTCTCGTGTTTGGTGCGTTAAACTTGTATTGTGGTATTGATGTGATTTATTCTCGGATGCAGATGGCTTGATGGAAATATGTTGACTGGTCCATTACCTGATTTTATTGGGTGCTTGGACTTAAAGATCATGTAACCATTGCTATCTTCCTTCCTTCTGTCATGTTATGTAGTAGTTAGCTAACTGAAACCTTTTTCTTTTGCAGTCATCTAGAAAACAATCAATTGACCGGTGTGCTCCCAACTTCTTTAGTGAACCTTCCAAACTTGAGGGAACTGTAAGCTCTCTAGACTTAAGATACTCTGATAAATCTAATTATGATCTTGAATAAAATACATATCTCCACTAAAAACGAGTATCATTTTGTTGATGAACATACAGACTAAGTCACGTTAAGTTATTATGCTTTGTTTATTTGTTTTATTGAGTTTTTGATGAAATTCAAGTAATGCTTATGATATTTGCAGGTATGTGCAAAATAACTTGTTATCTGGAACAATACCATCAGATCTTCTTAGTAAGGATTTGGTTTTGAAGTGAGTATAATTTTAACTTTCTAAATAAGAGCACTCAGTATTGATGGCAGTTTAAATCTTATTGAATAATAGATGAATTTTCCTATCCATTTAATTATTTTCTTTTATTTGTTTACCTGTATGTGGTTTGTCTAATGTGTTAATATCTTTCACAACATTAAATGACCTTGGCTGCTTTTATAACCAGAAAAAGTAACAATCTAGGTTTGATCAATTAAGAGACTATTCAGGAGAAAAACCTAATCGAGTGCTTTTTTAATTTTTATTAATTTGTTGTTTTACACTATTGATTACTTCTGATATGTAAATTTGTTATAATACCCACATGCACTTTCTTAACCAACTTGTTTTCTCTTTCATATTTACCGTTGTCCCTTTCTTTAGATATTTTTCATTCAATATGTTGGCTTCTGAATTTCAGCTGGATATCATGTTGCTTTGATTGCTTAGATAAACGGTTTCGAATCTGTCAGCTAATCTTAGTAATATCGAATGCTACATTCTTTTTCAAGTTTAACTTGATATACTTAATTTTTGTATCCTTTTGGAATGCTATTACTTCAGATCTCTAGTTAATAATATGTTTCTGATAGCATAACAAATCTTTTATTCTTGTGTTGCAAATATTTTAATTCTCTCTTCATTTATATTTGATAACCTACTTTTTTCCTGTCATCCTCGTCAGCTACTCTGGAAACCTCAATCTTCACAAAGAAAGCAAAATAAAGGGGCATATGTACGTAATTATTGGTTCATCAGTTGGGGCTTCTGTTCTACTTTTGGCTACTGTTATTTCTTGCCTGTATATGCGCAAAGGCAAGAGAAAATATTATCAGCAAGGTAGAATCTAAACACAGCGATTTATTGTGTCTGTTTGATCTTTGAGATGATAGATCATGATTTATACATTTACACTTTTCATAGACCGAGCTGATTCTCTCCCTGCTCAAAGGCTGGCTTCTTGGAAGAACGATGATCCTGCAGAAGCTGCTCACTGCTTCAGTTTTTCCGAAATTGAAAATGCTACAAATAACTTCGAGAAAAAAATTGGTGCCGGTGGTTTTGGAGTTGTCTACTATGGGAAGCTAAAAGATGGAAAAGAGATAGCAGTTAAAGTTTTAACCAGTAATTCCTATCAAGGCAAGCGAGAGTTCTCGAATGAGGTAACCTGCATTTAATTAACCTCTATAAGTATTCTAGCATTACTCTGTTACTTATTGTTTTGCTTTCTGTGGCATGGCATTTCATTTTGTGATCTTTTGGTTTTTGCTTTGTATCATGGAAGTAAAACATATTTATCAACAATTGAAATAATGCATGGACCGACAGAAATTGATGCAGCAATCCCTTAATAAATATAAATTGGTTGTGCTTTAATTAGCGGAAAGGTTTTTCATCTACTTCAGAAGAACTAAATGAATGGATATGCTGATTGCTGCTCATACACTGATGTTCTTGAAGCAGTTTATTTTAAAAAAAAAATTGAAAGAAAAACCACTACCATTGCATTACTTCTATTACATATAATCTTACCTCTCCAAAGAAAGGGTGGAGAGAAAATAAAAATTGAATTTGTAGTCTTCAGTTTTCTAATAAAATTCTCTATTTTTTGTTTGACATCTGAATAAAGGTGGTAACTTATATTCCATATTTTTTCCCTTTTTATCTATCTTCTTTTCAGCCTTTTATTTTTTCTAAATAAAGCATTAAATACAAAAAAGTTGCTACTTTCTTACTAATTCTATCGTAATTGGTATGATGTTTTCCTTTGATCCAGGTAACTCTTCTTTCAAGAATACACCACAGAAATTTGGTACAGCTGCTTGGTTATTGTCGAGATGAAGAGAATAGTATGCTTGTCTATGAGTTCATGCATAATGGCACTCTCAAAGAACATCTTTATGGTAAGCCTGCATGACTTAAATCAAGGAGCAGAAATTCATTTGTTCATTTGTGTCTAATATTTTCTTGTAGGTCCATTAGCCAATGGAAGAAGCATCAATTGGATTAAGCGTCTTGAGATTGCCGAAGATGCTGCCAAAGGTATTGTTAAGCTAGTGCTTTTAGAATATAAAACTACTTTTCCTCTAATTTTTCTGATTGAATGGTCCTTCTCTTATGATCAATCACATGATGCTAAATGTATTATTCTCATGGTTGTTCAGGTATTGAATATCTTCATACGGGTTGTGTTCCTGTCGTTATTCATAGAGACTTAAAAAGCAGCAATATTCTTCTCGACAAGCACATGAAAGCCAAGGTTTCTGATTTCGGTCTTTCAAAACTCGCTGTTGATGGAGTCTCACATGTTTCAAGCATAGTTCGGGGAACAGTAGGATATCTTGATCCTGAGTAAGGCCTTTATCTATTTTAAGTGAATTTGTGTGTTCGAGTAAAAACTAAATTTATTGTTTCTTGATTTTGGCTTGCATGACTAACTTTTTCTTTGACAGGTACTATATTTCCCAACAGCTGACAGACAAGAGTGATGTTTATAGTTTTGGTGTAATTCTCCTTGAACTAATGTCTGGTCAAGAAGCAATATCAAATGAAAGCTTTGGTATAAATTGCCGAAACATAGTCCAATGGGTAGGTTTTTATTTCTATGCATAAATAGAACCTTTGGAGTATAAAGGAACTACCATCCTTTGTAGTTTCTTTTTTCACTCAAATGATCTGTGTAGTATTTAATTTGCAACACTGAAAAAGTAAATCATAATATGAACATGCAAAATCTATGTGTGAATTGATGTCAGAATGAATTATCAATTAAATTTCCATGTGATGACTAACGATTAATCAACATAATTGAGATTTCAAAGTTTATAATGATATCTAACATAACCTTATTTGAAACCATCGACTAAATTTGGTTGTCTGCATGAAATTTTCACAGGCAAAATTACACATTGAGAGTGGAGATATACAAGGTATTATTGATCCCATGTTGCAGAATGATTATGACCTACAATCAATGTGGAAAATAGCAGAGAAAGCATTGATGTGTGTTCAGCCTCATGGACATATGCGGCCATCAATTTCAGAAGTTCTAAAGGAGATCCAAGATGCCATATCTATTGAAAGACAGGCAGAAGCATTAAGAGAAGGGAACTCAGATGATATGTCCAAAAATTCTTTTCAGTCTTCCTTGAACATGGGTTCTATGGATCTAGTTGGAGCTGAGAGTTACTTGTCAATTGATGAATCAGTTGCACAGCCAACAGCAAGATAGATATCTTTTAGACAAAATCAAGTTTTTCTTTTGTTAATTATCGCCGTATGATTTTTTTTTTCTCTCTTTCATTCAATGTTTGATTGTGGAGAGGGATTGTCCTTATGTGGTTGGTTTAATGATTGGTGCACCCTACCAACCAAATGAACAGTCTTTGTATACTGCAGTTGTTGTGTTTCATAAGTATACTGCAGTTGTTGTGTTTCATAAGTATACGCAGTTGTTGTGTTTCATAAGTATACTGCAGTTGATTTTATTTTCCCCAATTTGACAATTTGAAATTGTTTTATTATATAAAAGTATGTAAAACTCGACTTTTCTTTTTCTGGACCATGCTATTTGTTACTTTAAAGTAAAACAGAGTGGTTAACAAAAATTGTGCATATGATTTGTGTCAAAGAAACTTTCAAATGGTAGTTAGATTAAAATATTATCAAGTTGTATAATTCTGTCTTGATGTGTCAAAAACAGATCCCTGGCTGAAGGTTATGTCTTGTCTTACTAGAAAATAGTGTTCTGATTAACTAGATTACTGGTTTTTAAATTAGATAATGATATTTTAATATAGATTTTTTTGAAAATATTTTGATACCATATGTTATTTTTTCATTGAATTTATAATATGTCAATACACTAACTAATAAATAATGAACGAAAATAACGTTGTTCTGGTCAAAATATTATTAATTTTTTTTTGTCAAAATATCAATTTCTTTGTAGATTATATATATAATAGTCGAACCACTACAACTCTAGATATAGTAATTAATGAAAGTTTTTTTTAGGCTTAATACCTTGACGGTTCCTATTTTCGTCAAGTTTGTTCATTTTGGTCTTTATGTTTTTTTTTTCTTGTTCAATGTTATCCTAAAGAATGTAAATTTTGTTCAATTTGGTCCTTTTTACTAACGCCCTTTAAATCATTAACAGCAGACAGTTAACAGCAGACAGTTCGGGTATGCACAACAGTGTTGAGATGACATTTAACTACTGCCACATCACCAAAATAGAGTTTCTTGGCAGCCCCACCCCAAAATTAGGGTTTTGCATTTGAGGGAAACCTTCCTGCACTTGCACCGCGAGAAGAAGGAAAATGTTGCTCACTTTGCTTCAATGGAAGATGATTTCGTGAATTGTGCAGCTCATGGTAGCATGAAAAAGACGAACATAGTTGTGTAAGAAAGCACTCATGGTGGCCGATGGAGGCAAGCAATAGCGTGATTCTAGGTTTCTTTGATTTGGGATTTTTCTGGATTTGATTGTGGTTCTCTGTAGGTTGGAGAATATGATGACCCTAGAGCTTTGCACAACGGCGGCAAAGATGGCCGCGCTGATGATAAAGCTCTCGATTTGAATGATTCATGGCTAATGCGTGAGAATGAAGAGTCGAATGGAGTTCGAGAATAGGGTTTCGTGATTTGGGGGAGATTTCAACTTTGATGGTAGTGGCCATGGATGTTGCGCGTGATGACTGCCATGGTTCTCTGCAGGTGCGAGACCTCACGGCGGCATGGTAACTTTGGACGATCTCTATGGCGGCGATGGTGTTAGAGTTCGGTGGCGGTAGGGTTCGATGGGTTGAAGGTTGAAGAAGATGGTGATGTGGCAGTAATTAAATGTCATCTCAACATTGTTATACATACCTGGACTGTGTGTCGTTAACGATTTAAACTGTGTTAGTAAAAAGAACCAAATTGAACAAAATTTACACTCTTTAAGATAAAATTGAACAAAAAAAAAATACGGGGACTAAAGTGAACAAACTTGACAAAAATGGGGATTAAAGTGAACAAACTTGACAAAAATAGGGACCAAGAGTATTATGCTTTTTTTTTTTTTAGGCAATAATTAATGAGAGTTATAACTGTAATTTCACATCTTGGTTTGTATTATGTATGTATGTGGGAAGCATTAAAGAAAGACCTGCACAAGCAGGAAAAGGGCAGACGAGGAGGCTCTCCCAATACTCTGCATGGTCCCAATGGTCCAATCATCCACCTTTTATAAAAAAAAATAAAATAAAAAAAATCTAACAAAACTATTTAAGAAAAATAATTTTTTAAAAAAATACTATTTTAATTTCAAATCAAAATAAAACTAAACACTCTAACAGATGGGAAATCAATTTTTTAGAGATAAAATTTCCAACTTAATTTTTTTCATTTCGAGAACCTAATAAACTTGTGTATCCAAATAATTGTCAAATTATTTCATGGTTGAAGTTTAAACAAAACTCACTTTATTCTCACGACATTAATAGGTTGAATGAATTTGATTCAGAGTTATACACATAACGAGATTTATAAACAAATCAATATAAAAATATTAAAAATAAATACTTATTCTCCTTTTTTATATATTTTTTGTTATTTAATTGTAACTAAAGGAAGATTTATGAAAATGTTTTTCATAAAGCTTTTTATATAAAGTTGGGTCTAAAGACTTTATGAGATGTGACTCTTAATATTTTTATTTCACAATGTCCTACTTCAAACTTTGTTTGTAGGTATCTATCAAGCAAAAGTTTTAAAAAAAAATTAAAACACAATTAATCATCTTTTTCCAATGTTTCAGTAGTTATGTACACTAAAAAATAAATTTATACAAAGAAATGTTCCAATAATTCCCTATCACCAACTTCAAGTTATAAACAAATTATTAACTAAATTTATTATCTTTCAAGAATCGTGAATTATTTAATTAAGAAAATTAAAATCATTAGTATACTATTATTATTAACAGTGTTCATAAATATTACTATCTCTTAAATCATTCTATTCAAGTTAATGGCATATAGACTATACAGAAAAAAAATCAAAAAGTATTTTTTAGGTAAATTTTGTATAGACATTTTTAAAACAGTAGTAGAAAATCTTTAACAATTAAATTAATAATTTGATAGAAAAAATTTAAAAGTTTATAGTTTGAGTAAAAAATTTAAGTCTACGTATTAATGAGACACATATTATGAGAAATGATTAATTGCTACAATAAATTATCTCGTTGACTTGAGGAGTTAAATGGAGAAATTAAAAAAAAAAAAAAGAAAAAAAAAGGAAGGGTATGAGAAGAGAAAGAAATAAAAAGGGTGGAGGAAGAAGCGAAAAGCAAGTGAGAGTAGTGTCTGTTTGTTGTGTAATAAAAGAAAACGAACGGTGGTGATAGGCTTCAATCTAGATCTCAATCGTCTCCACCTTCCTTTCTTCTCCAGCGTCCGATTCCCTCACCGATCTCGCGCCAAATACAAACTAATTCATACCATCACAGGTATTCTTAACATTTCTCTTCACCAACATAACAACTCAACTCCTTCTCTCCAATTAGGGTTTCTTCTTTTTCAATTTCCCCATGTTTTTCACCGATTATTCCTCTCTCAAATCAGGGTTCCGGCGACTATGGCCGACGGTCCGTCCAGTCCAGGCGGCGGCAGCCACGAGAGCGGCGACCACAGTCCCCGCTCTAACGTGCGAGAGCAGGACAGGTACCTCCCTATCGCTAACATAAGCCGCATCATGAAGAAGGCGCTCCCTGCTAACGGGAAAATCGCCAAAGACGCCAAAGAGACTGTTCAGGAGTGCGTCTCGGAGTTCATCAGCTTCATCACCAGCGAGTTAGTGTTTTTTTTTTCTGATTCTCTTCGGTTTTTCTGTTATCACGTGCTTTAATTTTGTATCCGCTGAATTGTGTAGGGCCTCTGATAAGTGTCAGAGAGAGAAAAGAAAGACTATTAACGGGGACGATTTGCTCTGGGCAATGGCCACCCTTGGTTTCGAGGATTATATCGATCCCTTGAAGATTTACCTCACTAGATACAGAGAGGTGATTTTAATTTACCAATTTCATTTTACTTTATTTTAAATGTTTGTCTGGTCCCCAGTCAAAAAACTTGTATACGGCGTGCTTTTATGTTTGGTTTATTGGGCTTTCCTAATGCTCGTTTCTGGTTTTTGCTGATTTTTTTTTTTTTTATCATGGCTTTGTCTCATGGACGGTTCGGGGATGTTGCAGATGGAGGTAATTTTGAATCTTTAATCTAATGCTTGAATAGTTGTTATGCTTTGTAATTTTTTTGTTGAGTCTCTTTGTTCACATCTCTATGTTACGGTTCTTCAATATGTTGTATTTCAGGGTGATACCAAGGGCTCAGCCAAGGGTGGAGACACCTCTGGTAAGAAAGATGTTCAACCCGGTCCTAGTGCTCAGGTAAAATGCAACCACATTCCTGGAAGTTATGATTTATTGTGTTGCTCGAAGTATATATAAAATACACTTACATCCCATATTCGCTTCTTTTGTTGTGAAATCTGCAGCTTACTCATCAAGGTTCTTTTTCCCAAGGGGTTAGTTACACAAATTCTCAGGTAACTATGCTCTCTTTGTTTGCTGTATTATCTTCTTTCTTTGTGTTCTTCTGGGCTGTCAATGTTGAATGTTAAATGAAGGTGCTAAGGTGGTTGTTTGAACTCTAAATTGTAACTGCTGTAAATATCATAGAATTTTCTGTTTCTGACGTGGAATGTGAACCCAGAGATGTAATGAATCTGTGGCAAGCACCCTAATAGGATGTGTGACTTACTGCTATTTCCATTTGCAGAACTAAGTTTAGTCCCTATTCCTTGTAAAAACTTTTAAGCTTACTTTAGTTTAAATGATTCACACTATGCTGGCTCTAACACTACTTTGGATTGATATTAGAAAACACAGTTGCACTGCATATTGAAAACCTCCACCTTAGAATTGGTGCCAAATAACACTTGTCAATGCGTCAGCTACCTTTGGTTGGTAGCACAATCAATTCACCCATTAAAGTCCGTCGTAAAAAGTTGTGCTTATGCATACTTTTTTTATTTAGGTTTAATAATTTTATCTCTTGATAATGTCTGCCACTTTTTTAAGCATATTTTTGGTTTATTTGGGGTTATTTATTGTGTGGTCCATCTTTTGAAGGGTGGTCTCTCTCAGTTTGGTAGGACACCGAGTGTTGTTGGAAATTTTCCTCCTTGATGGATTTACAAAGTACACACAATAATAAATTTCATTTGTTGTGGTCCCTGGTTTCTTTAAAAGTCTTTTTACATAATGCATTAAGATTGAATAAATTTTTTAGAATCCTGTGGTGGTGGTTGGCCGGAGGTTTCTTAGTGATATAGGGTTTGTGCTACTCGTCATTCTTGAAGTGTGTGAATGATGCTTTTGGCATCTGTATGTCATTTATGGATGGTCTGTGCTTAAATATAAATGTGTAAAATTAATTATACATTTTAGTCTTAAGCACGATAGTTGTTTCTGGCTTGGATATCAAAAGCTTTAATATCCTACTTTCGTGTTACTTGTTACTGAAGTATTATATTTAGGTTTTTCAAGCTACTTCCCTGAGCTCTTTTTATGAACACGTGACATTCTTTTGTAGTTGTCTTAAAAGATCACGAAGTTTACCTTGTTTTCATGATAAGTAGCAAAGAATGCTAATGATCATGATTTTTAAATTCAAAACATTTCTAGTTGGTATTCTGGGCGAATGAAATAAATTCAATGAAGTATTCTTAAGCTACAAGGTTATCAAGTCTTTACTTTGTGACTGTTGTGAGAATTGGATTTTATCATCCGGGATGTGTCTTTTAATGTTGGTCCTGGGTATAGTCAAATTGGGATTCCACTCAAGGTTATCAACTGATGATATGACAGCCTATGGCATACAAAAATGATAACATATATATGTAAAAGTGAAAATAACTGAATCATAGACTAAAAATCCAAGATAATATCAAGTATCCAAAGAAATTGATTTTTGGTGCTTGACATTGTGCTATAAGTGGAAAAGAATTGGGAACATTATACATTTAATTGATAAAAAAACATAGATCAACATGATTCTGAAAATCAAAAAACCAAGAACTAAATTCTGAAATTTTGAAAAGAAACATAAAAACATTGAACACATGAAGAACAAGAACAGCTATAACTGAAAATTATTTGAGAGAAAAGGATATGAGAAACATTTGAAGAAATGAAGATTAAGTTAATAAAAGGAAAGAAATGGCTAAAAGAGAAAAAGAAGCGGAGTGCAAAGGAAAATAACTTATGGAACATAGGTCCAAAGAGCCTCCATGTTAATGCGTTATGGCAGTGCCATATCAAGTATTTATCAACATATATTTATTTTACTTCAACTCATTTATGATAACAATATTTTTTTCCCTTTGTTGCCCTTTAATTGTTGGCCCACTCAATGTAAGTACTAATTATCACACTTTACCTAAATCGACAATCATAAAGAGGCCACATTGGAGGGACAACCTTGTGGCTGAAGTATCCTTAAGTGTAGTTATAGATAATGATGAGTGTATGACACCATATAATGACAAATGGTGAATGTCACCATACAATGGATATTAATGGATGGCAGATGGGTCCAAAAATGCCATGTTATAATATTATGGTGGTAGAATGACAAATAGTGAATGTCGCCTTACATTGTAAAGTATCAGTTGGCAAATGGTAGAAAGATCCAAAAACTCCATGTTATGGTGTTTTGGTGATGGCTTGAGAATTATTTAAAGCATTTATTTCAGTTTGACCCTTCTATGACAACATTATCCTTTCCCTTTGTTGCCCTTTTATCATTTCCTAATTCAATGGAAGTACAAATTGTCACACTATGTCTGAGTTGAGAAAACTTAAAGATGGCATATTGGTGCGGGAATCTTATGGTTTATGCGTCCTTTAGTGTTATTGTCTATAATGGTTGGCAATGGAAGATATGGTAGATGGCACCCTACAACGACAATAGTGGATACCCAGTACTATAGAAAATAATGGATGGCAAACGGTAGTAGGGTCGAAAAATAATGGATGCCATAATGGTTATTTAACAAAATTGATTTCGCTTCAACCCTTTCAAAATCGTTATCCTTTCCCCTTTTGCCCTCTCCCACTAGCCAATTCAATGGAAGTATGTATTATTACAATATGCCTGACTCAACATTCCGTAAATATGCCACATTCGGGTAAAGCTTGTGGCTTAAATGTCCCTTAGTGTAATTATAGATAATGGTAAGTGATGAAAGATACGAAAGATGATGCATGCATACAATGGCAAACAAATAATGAATGGTACCTTGCAACGGAAAATAACATGGATTTCACTTTAACCCTTTAATGTCAACCTTATCCTTTCCCTTTGTCGCCCTTTTCTTAATCTGACAATCTCTAAATATGCCACACTGGTGGACAACCTTGCGGCTCACCCTAGTATGATTATGGATAATGTGGGCTTGCGAGAGTATGTATGGTACCATACAATGACATAGTGAATGTCATCATACAATGGAAAATAATGGATGACAAATGACAAACAATCCAAAAGCGTCACGTAGTGTTATGGTCGTGCCATAGTTATTCAATAAAATTTGTTTCGCTTCAACTCTTCTATGACAACATTATTTTTTCCCTGTTTCCATTGTGTTGTTGGCCAACTCAATGGAAGTACAAATTGTTACACTTTGCCTAAGTTGTCAATCCCTGAAGGTGCCACATTGATGTTAGAACCTTATGGTTGAAGTGTCCCTTAGTGTAGTTAGGGATAATGGTGAGCTATGATAGATATTGCAGAAGCCGTCATACAATGATAAATAGTGAATGTCACTATATAATGGAAAATAATGGATGGCAAATGGTAGATAGGTCCAAAAATGCCATGTTATTACTGTGATGCCATCATGACGGTTATTATTTAACAACGATGATTTCACATTCACTTTAATTATTTTATCTCTCTGTTGCCCTTTCGATGCTGACCAACTTAATGAAAGTAAAATCATCACAATCTGCCTAAGTGGACAATCCCTAAAGATGCAACATTCGTGGGACAGCCTTGTGGCTTAGGGGTCTATTAAACCTCTCTACTTAATGAGGAACATGTGATTGAGAATACATATCTATATTGTTACGTATGTTTTATCCATGGTTTTCAAGTTTTATGTCGTAATTTAAGGTATTAATGCTACCACGAGTAAAAGGACTCTTACAGATACGAATTTGATATTTACTTTTTTTTTCTTTTTTCTTATTTTAAATATTCACAGGGTCAACATATGATGGTTCCAATGCAAGGCCCAGAATAGGTGTCAAGTCTATTACACCTCCTGTTCTAATGTACTATCGACGCCGGTTAGCAAGTGCTCACGTCATATTGAGTATCTTAATGTTATGTGAATACTGACAGACATAGGAGATGTTGGTTCTTGTGTTCAGATTTTTTTTTTTTGTTTTTCAAAATTAAGGTTTGTATATTATCTTTGGAGTTGAATTATTATTATTTGAAAGTTGTTGTAAATCCTAGAGCCGTGTTGTCTGAATACGTCAGGCGGACTTGGCAAAGACTGAGATATTAGGACTGACTCTGTAAGCATAAATGGGAATATTCTTTTCCTTATTTCTATATATAATAATGTATGAAGAAGAGTCGAGCTTCTTCTGTTATATTTGTTGATTCCGTCATGTGGTGTGACCCTTTTACTTTTCTAACACAATGTTGGTCTCATTTTACAATTTCTTTCTGATTCTATTCTTTTTTAACAATAAATAAATACGACCTAACTAATTTGCATTTTATTTTGTAATGTACGTGAACCTTGTAATTTTATTTGTGCAAATGTCTCCTACTAATTCAATTGCAACTACGGACACAATGATTAAAGCATTTGTTTCTTAGAACTTTGGATACATCTGATTTTGATTCTACAAATCAAAAATACATTTCAGTCTTCAAATTTTGAAATTCGGTTTAATATAAAATTTTTACTGTTCCAAATTTAAAGCCAATTTACAGTTCCTCAAATTATAAATAAACTTTGGAGTACTAGAGCATTGTTTTTTCAAATTTGAGGAGTTAGTACACGGTTTACTATAAATTCTAGGAATCAAACGTAAATATTAGGAAAAATAATTGCTTTCGGAATTATAAAAAGAAAAAAATTCTAGAAGTGTTGTCAGACCGGTTTTAAGTTTATAATGGACCTCTTATTTCAGCTAGTTCTGAATCTAAACTCAGAACAATCAATAATGTTATCTGATATATTTAAAAAACAAGTGTTGTAGACAGTATAAGCAGGCTGCAAAAGTAATAATCTGCACTGAACTGGTCGAAATCTTAATCCTAATTAGTATAACATTTTCAATTTTATTAATCTTTTAAAACTTCTTTAATGGTTAAAGTGTTTAATTATTTATTTCATTAATAAATTTAAAAAATTAACAAAATTAAAGTCTCTCTCTCTCTGTATATATATATATATAGTAAATAAATTATTTATCTTTTTAATAATTTTTTCAGAGTAAAAACTGACAATGATACGGCTATATACAAATGCAATGTAAAACATTTGGTTTGGTTTGACAATTGATTATTTTAATCATGTCCTCATTTGGTATGGAAGATACGAAATTATATACGACATTATTCAATCACAATCATTTACAAAGTTATAGTTTTTTTTATGTTTGGATGAAAGAAATAATTAATACCTTAAAATTAAAGTTTTAAGAAAACTTTATTATTACAATCGTAAAAAGATGGTATGAGACCGATCACAATAGATTAAACAGATTTTTTATAATCTTAAAGATATTAAAAAAAGATATTTTTGTTTTTAATAAAATAAAAAAAAAATGAATTCCAAGTATTTTGTATCTTAATATATTTAAGGCTATAAATATAAAAATAATAAAATCCTAGACACAAATTCTCTGACCAATTCTCCTAACTTTAAACTAGAACCGTTAATATAGTCATATTATCAAATGTAGTTTCAATTGATCATGTTACTATAAAATTAGGATAAATTGGATGCTTTTAGAAAAAATGTTGAACCTTTTAACAGTTACAGAAGAATTTGAAACGAGGTTCAGTTCTCACCTTAGTAATGATGTAATGATGGAATGGTAGCATTATTACGCAATCTTGCACTTTGTACACCACAGGATATAAGTTACCGCCCCCGTACATCACATGTCATATTTACAAATATTAGTAACACATAATCCTATGAACATGGCTCCTTCAATTTAACCCCTTGTCTTAAACGCTTGGCTTCGTGCATAAGAAGAGGATAATACCTGCAAAATGTTAAAAAGGATGCTTTGCTCACAAATTTTTGGATTTAGCTTTTTTAAAAGGAGATAAGCACCAACTTAAAATCATGGATTGAAAATTTAAGATTGTCATAAAACTTCAAAAGAAATCCCAATAGACCTGAGAATTAAAATGCCATCATACGGTACCTGGTATGTCTTTGGTCCTTTTTTGAGTAGACAATTAGCACTGTTTAAGTTTTCGATTAAAGTGTCAATATCAGGTACTTTCAAGGAAATCCTATCTGCAAGGCTGTATAGTTCCTGAAAAGTAACATGGGTCTTTTATCAGTACAGAAACTATCCACAACAAAAGCAGCAGGATTAAAAATAAAAGCACGCACAGATACTGAAAAGCAATCCTTCTGTTCCAATTCCGATTGCTTAATGAGTGCATTTAGAAAGCGTTTTGCCTCTTTCTGTTGACTCATCCCACTACTTCGACCAAAATCCACGATTCCATGCTCATCAACATATTTATCATACAGGGATTCTTTCATGATTTCAACAACATCCTGCACCACAATTTCGTTACAAGAAATCAAGACACGAGAAATTCATGATAAGAAACTACCAAATATTTCCCCACCAATTGTGACAATACCGTAATGTTCTATTGCGAACATACCCCCATCCCTCTAAATCCTTCCCTTAATGGTTTTGCCTATAGTTTTCTCCAATCTCTCTACCTCTAGTGACAAGGTTACCGTCTATATAATAACATTCCTAGTACTACCCCGTGTTCCCTCATCTAAAATAACATTCTCATCTCTATCACAACTGTCTAAGTTGTGTTAAGACAGACATATTCTTCGGACTTGCATTTTACTTTATTAAACTAGACAGACCAAAACAGGACTAGTGCTAAAATGGGGAAAGACGTCAAGAATTATTTATGATCACAAAAATACCTACCAAGTTTAAGATAAGATTTATCGTATTTATATACATCTGGTTAAACTTTATAGTGGTGACTGTTGAGTTTTAAAAGGACAAGAGAAAAAAAATGGGAGTAACAACAATGATAATGTTCTGATCTATGTATAAAAATATAAATATGTAAAAACAAAAATGAGACTAACTTCCGAAAAATTCTAGTAGTATACAAAATGCTTACACTTCCAGAATTTAGTTTCATAAAATTTTAATGCTTCAAGAATTTAATTTCTGGGAGTGTGTAAAAACAATTCTGAAACATATTTATGTAATTATGGAAATAAAAATATGAAAATGTTAAAATTGTACACATCTGTAGACTAAAATCTGAAATGGTATTTAACCCCATTTACGGGGGTACTTTTGAAAACGTGTGGGATGTGAAGTTAGAAAATAAAAAAGGATAGCAAAAAGAAATACTATGTACATTATAAATGCTAACTTCCTAAGATATGAAAACTAACCGTTGCATCCTGGTCCGTTATTTCTATTCTCAAGTCCAGCCGAGCCCGAGCTTCGGCTAGCCTTACTAGACTTTCCAGCTGCCTAGCAGTTATAGGAGTACCGTCAGCCGAAGTATTATGATCCCTCAGTTTTAGGTAAAACTTTTGCAAAATTTCTGCAGCTGACTTTGTCATCCTAAGAATAAATAAAAGGAGAAGAGGCAGAAAATAAATTCATGGTTCGGTGTTGAGAGAAGAGAAAAAAGTGATAAACTGAAAATCAGATATGTATTGATTGATAAAAGAGATATAAATGCAAGAGGACAAAGGGCCTTTTATAGGCAACAAACTAATTACTCCCCAAACAAACTCCTAACTAATTTACTAACAAACTCCTAACTAACCATGTCTCTAATATCCCTCCAAAATCTCGGAGGTGTTATAACACTTCCAGCTTTGACTGAGCGATACAAGTATCAAAACAAGTCGAAAGAAAAATAGAGAACGTCTGAAATACAATGGCTGAATCTATCCAAAGTTTAACCACGTAATAAAGGTAGAATCATCAAAGCTTAACCATTAAGCAGAAGACACAACTTAAGACTCAACCACTTAACAGAAGCAAAGAAGACAAATGCTTAACTACCCTAGAGGCACAAGCAAACAAAAAATCCCCCTGCTTATATCCATAACAGAAGCTTACAACAGGACAAACCAATAAACCATAGTAGCCTAAGTCTTCAAAGACAACTTTTCCGCCATACCTTGCAGGCACAATATTGAGAAATGGTTCAGCAAGGACTCTACCATTTGGATCCATTGGGAATTAGAAATTTAATTTCAAGCAATGGAACCAAAACAGTGGCATGTACAATTTCTTGATTCACTTGTCCGTGCACTGTAGTAGAGATAAGGGTGGGGGTAATGATATCAACCGAGATGCTTCCAAAATCAATATGAATCAAAACACCAAACATTTAGTGTACAAAACTCCCCAAACGGTTACAAGGCACCTTGAACAACTGAAGTATCACAAAAACCAAAAGTACAACTAAACTAAGTTTCCAGCAAGGAACCAACCAGTTAATACTGATCCAACTGACAATCAAAGTTGCAACTACAAGTCAAAACTGGGTGCGCAAAACTTGAACGTAAGTCTTTGAAACCTCTCCAAACAGGCAAAATTTAATCTTAACAAACCAGTCATGCAGAGAAAATCAAGAAGATCGTACAGGAGGCAAAGGAACAACAGGAATTGCAAAAAGGATTTCACCAGCAAAGGCGGAACTTCTTTGATCAATTTGTGAGGCAGAATAGTGTGGTTCTCCATGCTCCTTTGTCTTTCACTACAGTCATCAACGTGATTGAACTCGAATCTTGATTTGAAAGTGAGAAAAAGTCTTGCATTATTTGAACAAGATTTGGTCCAAATGGAACTTTAGAGAAAAAAAAATTAAGTTGACGTGAATATCGACCTAGGTAACATGGATGCAGATGTAAAGGATAAAAAACGACTGAGAAACTAAATGGGTGAGGCAGAAATCAATGTTAAGGTTTAAAACAAAAGAGTGACGGGGAAAATGAGCAAAACAGTGCTCAGGAAAGCAGAAAAAAATATCCTTCAAGGTGGGTGGTATAGCTATGATACCATGTTAAAATTCATGATGATTGAGTGATAAGAGAGAAAAAAGTGACAAACTGAAAATATGATGTGTACTTATGGATGAAAGAGGTAAATGCAAAACAAGTACAAAGCCTTTATACAGGTAACAAACCAATTACTCTCCTAACAAATCTACTAATAAACTCCTAACTAATCATATCTCTAATACACAAGAATACTTAGACCAGAATCATAAAGAATACAAGACATCAAATCACCTGGGAAAGACATAACTCCTCGCATAAGCAATGTATTTGCGAAGAAGTTGACCAGGTAATGGAATAAAATCACCGTCTCTTAGTGGGTCAAGTCTCAATCTTGAAATTAAAGATCCAGATCTAGATCTAACATCCAAATCTCCTACAGGTTCCGCATTATGTGATACAGTAGCTCTGGAATCAGATGTATCTGATTACGAACAATATTTACCGTTAGTAAATCTGGATTTACCAAAATGTAGAAGGCTCTAGCATATTCGAAATTAATGCCAAATGGAGAGGTCGTAAAATAACCTCCACGTCGCTTTTTCAGTGCTGGTGAAAGTTGTCCATTTCCACCATGAAGCTGCGAGATACAATTGAAATATTAATCTTTAGAACCAAAAGAACAATATACGAAACACGAGATCAAATGAAAAATAATAAAACAAAAATATTGAATGGAGAATAAAATTGATAGAAAAGTGAAAACATGTTTACTGAGGGAGGATAGATTGTCGTACAGCAAGAACACTAAAATCTACCATGCAGAAATCCAATGTGATTTCAGTTCGCCACGAGGCAAATGATATTTCCTTTCCCAAGATTTTTATCACTCTTCGTGTGTTTTGAAGTTCAAACTTATTTAATAATTTAATTCCCTTTTAGACAAGACTAGATTCTAGATAACGAAAGAAGTCACGCGAGGGTGGAGTTAAACCTATAATAATTATGGAGAGACGAAAGTCATTTGATAATTCATATCCTCGACATAAGCAGAAGCTAGAAGCTATAATCTGGAGAAAACAGCATGTCTCATAATTATTGACTCGCACAGTGACAAAAATTCACTATAGCATCATATATTGCAATAGAGTCTGGGAAAATAGCTGAAGTCAGGCAGATGGTGGAATAAATCAAAATGTACATACAAACAAACAAACAAATTGTATGGAGATAAAATAAAACATAACTAACTTGAAAATTCAATTTTTCATGAGAAAATACCAACGAAGACAAGTTAAACTTGGTCAGTAAGATGCTAGAGGAGGTGAACTCATGTTGATGGAGGAGTAGAGAAAACCATCCTTGCGTGAGTAGCGGTTTTTTAAGTAACAGGTAAAGGAAAAGTTTGAGTTTCTACATAAGTGGGAGTGGAACACTGAAACTGGGGGAAAAGTCACAAAGAGTGTTCCCACTAAAACAACAACTACCATCGCCCATCATAGTAACAGTTTTTGGGTGGAACCACAATGCAGTCACAACAGTCGATTGGATAGGAGGATTTCTGAGACACCGATATGGAAGCTATTTAACAACTCTTTCCCAGTATTTTACTCCATCTCCCAATCATTGAAGAAATTTTCATCAAATACATCAACAATCAATGGGATATGAATGATTGAGAGCATGCATTTATGCACATGCAAGCACCTAGACAGTAAGAATACAGTATTCACTTACTGCCATAATGTGGTCCGAGAGTCGCTTGTCCAGAAGTTCATCGGGTTTGTCCAGCAGTATGAAAATTAAATCAAAACGAGACAGGAGAGCAGCACTCATTTTCAAATTTTCATTTACAGTTTTTGCTCGGCTGCAATAGGGGTATACCATTCACTTGGCTGGTATTACTTTGATAATAACTAATATAATACAAATTAAACAACCACAATAATCCCTATATGACTTGGACAATCTTCCACCCTTGAACTAGATTTTAAAAGTGAGTTTTAATGTTTGACAGCCCGTAGTCCAATTTTACAAACTTCGTGATTGGTGTACCTGATCCCAATCATAAAGGAGGCGGTGTATAAAGGAAAATTGCAAGAACGAGACAAAAATAGAACATGTTACTTATAATGGCCACCAGCAGGATTTGCAGCAGCTAAGACAGAAGTCCTGGATGATAAACTTGCTACTAATCCCGCTTTCGCGATAGATACACACTGTTGCTCCATCGCCTCCAGTAAAGCCTGTATTATCACCATAATTTTACAGTAAGGTTTAAAGCATATTTACAGAACCTAGAAACAAGTAACCAGAGAACAAACCTGATGCTCAGAAGACATTTTATCAAACTCATCAATACAGCACAATCCACTGTCAGCCAGAACCATAGCACCTATCATGAATTGCGACAGCCATTCACAGAAAATACAAACTAATCTTTTGCAAGGGATCATAGCAAAATCAGTTAGATAGCCAACAATATCCTTTTATTATCTAGGATAGCCCAAGAAAAAAAAAATTGTTCCCCTTTTTCCACCTTACTAGCTAAGATAAACTAACCTATTTCTGCATAGCTTAAGAAAACAGAACAAGCACGAAAACAAAACAAAGTCACCATTTAGCCTACAGTGAAAGAAGCAGCCCATACTGCTTGGCCAATCAATGACTAGATAATAAGGCCCAAAATAATTGCTACACATTCTAAATTTCACATTTACCATATTTCAAAATATGGAACAAATAAGATCAACCTGAAGAACCAAACAATAAAACATGACTAAGAAAAACACAATTGTTTAAAGCTAACCTTTCCACCATTCATGATCAAAGTAACCTATTAATTCTGGAAATAGCACAGTACACATTGAGCCAGAAGATCAGAGTTGGATTGAGTACCAACCATAAAAAGAATTTAAGAATATAATACCTGCTTCAAAAGCATAGTCACTTGTCATAGGATCCTTCACTACAGCTACTGTGAGGCCAGCTTTTGTTGTGGCATTACCACAGACATATATGCCACGCGGAGAAACTGCTGCAGCAGCTTGTAGCAACTGGCTCTTACCTAGACCAGGATCACCTAGAAAATCAAAATTGCAATGTTAGCAGTTTGTTATATCACAACCATAACTTTTAAACATGTATATTTATTCATTGTGCCAGCTTCAAACCGAAGAAAATATCTTTTGACAGGAAAAAAAAAAAAAAAAAAACTCCTCTGCAAAAAAATATTTGGAAGATTTGATTTGATAGAAGGTAAGCATACCAACAATTATGACATGAATATCTCCCCTCACAGGAACCTTGTTCTGATCCATAGAATGCTTCCGCACACCACCAAATAATGACAGAGTTATCCCAGCTGTCAAAATAAGAACAAAGTAATATTACGATGAGATTCATGATTTAATTACCAATTTTGAAACTT
The DNA here is from genome assembly GCF_000741045.1 of Vigna radiata var. radiata. NCBI lineage: Eukaryota > Viridiplantae > Streptophyta > Magnoliopsida > Fabales > Fabaceae > Vigna > Vigna radiata. The sequence continues at coordinate 4,564,631 of NC_028353.1, forward strand.
TTTCCCCAAATAATACAAATGGATAATCATAAATAGCCTGAGTGACATTCTTGCCATACAGTTTCTAACAATGCACATGTCAACCAATGGATCATGAGATAAAAGAGAACAAAATTATGTTGGACTAGTTAGATTGTGACGTTTTGAATGGGAAACATCAACAAGGTAATTCCAACAATTATAGATAGCATTGACAAGTTATATTTTGTATTATCATTACGTTATACTATTTAGAAAACGGATACACCTTGCCTATCAATCCATATTTTTTAAAATTAAATGTAGTCAAATATTTGGTTGAGTTTTCTTGTTGAAATAAAACATGGTGAAGTAATGAAATATCTTTCATGGAGTAGTCATTAGCAATAATTATCAGTAATAAAAATTTGTGATTGAGGGATGATTTTTATAATCAATTAGAAGACAAAATTTCTGAAAAATGTATACATGAACGAAGAGTATCTTCTTAGGAATCCTCACATCTAAGATTCTTCATCCATGTATTCGTGTGAGTCGGTCATCAAGGTGAACTTTCATTTTTGATACCCCTGATGAGTCTTTCAAGGAAAATTCACCAAGGACACAATACTAATGAAACTTGAGTTAAACCCATGTAAAATAGTTGACACCCTCTTCAACCCAAAACCTTAATGCAATGGATTTGTGAATCTTCTTCCTTATATGCTGTTAAGCTTTCTCAGTTTTACACAATGTTGGACTTAGACTCATACTAGTAAGCATTATTAGTCCAAAAGTATAGATATTTACCTTTAACAAGCTCATGCCCATAGATGGATGGGCATATAGATTGAAGGATTTGGCGAAATAAATCTGAACCGTGTTCCCCTTTAAACTTTGCAACAAATTCCAAATCCTTTGAAGAAAATGAAAACAAATCAAACAGCTCAGCTGGCCTAGTTTTGGCATTAGAGTCCTGCAGATCCTGAGATGTAAACTGTGACTTTGAATTTTTTATGGATACAGCTTCAAGATACAGATAGTAAAATCCTTGGTTTCTGTTCTTTGACTTCCCTACATAAATACCAACAAGCATAAGTGAAATGGCCTGAAAATGAAGGAATCTGCTTCTTATGTTAAAGTAATTCAGATATTTAGAGCAGAGATAGGTCTTATCCGAACAAAATACTGAAAATAGCAACAAATGCTATAGGTTTTCAGACTCCTGCATCAACAGCAGCAGAATATTTGTATAAATTTAACCAATGAACAATTTTCTTTGGAATTTAAATTTGTAATCTTTGAAGAAATACATGTTTAGAATACTTCTCATGCATCAGGTTTTGTCGACAGAATATATAGCAGTGATGCTAAGACTGTGACTGACTAATGGTGTTTCTTGACTTCATCTTTGACGGAAGCATTTTATTACCAGCGTCAGATTTCCAGGTCATATATAGGCCAAACATAACAGTTACGTTCATGAAATTGCATATAACAAAGTTTTAATACCAGTTAACACTGAACAAATATAATTTAAAAAATACATATTAAATAAAGTTTTGTTATCTATGTTCACAAACTTACATTTGCTTTGTCTTCAACATCTAAGCAAGTCTTAAAACAGGGAACCATAAATGGTGGATAATATAAACATGCAGGCTTAGGCTTAGGCATACCTCCTCCAATATCCATGTAATTGTTAATTCCTCTTATAATTCCAGTAACAGTAACCACATCTCCAGGTATGCATGCATCAACAAGGTCTTGGCTAAGCTCGCATTCCACTGTTCGAGGCACCCGTCCTTCTTCATGGTCTTCATGTTTTAATAACTCTTGAACTCTATTGCGGCAGGTACATCAAAACAGTGTTTTAAAGGACTGAAGTTCTAACAATGACTAGGGGGAAAGTGATGTCAAATGTATGTGGAAGAATAGAGATAACGAGTCAAGCACCAGACTCACCTTATTTTTTGAAAATCAATAGTTTGAGCAGTAGACCGCAACGGATTAAAGATTTTGCTCTTGCAGCCGTTTAAATTGCAAGTTGATGGTGGAGAGTACTTTCCATCAGGAAATATACGTGAAATTGTTTGTCTACATTTACAGCATTCAAAAAACATTTGCACCACCAGCGGCCTGACAGCGCTGACTTTCACAGCAGTACCATGAACTGAGACCAGTTTGTCTGTAAAATCACCAAAAGATTATAAAATATCATAATGACTCTTTTTCCAATACAATGTGAAAGCTTCAACCATGGCAACCAACCACAAAAAATAAATAAATAAAATTATAAAAACGACTATAATGATTTTATGATATACCAATGTAAGCTGCTTTTAAGTTCTTCAGCGCAATCATAGTTTTAGGACAGTTATGAAGACGAACATCAACCTTTGCACCAAGCTCCAGATTGTGATTCTCCCAATTGGAAAGCAAAACCTGTTTCCAATTTATCATTTAAATAATATAAAACCTTGGCCAACATTAAACAAGCATTTATTTGCGCAACATGCATGCAGCATACCTTATGTACAGCAGCATTCATGCATGTGAGAGCAATTTTAGGTTTCTCCTCTAACATTTTATAAAATTCCTCGTCATGATAAATCTGTTGGAACTGCTGAAAGTCAAGCGACAAGGTATTGTTTCCACAACCACTTTTCACCTGTTGGAACCCAAAAATTATCCCCAGGAGAACATACAGGCAGATATAACACTGTATCCAACACTAGGAGTCAAGAAAGCTTTAAAATCCAAAAGAATAATGATTCTATTTGTTTTTCTCCTCCCCGTGTTTTCACAAATTAAAGTTATCAAACACTGATTTAACAAGGAAAATTTTACACTGTTTATATAATCCTTATAAGCAAATAGTCTATCCATTGAGAGTGTAAAGAACATTTCCAATATAATCTAATCATAAACTGTCATGCATGGTAAGTTTGTTACCTTTTACATAACTAACTTAACAACGGTAAATACTGAGTTGTTTGTAGTAGGGCATAGAAATTAAACCAAATCTTATTCCGTTTTTCTACTTTACTTATTCACCATAAGATACTAAGAAACAAGTTTAATTCAGTGGAAACAGATGATTTTTCTGCTGTTCGTTAAGCATTCATAGATTGTTATGACAACATATGTAGCAGTTAGACAATTCAATACGGCAAACGCAAATCAGAAACATGATCCAGGTCTGTTATTTAAAAATTGAATTCGCAAGTTCCGCAGTGAATGGATTGAACAAATACATCGCAATAATAACACGGAGGAGAAGAACTTGAAGAGTTAATGACGGAAGAGAGATTGCGAAACCTGAGAAACAAGGTTTTGTCCCACCGTTGAAGAAAAGAAGGAAAAAAGAGAGGAAGCGAGATTGTTCCAGGTTTTCTCGACGGTGAAGAGCTGTTCAGGAAAGTAAATGTCGAGTACTTCCATTAACCCGGATGGGTCCACGGATACGCAACCGATCCTCTGCACCGTCTCTTCTTCTGGTGTTCCGTGCATCCCGTCTCCGATTGTGTTCTTCGTCGCCTTTCTTTTTTGCTCAAAAGCTTTTGGTGAGAATGAGAAAGTTCATTTTTTTCTTGGCGGGAAAATTAAAAAAATAAATATGCGGTGCCAAAAGCCCACGACAAATAGTGTTATGGGCTTCTATTACTTGCACTCTCTTGTTTTTTGCCTGCACTCTATAGGAGTAATGAAATACCAATTTTACCCTTTTTGTGCTCAGCCCCCTGCGTAGAGGTTCACCCTTTCACTTCTATTACTATGAGAGTCACCAACAAAACCACTTTCCTTCACCTTCGCAAACATGTAGCAGAAGAGTTTGTGTTGGAAATGAGATTGAGAAGGGAAATTAAATGGTTGAACAAAAAGATTGCGAGTAAGGAAGTAGAAAAAATTGTATATGCAACTATACACAGATAAAGTTCACAATGGACAAAAAATAATATTATAAATAAATATTTATGAAATAATAAGTATATCTATTTTTTTATAAATGAATATTTATGAAATAACAAGTACATTTATATTTTATAAATGAATATCTATGAAATAACAAATACATCTATTTTTTATACTCGCATGTTAATGAGACAAGTAAAATATCATAATATTTGCGAGTAAAAAAGTAAAAAAAAGTATATATTCAAACAAGTACATCTATTTTTTATAAATGAACATCTACGACATATCAAGTACGTCTATTTTTTATACTCTCATGTTAACGAGACAAGTAAGATATCACGGCATTTGAGTGATATAATTTTTTCTCTACAGTTACATATCTCATATTCATTTAAACCTTCATTTGTTGTTTTCTAAGTAATCTTACCACCTTTCCATATTTGTACATATTTTATATTTATATCTCGAGAAACAATTGATTCTATTGTGATATGAAGTTAATCGATTTCGAATTTTATGGTTGAGATTGAAAATGTAGAAGTATAAATTCGTTGTTGAAATTGATTTTGCCTCTAGGTTTAAGAGAATGGTGAATAGAAAATTAGTGTAGCTTTAGCAAGAAAGAACATATAAGATGTGTTAACATTAAAGATAAAGGCACGTATTAAAGGCTTTGTCAACAAGTTTTTGATTATTTTTCTATTTCCGTTAGGGTGGTGTGGTGGTGTCAACTTAATCACTTTATCTATCTTTTTCCTTTCATCCTTATGGGTAACCGATGTTTTTTATTTGCTTCAGAATCTTTAAATGTTACTTATGTGTTTAAGTTAAGCTCATTGCGTTCATATAAACTTTATTGAAAACGTTTTTGGGTGTTCAAACAATTTGACAAACTCCAACTTTAAAATTTTGTCTACTTAAAATTAGATATAATTATATAATTTAGTAATTAAATATGTATTGTTTTGTTGTTTTAGGATGTTTATCGAACAAAATTCTACTTTACAAAAGGTGGAGAACAAGTGAAAAATGTTTATAATGTCGTGAATCAAATGCAGTGGAATCAAATAACATTATTAATGTGGGTGACAATTCAACTCAAGTAGAAAGTTCATTTCAAAATTTTGTCTACTTAAAATTATATATAATTATATAATTTAGTAATTAAATATGTATTGTTTTGTTGTTTTAGGATGTTTATAGAGCAAATTTCTACTTTACAAAAGATGGAGAACAAGTGAAAAATGTCTATAATGTCGTAAATCAAATGCAATGGAATAAAATAACAATTATTAATGTGGATGACAATTCAACTCAAGTAGAAAGTTCATTTCAAATAGAGAATAACGTTGTTGGAAAAATATGCACTTCAGTGATATGAATAATTTTAAGAGACAAAAATATATATGGAAAATGGAATGTCAGTTGCAATAACTGTAGCTCAAAAGTTTTAGGAGGGCAAGAGAAGGGATATCGTAGTTGATGGCCCACTAGATAACTCTAGACTCATTAATTATTGTACTTCACAACTCAATTAAACCCCAAAGTTCGCAAAAAATACAAGGAAACTCTTTTTGTTATTTTCATCAAACAATTGGTATGTAAAAAAAATGTAACATAAAGTATTCACAATTGTCAAAATTAGATTTCATCAACTTCACTGTCATGCATTCACAAACATTTCAAATTCATATTCAAGTCAAAATCAACTCACCAATATACCCAAATTCTATTCCCTAACAACTTTGAGTCCATGATAACTCATCAAGTTCCAATTCCTTAAATCTTCAACAAACAATCATGCATTAAGTTAAGAGTCTTAAGATTACAAGTGAATCATATTTTATCTATAGATACAAGTCCCGTTAAGTATTAATTTAAGTTTTCGATTGAAGTCATATTTCCAATACATTAAGAACCACAAATCTTGGGTGATTAAGCCAAAACAAGCATTAAGCACATACATCAAATACTAATTTTGAAATGAAAAAACATGTGTATTAACATCACAAAATACAAAAGATTCAGTTTATTACATCTAATATCAACAATAAGAAAAAGTTTTCACGGTGGAGAACTTGGGGCTTTTCAAATTGAAGAGATATGAAAGAAATGAAAACCAAAGAGAATATGCAAGTTCTTTTCGAAGGTTCTTAGTAGATGCTCCATGTTTCAATTACGCATGCCCTTCGCATCAACACTTTCAATTCATGACCTATCTTCCTCTTCGACCCTAAAAGGGAAAAACCACCATGGATGATGGATGAAACCCAAAAAGGGGAGGAAAATCCCTACAACACTCCAAACAACCTCCAATATCATCTCCCAAACATCCGAGGTGACTATATTCATATGTAAAAATGAGAAATAATTAAAACCCTTGCAGAAATATGATTAAATATCCACTTTCGCATATTAAAGCTTACATACTCATCCATTAGCTTCATTCTCATCTAACAAGGCCTAAAAGTTGATGTTCTCTAACTTATAACTTATTAAGTAAACCATATTTTTGTCCTGTCAAATACTACAAGTTTAGGTTCTCATTTTCACCGAACTAGAAATCAACTCACCCAACCACTCAGCTTGGAGTTCAATGGTGATTTTTTTATCATCTAGGAACAATTCATGACAGTATAATCCTATACGTGAATTTTATCTCAATGTTTACAGCCTTAAGTGCGATTCTAAAGTATGTAAAGTGAATATTTGTTTAAAAATCATTATTTCTTGTCTAATCACGTGATAGCATGACAACGTCCGTGCATGGAGGAGCAATCCACTTTCGATTCATGTTGGGGTGAACGATAGAAGTGACTTTGATAACGACGCATCCTGTGTTTGGATGGAAAAGAAAAATAGAACAATGTTAATAGCATGACTGCCGATATTGGTGGCAATAGTAGACATAGGTGGCAACACTACTATGACTTGATAGAGAGACTTGGTGTTTTCGATAGGTTTCCTGTATGTTGAAGAAAAAAAAAGACAAAGTGAAGATGTAAATGCCGATAATAATGGTGACCGATTAGCATTGTCTTTGGTGGACTAAGAAAACTTGAAAGAAAGGCCTTAGAAAGATACAAGTGAGATAAAAAATGAAAAGAAAAATCTCACAAAAGAAAATTTAAGATATTTTTTTTTTAAATTACACGTATAAACATGATATTATACATTTAAAAAAAAAAACTATTATTAAAGATGGATTTAATGCAATACTAAAATATAAAATACATTTGATATGAACTTTTAAAAATACTGAATTCCAATTTCAATCTATCTTGATTAACATTCTTCCTTCATATTGTTTCACAATGTTTTAAATAAATTAAAAACAAGTGTAACAAACCACTAACAGTAACTAATTTTAGTTAAAAAAACCTTGTCGATATTAATTCAAAAGAATGAATTTCAATTGAAAAAGTAACCTGATTATTACTCCTGATGATATTTATTTATATTTAATATATAAGTGAATATTAAACTAAATTTTACATGTCAAATAATATAAATAATTTATCAAAAGATAAAGGCTTAATACCTCCATTGTTCCTCATATTTGTATGTCAATCTCAGTTTGGTCCTCAAGTTTTGAACTGTCTCAATTGGGTCATAATTTTTGTAAAAATGCACATATCTTACCCTAACCATTGTCTCAAACGGCGTTAATTGATGCTGAGATGAATTTTTTATTTTAGGCTTAATTCCTCTGTTGGTCCTTATGTTTGTGTGAAAATCTCAGTTCGGTCCTCAAGTTTTTCCTCAAACATTTTACAACATTTTACCTCAACCATTAAGTGTATTGAGACCTGTAATTTTTTTTATGTTTTAAAATCATTAAATTCACGTGGCTATGGTTTTTCTTTTTACTTCCAATCACTTATCACACATTTTCCTCAAGATCTTTAGAAATGCAAACATTTTACAGCATTTTACCCCCAACCGTTAAGTGTATCGAGACGGCGTTAACTTTAGACTGAGTTGTAATTTTTTCTTTTTATGTTTTAAAATCATTAAATCCACGTGGCTATGGTCTTTTTTTTTTTTCCAATCACTGATCACATTTCACTCATTCCTCCACCCTCAAACCGTGAAACCCCCGACTCACACCTTTTCTCCCTCTCAAACAAAAAAATGCTGTCGTTGTCGACAGTTCAAAAATTATGACCCAATTGAGACAGTTCAAAACTTGAAGACCGAACTGAGATTTTCACACAAACATAAGGACCGATAGAGGGATTAAGCCTAAAATAAAAAAATCATCTCGGCATCAATTAACGCCGTTTGAAACAACTTAACGATTAGGATAAACTGTGTGTATTTTTACAAAATTTATGACTCAATTGAGACCGTTCAAAACTTTAGGACCAAACTGAGATTTATACGTAAATATGAAGACCGATGAAAGTATTAAGCCAAAGATAAGCTAAAAACTATAAATAAATCACTGAGAATTTTTCAGAAACGGAAAAAATTACGAACCAGTGGATTTTATAAGATATAATAGGGATGGAGTGACGCTCTTACACTTTTAAATTTTATTTAATTTTAACATTTTCAAAGGATCAAAGTTTTCTTTATTTCCACTGTTTGGTTGAAGTGTTGAAGTGGAATCACTTTAGCCGCTTCTTCAAAGTTCAAAATTTCCAAAACCAAAACCTTTCACACACTCTCTCTATCTCTCTCTTCTTTCCCTTCTCAATTCCTTCGATTAGGGATCGATGATTTCCGAACCTGCGAGTTCCCTGAGAAAGAGGGCCGCCCAAGACCGACGCCTCAGCATCATCGACGTATCTTCCGCCGATGACTCGCTTCTCGAAGGAAACGCTCTCCATCACCATTCAGGTTATATTTATTTTTCTCATTTGAGTACAAAAGACACCGATTCTTCTGAATTATTTGCTCGTTGTATGCATCGAGATTCAAGATCAAGTGAAACGCGTTCAAATCTTTCATTTCAGAAAATCAAGCGAACGGGGATTTATTGTGCACCCCGAACTCGAAGAATTTCGAAGACGCCGCCATCAAAGTCCAGCAGTGGGAGCACGAGCCTCACTCCAATGGCGCGTACGGAAGCGAAAAACCTAAGAAAAATAGCAAATGCAATTTGCGCAAGAGTTTGGCCTGGGACAGTGCCTTTTTCACCAGCGCCGGTATTTTTGTACTTTTGTTACGCTGTTGGATGTTGAGTAGTTTTTTGTGTTTGATTGATACGTGTTTTCCAGGGGTTTTGGATGCTGAGGAGTTGTCTAGTATAATTGAAGGCGTTGAGAAGGATGAGAAGCATGAATTACCTGATATACAAGAGGATGTGTACAAGTCGTGTGAGTCCATATCTACTTTAGCGAGTGATAGTTTGACTTTTGAGAGTGCGGAGGTGGAGGGTGATTTGTTTGAGGATTTAAGAGCTTCAATTCAGAAATCTAGCCGAAAGTCCAGCCCTGCTGGTGCAAAAACTAAAGTCCCATCTTCTCCTGCGGTTCCAGGGTTCCAAACTCATGACTGTATGTCTATGTCTGCACTCTCTGTATTCACTATTCTTCGTAGATCCTTGCAATCTTTTTGCTAATTGGGAAGAACATCCCTAAGTGTAATTTTTGCTAACTAGTTTTCAAAATTAGGAGTTTGTTTTTAATTAACATTATTTGAAATAATTTTAGTCATAGTTGAAACTAAAAATTGGTTTAAGGGGCATCGAATGAGTGGATAAACATTTCCAATGCTTGTTTATCTTGCCTATGTGCTTTCTGAACTTTCTATGAGTCTAGAACTTACTTATTCGACTCATCTTATATTTTGTGGGCTGTTGGTTTATACTCAACTGGTCAGATTATTAACTTCTGGGTTTTGTTTTCAGCTTCCAAAAAAGTTGGCATGGTTTCTCGCAACAAGGTAAATCGCATTTGATATAGAGACTAGAATTCTTTATAACGTTATGTCTATGTTTGAATGATTCTCACAAATACACGAATAGAAATGTTTTTAATGTATAAAAAGTGCGCTGGTTAAGCTGTAAATTGATTGTTTATTTGAATTAAATAATTGAGTGTAATATGTGACCCTAATCCCTTCCCAGAGGTGCCTATTACCAATGCTGGACATAGGTACTGCAGAGAAATGTGCATGATTTTACACACAAAACCATAGAAAGGGAGATGTCAATTTTCCATGGGAAATGGAGATATCTATTCCCTATGGGAAATGGAGGGGACCTCTACTCGTGCATGGTGGTGAATAGGGAAAAATATTTCATGTCCGAAATAGTTTACTCTACTTGCCTCTCATAGCCCCATTTGGTAAATTACAAAATCTGTAGTAACATTTGTATTTATATTTTAGATGAAGGCCCCACCTGGTTCTAAGAACCTAAGTTCAGGCACGCAAGGATTTGGGAAGACAACGAAAAAGAATAATCCTATTTTTCCACAACTTCCACAGGTATGCATCTATAAATAAAACCAATGAAGAGAACTGTTGGCTTTTCTAGTTTGCTTGCTAATGTTACGCATGCTTGTCCAATGAAATATTGAGTGGCTATAAACCTGACTATTTTTCTTATTTTGAAGAAGCCTGCCGCTACAAGGAGAGAGTCGTCTATTTTAAGACAATCAAAGGTACTACCAAAGCCTAGTTTAAGTTCCACAACTTCTTCCAAGAGAGAATCCCTTGGCAATCTACATGTTAAAGCTGAAAGGGACAAGGCAAAACGAATAATTGGTGGTTAGAACTTGCTTTAGCTTCTTCTTCTTCTTCTTCTTTTTCCATTTCTCATTTTGGTAAAATGATTGTCAATTTCTGAATTGTGGTTAAATTTTGTTTTCATTTGGTCTCTTCAGCTAGAGTCAGTTCAGTGACAAAAACATCTGTTGTTGGAGGTTCTCGAGGCATTGTGCCTAAGCCCACACTACCATCCAAATTATCTGCGGGACCGACAGTGCCAACCAGGACTAAATCAGTGGCTTCCACATCTTCCGGTAACAATTTATCTGACAATATTGGTAAATTTTCTTTTATATACTTAAAAATAAGTTATACAAGTCAACCTCATCTGCCCAGATGTTAGAACGCCTTCAAGAATAGCTCCAAGAAATAAAGCTGAACCGGAGATTTCTAGTCTTTCAAGCATGATGTCTGCAACAAAGCTTTCTTCTAGTATTTCACCTGCTAGTTCTATCAGTGACTGGTCTTCGTCAGAATCATCTTCAACAATTTCGATGGCTAAACGTGTATGTAATAGTTCAAGGTCCAGCATCGATAGTGGCTCAACCAGGAAGGGTTTATTGGATGCTGATGCAGATCAAGGTACACATTCTCACATTCCTCAGAATGATCAAAGCTTAGAAAGGCAAGAGGATCAGCATCGTGGGTTAACTAGTCAAAAGGAAAGGACAACTCCTGGAGTGGCAGTTCTTCCTCCAGCTCCCAAGAAACCTTCAGGCCTTCGTCTGCCTTCGCCAAAAATTGGTTTCTTTGATGGGGTGAGTTTTTTTTTTTTTTTTTTATTATTATTTTTTTTTTTATTTATTTGATAGTTAGAATCTGTGTTGGTTAGTGGTTTGTACCATTTTCTTGGAAAAGTTTATAGATTTCATATCATCAGGACTTTGTCCCCACCCTATTTTACTGCTCTTCCAGGTGCAATATGTGCTTCTGCGAATTATGATAATTTACTTATCGCATTGCTTTTGCCATATCTCTATTACTCTGCATATGTTGAGTTGGTATCATAATGTTGTGCAGGTGAAGCCCTTAGTGCGCACGCCACGTGGGGGGACGCAACCACGCTCTGTTGTACCTGGTAACTTGCCAAAACATGGAGCTCTAAGTCCAAATGAAGGCCAACACAAAACAGAACTTGGAAAGCTTCATGATTCTAAATCTATCGTGTCAATTGAAAATACAAAATCCATTAACCAGCAAGCTCCACATCCAAATTCTTTTCTTGAATCGCCAGATGTTGCAATCAAGACATCTAATGGTGCGCAGAATAAAAGCTCTTCCGACCTGGCCTTGGGTGCTGATGAAAATACATCACTCATCCATGTAGTGGAGAAAACTAATCATGATTTGCTACCACTTAAAGGTGTCAATAACCAGGCAAATGCTCATCGTGATGATCAAATTGATAGTTTGAGCAAACAAGTGGGACATATGGACATACATTTTGAGACACGGGAAAAGTTTAACCATGATTCCCTTTCTTTATTGCAGACTGATATCAGCTCCCAAGATGACTGTAATGGTCTGGAGTTATCTAATCACGTAGAGATCATTGATCGTCCTAAGAAAGAGGAATTACTGAAGAGTTCTTCTACTCCATGTCTCCCTGTCTCCCCAACAAATTTCGATGTGTCCGCTTTAGAGAGGAGTCCCTTTGTAGTCAAGGATTCCTTTTGCAATATGGATGGCGTTGTCTTGACAGAATCAACAGTTTCAGAAACAAAATCGACGACCAACTTGCCTGTGCCAGATAGCATTAATATGAAGGAAAACAACTAAACCAGTGACATTGTGTAATTTGAACCATATATTTGCAGTTACTTCTCTGTGCTAAAAGTGTGACTATAGAAGTCTTGGTCTCTATCCAAATCATGAAATGAAAGTCTTTTATAATTTTTGTACACCTTTTACTTTAATGTGACGGTTATTCTTGATTTCTTACCCGACGCATATCGTTTTGAATTTAATTTCTTTAAGCATTGTTATATATAACTTTGTAGAAACCAACATCATAAAAGGAAAGTGCCTTAAATTCATTGAGCAAAACAATCCATTAAGCAAAACACGTGTGGCAATAAATTCACAAAAAGAAGTCGTACTTTTAAAATAATCGGTTTTTTATATTAAAATTCATTGAAATTTCAATAAACACCAGGTTCACAAACACCACATTTGAATTTGCACATGTACCTGGTATATGTTAATCTTCATTGGTAATTTCAACTAAAAACTATGTTCAAAAATTACTAGCTCCATAACAAAAAGGATCACTTAAACATGTTTCTACTAAGACTAAAAAAAAACGAGTCCCAATAGCGCTTGGTAATTTGGATAAAAGGAAAGGAGGCTACCCTAGACTTTTGTTGACATACTGCCTTTCAAAATTAAGCAAGATATTTTTTATGCCTTTGCTGAGTGATGAACCCGGAACGCGTGTTTATTTTTATTTCTTATTTGGATTATCCAGTAGTTGGAGCAAATTTTTCTCTCTTTGCGTGTTTTCAAGTTATGTCTTTGTATGATGCTCAACAGAAACAGAAAAATAAAAACAGTACGAAGAAAACCAATCCAGATTTGAAAGAGAAGAGAGAACAAAACCTAAAACTACGAGGAAGCGAGGTGCGGCGAGAGGAGACGAAATGATAAGGAGAAGAAGGAAGGTGCCACGCTGGCTAATTAATTGAGAAGTAAAATTTGGGTTTAAGTTCTTTTGTTATTACTCAATGGTAAAACGCTGTACAGGAACTAACAGCTTGGAAATTTATCCAGTTAGTTAGAACTTCATAACTGTAAAATTGAATATTAAAGAGGAAATTAAAAGATTATTTGCATTTTAAAAACACATTCAATTTCATTTCCCCACGAATTATAATTTTCATATAATTTTAAAAAAAAATTATAATAAATACAATCTCAATTATGCACCTTAACTAGACAATCTTAGTTGACAGTAAGATAATTAAACATAGTTATGATTAATTAACGGTTGGAATTGGAATTACTAAATTATGATCAAATATACCATATTCACTAATCATTGGATGACTAAGAATAATAATTATTTTTCTCATTTGATGCCTAAGAATAATAATTATTTTTGTCAGTCTGGTTTTCCATAAAACAGTACACACGGGCAAACTTTTGAACTCAAAAGAACTAGTTCATATGATTGAACACGAATCTCTAGAAGAACATAAAAGAAAACAATTTTCATGAAATAAAATTAAAATTGACTAACATTTAAACTAAACTTAAATTTACTAACTTCTTACGGTAAGAAACTAAATACATCCAAAAAATAAGACAGGAAGTTCGAATATTATATTACTGATGGTTAATGCATAATAAAACAGGGACAAAAAACATTTCAACAAGGGGTGATAGCAATTTGCCTTAGTCATAATCGATGCACCAAAAGTATAACTAAATGCAGCTTAAAAAGCATTTGGGAATCAAATTAAATATATATTTTCATGCATTGATATATTCAACTGAATTTCAAGTACGAAATTTTAAAGATTAAAAAACCTTAATAGAGATTATATATTCAAATGAATTTTAAAGGTCGAAGTAAATATGAACTAAATTAAGTTGAGAATATTTGCTATTAGAGATACAAAACCGTCCATAAAACTCAATCAGCTTAATGTAGCAAAATTCATAATTTCTTAATATAAAAAAAAAAGGAGACGATCCACAGGTTTATGACCTTGGCTTCTCCTTCTTCTCCTTGAAAAGAGCCAGGAGAGACACCCCAGAAACTTTTACGACCTTGAATCTGACACCAGGAATATCTCCCACGGCGTGACCTTTTCGTCCAAATCCAGCAATCAAAACCTCATCCTACAACCATCAACAAAACCCATATTGAAGAATGAAAATATAGAAATAAGAACAAGCAAACAGCAAAACAATGCGGATAAAAAGATTGAATAATTACTTACATTTTCTTCGATGTAATTTAAACAACCATCGTTTGGCACAAAGGCAGCGATCTTCTTCCCATTCTTGATGAGCTGAACCCTAGCACATTTACGAATGGCAGAGTTGGGCTGCTTAGCCTCAATACCTCTTAAAATAAAACAACATACAATTTGTTAGTATTAGATTATATAATTAAGTAAGTTCTATACTCGATGATATAGAGAACAAGTTAAAAACATCTTACATTTTCTCGAGAACAATTCCCTTGGCATGGGAAGAACCTGCAAAAGGCTTTTTCCATTCATTGCCAAGATGAGACTTTTTGTATGATTTGTCAGCCCACCTTTGTCTCCTACGGTGGGACTTCAGCTTGCGGGCAGCTCCCATTCCACGTGTTTTCCTGAAAAAGGAAATTAAGAAGAATTAATTTTATATCACTTATGCTCACACAACTAAAAAATTGCTAGCCTTCATAAACAAAAAGGATCGGCAAAATCAATAATATCGATTCTCAGAATAAAGTGACAACATTGTTAACTAAAGAAATAAACAGCATTAATTGGATCTTATGACACTACAACAACATTGGCTCCACCCACTACACTACTGATCTTAAAACAACGAACACATAAAAATCTGTAACACTGTTTTATAAATGAGAAAACTTCCAATAATTTAATCTCAAAAAGGTAACGTAATGGATTTTGTTAGCGAAAACAAATAAAAAGAATTCAATCAGTCTTAAAACACCTAAGCCACCATAACAATTCTACTCCAATATGCAATTATTCCTAATACAATGAACATATAAAATTGAATTGCAGTGCTCTGGTGAATGCAATACCAAACGCACAAATGAAACATCAACCACAATATAGCTAAGCTAGAGATTGAACGGATCCAGAACAATGGAATGTACGATGCTAAGACATGAACCAACTCATACATAACAACACCACCATGACTCACGTTAGAAAAATAAATAGTTAACACCCGGTAGAAACCCTGAGTAAATTTGACTGTACATAGATCTAAACAACCAACAACACATCTATGAACTCAACCACACAGACCACATAATACAAACACCTTAATGATAAAAAAAAAAGAGTTCATAAAAAGGCAACTTATCCTATGTTCTTAAAAATTGAGAAACAAGAGGATTAACGGCGGTGCGAAATTCCAAAGAGAACACAAATATAAAAACTATAAAACACGTGTAGCAATAGAGGAAAATTTTGCAATGGCAATAATTTGTTTAGGGAAAAAGGGATGATAAGTGATAGAGTTGTTGAAAACAAAAAGGTTGCATTACCCCATGGTGATGAAGGTTTGGTTCTGCGCAGGTAGACTTGGGAACTCCGAGAAGATGTAGCCCTAGAAGCAGCCGCAGTGCAAAACCCTAATCCTACAAATGGAGTGTGGTGGTGTTTATATAAAGATTTAAACGTTGAGTCAGGGCCTATATTTCTGAACAATTAGCTTTAGGGAGTTACTCCCTGTACCTCCCCGGTTGCAACCCCCACCCCCCCAATTTTTTTGAACTTTTTTTTAAATACAAAATTAACCTTTATGTTCTTTTTCTTTTTTACCCTTTTACCCCTATTTAACCTACCCTACAGTAACCCCCCTCTTTTACAGTCTCACAGATTCCTCTTCGTATTCCTCACCCCCACCCCACCATTTTGAAACCTCCCTCCTCCAAACTCTGCAACTCTCCCACTCTCCCACTCTCCCACTTCGTATTCTCACTCTCCCACTCCTCTTTGTTTGTGCGGCTGTTGTGCGGTGGGGTTGTGGTTGCTGATCTGGTGCGGCGGCGCAGAGGGTTCTGTGCCGCGGTGTTGCGGCGGTGCAAGGCGTCGACAGGTTAGTTTCTTATAATTTTTTCTTTTTCTTTTTTAAACGTATGCAATGTGTAGTGTAGGATTGGGTAGTTGGTGTTTCTGTTTGAGTTTGTGATCTCTGTGTTGTATTTCTGTGTTGTATCTCTGTGTTGTATCTCTGTGTTGTGCGCGTTGAGGAAGAAGACAGGCACCGAAACGGATGTCGCTGTCCGTCAACGGATGTCGCTATTCCTCGACTGATGTCGCAATCCGTTTCCTTTTTTTTAACTTATTTTAAGCTTTGAACCATAACTATGGGAAGTTTCCTGATGAAAGTAAGTAATTATTCTAACCTTTTCATACATATATTGGCTGCTTGTCTAAATTCCAAAATCTATGAACATGGCCTTGACCCTCTTAGTGACCACGTTTATTAAATTGCAAATTTTGTAAAGTTTCTTTATGATCAGAATCTTTAGCGGTAGGTGCAATTTATGGATTATGCTCTATTTATTTTGCTAACTCTTTTGATTGGTGTTATCTTCAGGATGTTGTATGAGGAAATGTTAATTTTACATGTCAAATGAATCATAAAAGTTATCTTTTGACCTCCAAATATGCACATGACAACACAAATTTCTTATATTAGGGCTTTAGATGTAACTCGCCAAGATGGTTGTTGTGATTTATCATGTGCTAAGAAGGATGTGGCTTTCTTTTGTAGTGNAGAGAATGCCCTNATTATGAATATGTTTAGTCTGAGGAGTTGTGCTTGGTTGTTGCTTGGCGTTGGATTTCTGAAGTTGATCAAATCATTTAGCAGAAAGTTGGATATTGTTGTGTTTAAGCTTTGGTATGACAATATACAGATTAATAGTGAAAAGTCTGCATTTAAAATTAGTGAGGAGCCATGCTCTCTGGTTATGCCATATTCTTAATATGTGCTAAAACTACTTTATGTATAGGGAAAAAATAATAGAGTCTTTTATATTATGTTAAGTTTTTTTTCTTGATCCAAAACATACATTAATGAATGCAGCCAATCTCTCTCAAAGAATCAATTGTTGTATGTTTCTTAATTGAATTGTTGCACCTTGAAGGTATAAACTCTCCTTCAGCATATGGAAAGTTGTTGGGTTTGATTGTGAAAATTTCCGCTTCATGTGTATGCCTTATTTTGTAGCAAAGCAGGTGTTAATGTTTTGGATATAGTTATGTGGGGGTGGGAGAATAAAATTATAAAATTGTATTTCTAAATATAAATTTTTGCTAAAGGATAAAATTGGAATAAAAAAAATAGAGAAAAGGGTAAAAATGGAATGGGGGGTGGGGGTTAAAATTGGGGAGGTGCAGGGAGTAACCCCCTTAGCTTTATGTCAATAAGTTTGGGCCCAGACTTATTTGGGTTCTGGACTGGTGTTGTTAAAGCCCATTTTACTTTGCATTAGCATCGAATTTTGACCCATCCAATTATTCTCATACATGTCGACATATTGTTTGTCTGTAGAATATTTGTGAGTATCCAATCTTATCTCAATCTTAATTTCAATATATTAATGGAAATAATTTATTAGTTTTCAAAATTATATTTTATAATTAATTTATTTTAAAAGTTACTACTATTAAAATAAGTAAAATAAAATGAATAATAACTATGTTAAAATTATTAAATTTTCAAAATTAAAAGAATCATACAGAAATAGAAAACCCATGTGTATTTAATTTTGTATTTTTGTAATATATATAAATGCGATTAGTCATCTACATTATTATTTTATCATGCAATTAGTCATTTAAATTATTCTTTTATTATGTAATTTGTCATTAATTTTTTTTATTTTATTATACACGTGCATGCGTGTGTGTATATATATATATATATATATATATATATATATATATATATATATATATATATATATATATATATATATATATATATATATATATAT
>NC_028353.1:4583108-4808551 GCF_000741045.1 Vigna radiata var. radiata
GGTGCGTGTATTATATTATCCGTACCCGCAAAAAATAAAAATAAAAATATAATTTTTATTTTATTAAGTTAAATATAATTAAAATTAACATTAATTTATATTTTACAAGGTTAAATTTAATTAAAATTGTATTATATGAAATATACCGATCGAAATTAATTGTCATTTATTGACAATTAACCGATATTAATATGTTAGATTGCCTTACTCTTTACTACGGTATTGATTATTGATTATTGGGTTTGATTGTCTAAAAATATATCGCACTAATTAATAAGTCAGATTGTCTTACTCTTTTTGCAAAATATACTATATTAATTATTTATTATACGATATTACTTATTTATTATTGGATTTGATTGCCTAAAAATATAATGCACTAATGGTTAATCAATGGGCTTGCCATCCCTATATATATATATATATATATATATTTATAATTAGTCATTTAAATTGATTTTTAATGAACTTTTCCTCTTATGAAAAAATTAATACTTCAAAATATTTTGGAAAGATTAAAATATTATAGTAACTATTATTATTATTATTATTAAAATTAATGTTTTAAATTTTTGTCTAATTCAACCATTAATAACACTTAGTTTTTAAATTACTATACGTAGTGTATGACGGTGCAGTCAATTTAGGATTGGACGATCTCATTAATTAGGAATACTTGACGAACCATTCGACGAGTAATACAAACCGAACAACCAATTTGTCGATCTTAAACAATAATTAAGACTAAAGATGATTATATTAAGTCAAAGCATGATCATTTCCAGTTGTACTAACATTCCAACACGATCAACTGAAGTGAAGGACAAACAATAACTTTTGCAAAAGGTTATATGAACAAAGTTACCCAAACTAAAACATTGTGTATCAATTAAGCATTCATTTTGTAGAGGAAGTGGAGGAAGTTATCCAGTTGATATTCAAATGGGGTCTTGACATTCAATATCTTTATTGTAAGTTGAATAAATTCATTGTGGTTTTAGTGTAAATTTTGAAAGTTGTTTTGAGTATCAAATAAAAGGTAAGTTGAATAAATTCATTGTAAATTTTGAAAGTTGTTTAGAATATATTGAAATAAATATCATACTTAATTACATACAACAACATCTCTAGACGAGCTTTTAAACTCAACGGACACAAGTCCATCTTTAACTTCAAAGTGTGATGATATGATGATGTTCTCTAACTATACTTCTGGTATTTCTTTTTCTATGACAAATAGCATAAGAAGATTTTCTTCACTCTTCTCGAAAATGCACAAGGTTTAAATTAAATAGTTATAGACCTTAACCCATTCATGAAATAAATATTCTTTTATTGGTTCACTGATGAGATAGTTAAAAAAACCTCTACCCTCTAAAACCTTAATTTAAAATGTATTAAGGTTAAGGTTAAAAAATGTGAGATGTAATAAGATTTCAATTAATTTTTAAATATTTTTCAGAATTTCACTCAATATGGACACAATTATATTTAGTCCTGATCCGATTAGATTTTATTTGAGGTCGAGGTCACTCAACTAAGACTTAGGTTGGCCCAACTCTATCAAATTATCTGTGGATCTAATTCTGGTGAGTTTTACGAGGGTTCAATATGATTTAGCTTAAGATGGTCCCACTCAATTGAGTCTAAGTTGAATATAAAGACTCATTTCTAGTGAACCTAACTTGAGATGTCTGATGTGGGTTAAATATGAATTAAACTTTATAATTTGACCTAAATTGATCAATATTGTTATGATAATAGTTTCAGTAAACTTGACATAGCCTAACTTTACTTGGTTTTAGTGTGAATCCCACTCGACTAGGTCTTAGTTGTGTCCAATCTAATTAGGCTTAAGATATACTTGACTAAACTTAGTATGTGGTTGTTTGACTCAACTCAACCAATGACTACTAGATTAAACTTTGTATAGTGTGGGCTAGACTTAACTAAATTTGATGAGTGCAATTCAACTTAGCATGATATGATGCCCATTAATCTTTGTTTGAGTTGGACTACTACAAATATGAGTTCATTAAATTAACCTACTTGATTTGAACAAATATCGTTTTTTTTCAAATTAACTCCACTTAGTTGCGACTCAATTTGGTTAACACATGTATTGAGTTTGGATTTGAATTTAGTAAAAAAAATTATTTGTATAAAGTTTTTTCTTAAGTAATTTTTTTTATTTTTTATTTTTAAATAACTTTTTTATGGGTTTGACTTTTTATTTTTTCCTTTTGGAGCTGTGGGTTATATATCCTTTTTGTTAAGCCGAATTAAGAAGTCCGGAAAGAGCATTATGCACGGTTCTTAAAATTTTGAATGATGGAAGACAAAAGAGAAGTGGCGTATTCCTTATCATGGGGAAGGGCTTTTTCTTTATTCAGCTCAATCACAGCTTTAAAAAAAAAAGTAAAGAGAAATAAACCTAAAAAATAAAATCGGTTCATATATTTCCTAGATATGTTTGGTCAGACAGACCATGTAACAGATCTTTGGTTCTTCTTATTCGAAGTGCGGTTTTGTCAAAAGGTTAGACAATATCTGTTACCATATCAAATGATTTAGTACTGTTTTTTAATTGTGGCCATTCAATCCATGTCTCCATAGATTATGATAATGCTATTTCTATTTAAAGATCAGTTACAGATAAGAGTAAGTGTCACTCACTTGGGATAAAGTTTGTTAGGGTTTAGCTTTGTATCATATAAAATCATGTTGAAATATGACAAAGACTGAAATATTCAAATGCACTCAATTCAGAGAATTATTATTTTGGATAAAAATATTTACACTGACTTCTATTAAGTTGGTTTTAGAGTAAAAATACTCAAAATGAATCACTACTTTTCCAGAATTTAAACATAAAAAGTCTAAACAAAAGTAATTTTCATAAAACTAATTTAGTTCAAAATAATTTTTACAAGTACTTTTCCAGATAATAAATAAAGTTATGAAGCTACAAAAAGTGTTAAGAGTTCCCTAATAATAAGTGTGAATACGAATCCTTTATAATTTGAAAACCTCCCAGAGAAGGTGTTATCTTATCAAGTTGAACATAGATTGTATTATAGATACTCAGAAGTTCGAACACGTTTTTGGGTATCTTTTTGTGGATTTATTGTAAGTCTTTAGAGTATAAATAATTAATAAACTTCAATGATTTTTTTTTCTTAATGAAAATCGTTTCCTAGACACATGTTCAGTCACTTACTGTTACTAAAACAAAATCAATTATGACAATCTTGATTGGACTTTTGGATTATTATTAACAATTACCATTCACAGCTATGAAGAATACTAACAAATTTGGACGATGATTAAATTATTTTTTATGTGAAATTAGGAGAAATAAATATTGTCTTGACAAATATATTTGGTGTTTGAATTAATTTGAAAAGTGGGGATAATGAATGCAAAGCTGTTTAAAGAAATAAAAAATATTCTCTTACGAATGCTCCTTTTAGAAATATCTTTTTATCCGTATAATATTTTTGCTTGCAAATAAAAACTCCTCCTTTAACTCCTTTCCAAACAAAAAGATAATACTTTTCAAGTGCATTACGAAATACTTCTTTTTAATATATATTCAATTGTGTATGATTAAAAAAAATCTATGATTTTGTATTAGAAAAAAAAAATGGAGTAATGTATAGAAATTGCCTCTGGGTAGTCTCCTACAGTATATGCCTAAGGATGCATATAGTTCTTGATTCTGATTTGAAAACATGAAGTCCACAAAAATTTGTTTAGGAACTTATTATGGAGTTCAGCATTGTGATGTTAAAGTTGCAAAGAGAAAACGTTTATTTTATTCTCATTTTTTGTTCAGACAAAAAGGTTTTTAGGACTCGTGTAACATGTTGAATCTAAGTAACTGATAATCCCCTGAAGCCAGATTGTTTTGTAGTAATATAATAAATTCAAGTTGAAATTCTGTATCTGCCAAAGAGACAACTGTCCATAACCTTGTCCACAGATAACTCCGCATTTAAGCCGATTTCTACCTTTGGTGGACCTGAATGGCGCCTTGGTCTGGAAGGTGAAGCTGGGAAAGATAGCCGCTTCTTTGCTTTGCATTTCCAAAGGATCCTTTCTCATCTGCCAAAACGACCAAACCGATTGGCTAACCAGTTCAGTCATAAATCGGACAGCAGACCATTTTAGTTACCCTTAAAACCAGAGTTGTGAAATACTAATTTAACTAATGACAAATTGATTCATTATTTGTTATTTCTGCTTACATATGTCCAGAGAGCCGTGGGTTAAATGGGGACGTTACTCTAGGAAGTTACAAACTATTTGATCCTGAAATAAAATTATGCTGACCTCCTATGTAACAAAAAATGTACAAATTAACTCATACTACAAACTGGGTGTATATCCAAAACTACCTGGTGTTTGGACAATCAAAATAGACAAAGTATAATGAGAGAGCCAGTTCACTAGAGACTAGAGAAAGTTAAAAGCATACCAAATTAACGGATTTGGGCCAAAAATAGAAAAACAGAAAACAAAATATATAATAGTAATTCTCAAAGTTAAACAAATAATACTCTCGTTTCTTGTACGGGCAAAAAGTTCCTAGTTTACAGCATAAAGAGGCACAAAAATTCCCAAAGCATACGGGGTTTTACAGTTCAGATGGCTATTACAATGAGGTCTGAGGGCATTGCGACACTGTAAAGGATTTTAGGCAACACTGTCAGCTTCTGTACTGAATTAACCTGAAACGTCATTCTATAAATCACATTCCAAACCCTTTCCTTTACATGGTGTTAAACTTTTGGGGATGGGTAACGAAGAACTCTTAACACCAAGCTGCCTGGCCTGTTAAGATATAAATATTACCGGAAATTTCTGGGTTAAACTACTGTTCTCATTCTATGATTTTATAGGTCTGGTTTTGTTGAGATTGAATCTCTTTTGGGCCGGTGCTTCTTCCACTTCTTTTTTTGCAACTCCATGAGCCAGGGTGGAACTTCACAGCCCGATGCTGCCATTAGATTAGCAACATTCCGCAGCAATGGAATGTCTTCCTCTGTGTAAAAAGTAATCGCTTCTCCACTCCTCCCTGCTCTGCCAGAACGACCTAATGAACCAATATTTTAGTAAATAATAAAAATTCGTGGATATAGAACTATAATCACTATAAATATATTCTCAAATCTTAAACAACTTTAGTATAGCTGCAAATACCAATTCTGTGGACGTATGCGGAGGCAGAATCAGGGAAATCATAATTGATCACACAGTTCACTCCTTTAAAATCCATGCCCCGGGCAACCACATCAGTAGCAATCAAAACCCATGTTTTTCCAGCTCTGAAGTTGTCGACAGCATTTCCTCGCTACATTGAATGTATGAGATCAGAATTCATAAATCACAAAACACTGCTAAATGAAAAGGTATGCTTTAGAATTGGAGTACATATGTTGACGATAAAAAAAATAAATATTAACCAATAAGGAACATTATGCTTGACATCTTCATTCAAATATTAAAAACCAGACCTTTGTCACAAACTTATCAGTTTCCTTTTAATTTTGATGTTTTTTGGAGAGAGGAAGGGGAATGTTGCAGATTCTCTATGTATTTTCAAATAAACATATTATGTTGTTAGAACTACCTCTTGTTCAGACAAATCAGAATGAATGACATCAACTCTAATGTTGTCAAATGCAAGTTCACCGTACAACTCCTTGGCTCGTTCCTTGCTTTGGAGAAAGACCAATACTGGAGGATTCAGACTCTACAAGACGTTGCAGAATATAAGTCAGAAGGCAAGCAACTAAAAAAATACCAATCTAGCTGATAGGAGAGACTACAATATTATATGCATTTTGCAAGTTCCAAAGCCAAGCGAAGGTAAGTGATATGTAATTAAACATTCCAAGTCAATATTATGTTCATGACACATTTATCTAACACGAAACACAGAATAAACAAAAAAGCTTAATTGTATGCATGTAGCACACAATCAGTAAAACAAATGAGACTACAAAAAAGAATAATAATAGAAAAATATATATTAATAGTAAATTGTAGGGACTTTCTTTTTAAACATACCAGAACCAATTACCTTTTAATTGTGAGACACACAACCCCTCGACGCATATGAAAGTTGGACTGACTAGAATTATTATCCAAAGAATTAGTTTAGCCATTTACCTCTGCAAAACTTTGACGAATTGCAAGAAGTTTTCCTTCTTCACTTCCAGTAAAAATCAATTTTTGCTTTATCGTTTCAGAAGCCATATTCCTGATTCAAATAAAAACACTAGACATTATCTACAAAATAATGTAAACGAAAACTGCATTAAGGATATGCTAGGAGCATCATGTTCGCAAATATTTTGCATTGAACTTACTTCCTGCCAACAATTACACGAACAGCATCATGCATAAGTTCTCGAGCTCGATCTTCAACAAAATCAGGTAAAGTAGCACTGAAAAGCGAGCGAATGATTGAGGGGTTGGAGCATGCCTTGAGAACAGAAGCAATCTGCTTGAATAATTCGGGTTCAAAAAGCTTATCCGATTCATCCAAGACAAGATACTCCACTCTGAAGCACCCAAAGTAGTTGGAAGAAATGAAAAAAATCAATACAGTGAGCTATTTAACAAATCACATCCAGTATCTGCTACTAACTTTGTAGACACAATCGCAAGATGCACCTAAAAGAATCTGGCAAAATTTTATAATGCTTCAAGCATTATAATCTATATAGTGGAGCTACACCTGTAGCACTCGGACAATGCCGCTTTAATACAAGCACAACCAAAAAGAATGGATAGCAACAGGAAAACTGACCCCCCCAAGCCTATCATACGTGCAATTGATTAATAATTAATTAATCATAGCTCAATCAATTATTATAATAAAAAACTTCAATATAATACGAGAGTAAGAGAGCAAAAATAAACCAACTATTATAAGCATTCAAGATAACTATTTTTCGATATAAGACACTTATACTGCAAGGATTTCAAGTTTAAATCAATAAAACAAATCAATCATCATACCTGCTGAGATCAATCTTCTTCTTCTTGATAGCCAATCGTAATCGGAGTGGTGTGGATATTAGTATATCACATGGAAACTTTGAAAAATCAGCATTTCTTAAGAGACTTTTAGTCATTAACTTAATACCAAATTTTTTTCTTTTGGCCAGCTTTTTGCACTCTCGAAATATTTGAGCAGATAATTCACGGGTATGACAAAGGATAACAGCTCGAATGCCACCCTTTTCGGGGTCCTGTAAAACATAAAATACATATATTATATGAACCGAGTACACAGGACATCAGGAACTGCAAACCGGGTTGGAGAAAATAAGCAAAATACCTTAAGCTTCATAAGCATTGGACATACAAATGCAAGGGTTTTACCAGAACCAGTTGGTGCACACGCAAAGCACTCTCGACCCTATCACAAATGATAGAAGAAATACAGACGTTTAAAACAATATTCAGTTAATACCTATATCAAGGACAATAGAAACTACTTATGAATCATGATCGAACTTCAGTAACAGTTTTCTGAGGATAGAAAACCAAATGAAAAATACTTATAGTACAAGTAACTTAATATAATTCGTACATCTAAAAGTACTGGAATAGTCTGCCTTTGAATAGGCGTTGGTTCTCTGAATCCAAGCTCCTTCAGATTACGCAACAAATACGATGGACACCTATATCTGCAAACAATTCATTAATATTCTGAACCGTCCTCTCTACCAAACCAAATACCAGAATGAAAAGCAAACGGAATGCAGGATATTATTACTCAGATATGGACAACATAATATTCTCACGAAAGATACCTTGATTTCAATTCGTCAAAGCTTTGAAGAGGAGACGGTACATTATAACCAGAGACATGAATGTTGTGCTGCTTTCTGAATATCGCGTCCCGCTGAAAACATGTTCAATGTATGAAACCTTTGCACAAACTTACTAACATTTGTACTTACGAAAATTGCACAAAACAGAAAAGGAACCTCGAGTTGTCGATTTTGTTCCTTCTTATTCTTCTTCTTACACAACTCAATAGACTCCTGATCAGCTTGAACTTCACCACTGGACTGCGCCACAGATGCGGAATTTCTAAACACATTGAATCCTTCAACATTTTCTTTTATGGGTTTACGAAAACGAAGCAACAGTGAGGTACGGAACTTTGAATACAAGAGACGGAATAGTGTAAACAAAGCAAGATGATGTGAATACCAGAAGAGTTTCCTTTGCGCTTCCTCTTCTTCGTGGACGCTGTTTTCTCTTCTACTGCTTCCCTCGTTTTCGCGCTTCCGTCTTCGGCGACGGTCCAAATCTTCGCCGAATCAGTATCGTTATCTTTTTTCTTTTCATAATCAACGAAAAATAACAGTTATTAATTGTATGCGGTGTAAAAGTCAATGAGCGTATGTGATGAAGATATAGAGAGAGATGTACCTGGAATCTGGCGATATCGGCGCCGAACTTCTTTCTGTTGAAACGAATGCCGGAAAACAAAAACGAAGAGTCGTTGGCCATTGGAGATGGAACAGACATATGATTTATGGGTTTCTGTAATCAAGCACGACCTTACAGTTCCTTCTTCAACTTCACTGCGGCCTGTACTGTGTTATGCAGCGAACACACCAAACCGACTCCACAAAGCATGTAACCCCAAGGCTTTATGCGTTTTTATGCCACCTGCAACTTGTGACTCCGGAGGCACAAAACTGGCTATTGGGCTTACCGGTAGCCGAGATGGGCCTGAGAAAGGCGTTATGGGCCCAGGGGGTAAAGTACGAACAGTGCAGTGCAACTGCAGAAGCAAATGGCCTTTTTGGGTTTCAAGAATAGGAGAAAAACCGTGAATAATATAATATATCTGCCAAAACTGCGAGAAAACCCATCACCAATAAGAGTTCTCTCCTGTCTCCTAAAAAACATGCTGGTTTGTTGATTAATGATTTTAATTAAATAAATTTAAAAATAATAATTTATAAGTATTTGTAATTCTTTACATTATATTTATTTGTAGTCTCATCCACATTTTTTTATAATGTATTATTTGATCAGGGAGTTAGATTTGCGATAAAGTGTATGATGGTTGGAAGAGACGAGGTCAGTGAACACTTAAGAAAACCGTGAACAAGACGGCAAAAATGGTCGAGGATCTAAAATCTGAAATCATAAAAAATAAATAATCTCATGCTCACCAGTTTTTGGATTACTTGGCAATAGCAATATTTGGAATTTAGCAACATGAGTGGCAAGAATGAAGAAACAATGCTCAAGAAAACAAAGAGTGAACTCAGACACACTGATTCTAAATTTTGGTCTCTCACCAATCGATAATGTTGAATGTGAAAGTAATGCTCTTACAGAAGACTTAGATTCGCTGGTTCTGGACATGAATCAATTGTAAGTTTAAACTCCGAAAGCTTTCTGGTGATAGCGTTCACCCTAATCTTAGAGTAGAAACAAAGTCAAAATTGAACGAGGTAATATTCTTATAAAAATTTATGTGAACTCGGTAGAATCGGTGAGTTCGGAAAAATTCGCGATTGTTACAATTGAATTGGCGGGTTCGAAGTGAAGATTTTTAAAACCCAAAAACGACAGTGGTTTGGTGTGCGAGAGTAAAGAAAACTCACTGATTATGGGATTAGGGTTTCATTTTTATTCTTCTGCTGCCCCGGACTGGTTCGTTCCTTCTTCTGAACTGCTCGCCGTCGAATCACAGGCCGTTGCCGTCGTGCGACCTCGCCGTCGTCGGCAGTTTGGGAGGAGAAGCTGCGCGAGGTTTCTGTATTGCCTGAGGATTCTGAAGAAAGAGAAGGAGTAGGGAGCAAGTCTCAAAATTGGGCTTTCTAACTCAATCTTCATTTGGGCTTGTTTCTGCCTATCAGTTTTTACTGGTACTTGCTTCCTGCACCCATCACTTTCTATCTACTCCTTCTCATTTTTGGAATTAAAAAATTTTAAAAATATATAAATTCGTAAATTTTGGTTTGAAAAAAAAATAATTACTATTTTATTTTCATGAATATGACGTTTAAATTAAGTTACACATAAATAAATGTCCCTATTTTATATAAATTTAATAGATATTTTATAATTAAAAAGATTTCAAATTGAGTTCCTTAATTTTACAAATAGTTATTAGATAGTGTAAGTTTGAAAGTTTGACATTTGTCAATTGATCCTAACCCCTTATAAGACTAGTAATTGTCAATTCAATATAAAGTTTGTTATTGTCAGGTAAAATGCATTTTTTTTTATTTTATAGTTTGACTTTTTAAAAATTATTAATCATGACATCTTAGTAATATAAAATTATAACTATTACAAAAACAACATTTAAGATTTGAATAAAATTTATTTTTGTTATTATATCTATGTTTGTTATAATACACAATATTTTTTGGAAGAAGGTTTTCTGTGATCACAATCTGAAAATAATAATATAAAATAATTAGTTTATATATCCTTTGAATTAAGCCAAATTAAGGGGTCTGGAAAGAGCAATCTTCAGGGTTCTTAAAATTTTGAATAGTGGGAAGACAAAAGAGATGTGGCGTATTCCTTACGCGTATGAAGATACCATCATCGTCATGGAGAAGAACTTTTTCTTTATTCAGCTCAATCACAGATTTTAAGAAAGAAGCAAAGTAAAGAGAAATAAAACTAAAAAATAAAATCGGTTCATATACTTCCTAGATCTGTAAAGAACAAAGTAGAAACTAACGGGGCATCAGTAAATAATAAGGGAAAGAAGTGGCAGCAATCATGAAAGCAAAATGCTTTGGTTTTCACTCACTTGGGATAAAGTTTGTTAGGGTTTGGATTTGTATCATCTAAAATCATGTTGAAATATGACCCAAGATGGTTTTAAGTAAAGACTGAGATGTTCAAATGCAATAAATTCAGATGGTTATTATTTTGGATAAAAATATTTACACTGACTTCTATTGATATATATTCAATTTTATATGGTTAAAAAAAATCAATGATTTTGTATTAGAAAAAAAAAATGGACTAATGTATAGAAATTGCCTCTGGGTAGTTTCCTACAGTATATGCCTAAGGATGCATATAGTTCTTCATTCCGATATGAAAACATGAACTCAAGACAAAAAGGTTTTCAAGACTCATGTGTGGTAACAACATGTTGAATCTAAGTGATAATCCCCTGAAGCCCGAATGTTTTGTTTTATTATAATAAATTCAAGTTGAAATTCTGTATCGGACAAAGAGACAATGCCATTATCCAATATGAGTTGGGATCTTTCATCAGAGTACTTAAATGAGCTGGAAGTCCCCACTTCAACCACCGATTCATGAAATATGCATATGCTCAATCCTCACCCCAAAAAAAGAATAGATAAAAGAGGGAGTTGAAAATATGAGATTAATAAAAAGAAGTGCATGCTAGTACAGACAACAGAGCTTTTCTGTTCCACAGCATAAGATGGGTAAGGTAATAAATAAAATAAGCTACAACAGCACTGTTCAGTGATGCCGACCACATTCACAGGTGTATTATTCGTTTAAGGTTGTTTTATATTTCAATTTTCAAATCAAAACATTGTAGCATCAAAGAAATTAGGCAATGAAATTGAATTTACATTTATATCACAACTAAGAATCAAGAATGAGGAACTTTGACCAGCATGATACTTGTCCTTGGATGGGGAACCACAGAAAGGATTCGGACAGTTCATTTGTCCTTTCTGTCATTTGGCCATGAATCGCATATCTTCCCCTCAGGGCAGATAGAGCAAAGTCAATGAAGATACAAATTGATAAATATAGCAAGTAAAACAATTATCACCCCAAATCAAAATCCTCCAAGAAACTTTAGGATACACGTAAAAATAGGGAAAATAAATAAATGGAACACTCAATTTAAATGAACACCTTTTGTGCTATTCCTTCAATGATATATTTCAATTCCAATTCAACAGTTTCCATCCTTTTTCTTGTAAGGTCAACTGTCCACAGCCTTGTCCACAGATAACTCCGCATTTAAGCTGATTTCTACCTTCGGTGGACCTGAATGGCGCCTTGGCCTGGAAGGTGAAGCTGGGAAAGATAGCCGCTTCTTTGCAGTTCCAAAGGATCCTTTCTCAGTTTTTCCATTTTCTGGGGCTAATGGACTTTGTGTCCTGGATTTGGCTTTTGCTGATTGAGTTGGCACCATGTAGCTTGGAATTGCTGGAGAGCTGGCAAGGCTCTCGTCATCTCTCACCGATGAACCTGCGATTGAGTGTCTCCGGAACCGATCTGACTGGACACTCACCAAGCTTTTAGAGTCCTCGTCTGTAATCCAGCTACCCCTTGGACTTGCCTTCTGTGATTTCTTAGCAGATGCCGAAACTCGCTTGGAAGGGGTGGACTGAAAGCTTGGTGAGCCAGGATTTTGGCTGGCTGTTGGAGAGTGCTTTTCAGAATTGAGCTGGAAACGAGCAAATGACTTGCTGATTTCTCCACCTGTAATGCTGCGGCTTGAGCTTTTCACGGATCCATGATCATTTAACTCTTTATCCACCTGGCTACGGTTCTCTAATGGCCGGGCTGCCATCCATCGTTCCAACCAGCTCCATCCCCAGGCAGGATTTGTTGGATCCATGAACATAGGATTTAAAGATCTAGATGAGTTCTTCCAGTTTTGCTGCCAAGTTTTGTTTTAAACAGAATATTAAACACTTATTTTTTTTTGAAAAATTGAGAAACTTGCCCTCATGATTGTAAATTATATCACGGGAAGACACTATGCTTTCCATCAAAATATATCAAGCACATTACATAACATGACACTTCATTTCAGCAAATAAATACCAGAATAACTTATTGCAGCAGCTTAAAAAAGTTTTAGCATATCATTGGTTCGCAAATGTGACAGCCAGAGAGGATAGTGCTGAGATTTAAGAGGAGGATATGGCTTTCAAGGTGGTGACAAGACTAATGCACTCAACAAGATTAAGTTTCAGCTTCAAGAGATAAGGAAACAATGAAGAGTATAGACAATTGTACAACTGGGATGCTTGATTTCTCATTTTAGTGTTTATAATATGTGATATATTTTAAAGATTTATCAGTTTATATTAAATTTTTCATCCATTTTCTCACATGTGTAAATTGATGAGATAGATAGAAAAACCTGATGAGTGAATGCATAAGCTAATGCTCTTTCTCTCCTCATAGCAGCCTCATACTTGCTTAGTAACTTGGCTTCGATTTGTTCTTTTGATTGTAGGCTGTCATCCCATTCCTCTCCCATCTATTATGATAATTGGTAGCAAGTTAGAAACAACATTCCAATCACAACATACAAAAAAGTAAAAGATGATTAGCGTTTCAAATTAAATTAGGAAATGAAACCCAGACCCGCAAACTCTCAAGCTCTCTCGCATGCTTCTGTAAGAGTTGTCTTTGCAGGGCCTGATTCTCCTCCAACATTCTGATCCTCCTGGAACGAATCTGAGACTGCAAGCGAGACAGTGTCTGCATAGATCGCAGGGTACTCGTGGCTTGGCGTTTTACAACCGACCCTTCCATCAATAATTTCAGCCTAACCAGTCCCCTTAAAGCCCGCAATGCTCTTCTTGCCTAAATGATTTCAAAAGAAATTTTAGTTTGAAAAGTAATTCAAATAACAATTTCTTTGTGTGGCTACAATTCATTGATGCTGTCAGCTTCATAACTGTGTGTAAGAACACATTCAACTAAGATACTGTACAGATCCAAATTTGAAGAGTTAAATTTTTATGTTACAGTAAAATTTTTAATCAATTAGTAAACAGGAAATTGCTACAATATTCTTGTGACCGAAGCTTTTCTCTTGTAGCAAAATTTTAAAAATAATCTATTCTCTTTATCTCACACCCTTAACTTGGATTTAACACATTTATCATTAAAACTGAACTGACACAATACCACTGGTATAAAAAATGCTAAGTAACGATGTAATGTTACTCAGAATTTTTTACTCATTAAGGCTTACATTAAAGGCCAATATAGATTACAAGACAAAATTTCAACTTTGATTGAAGAACACCACCAAAGTTTTGTGCTTCAATAAATCCTTTCTACTTGAGATTTGATAGCACTGTAGAGTTATTTGTATTGTATCATCTGTAAAATATATACAAGCGAGTTTTATGTAGGATTTTTATGGAAAGAAAACTACTCTCATTAAATAGTTAAATGAATTGTAAACAAGAGTGAGAGGGGAGAAATTAATGAAGTAAATTTATAGTTCGCTAAAGGAAAATTGCAACCCATACCAAGTATCCCCGAAAAGCTGTTTGAATTTTGATTGCTGCCACTTCATCTTTTGGTTTACCAGCAAAACGAGGAATTCGAGCAGCTTCAACCCTAACAGTTTCTATCTGAACAGGAGGAACAGGAACCTCGGCTTCAACGGCAGTTACAACTTCAACAACATGATCATGACTGATTTCATTTTCAATATCAGTTAATTTAATCTCTTCTGGCAGAGGAACAGATGGTGGCGGTGGCAGCTTATCAGCTTCTGAGTATGAGACAGAAGTCTGTAATTTTTGCTTCCCAAACCATTTCTTCTTAGATGTACTTGATTTCTGCAAAATTGAGTGATACAAATATAAGAAACATCCCAGAAAGTTGAGAAAAGTTGAATTAACTTTCATCCAAACCTGATCTTTCTTCTCCTTTGAGTCGGGGCTGAGAGCTTTCTTCACGCTTGAAAACCAATTTCCCTTCCTCCCCATTTTCTTGGCATTCCTCAATTTGATCCTTCACACTAAAAGGAAAAAAAAAAAAGAGAGTAAACTTAAAGATCTGAAACCTCACTAACCAAAAGAATTTATTTCCTAACCAATGACATCTGCTGTTATCATTAAATGTCATTATTAGATAGTAAATTTGACACTAAAAAAGATGAAGAGTCTCAATAATTGCGCAAGCCTTCTTCACAGCATAATTATTCTTTTCCTTGTTTTAAGAAACGGAAAAGAACAAACCTTCTCTGCAAGAGAAAATTGTCATGAAAATAAAATAACAAGGAATTAGCGGTAAGAAATGAAATAAATAAAAATAAAAAATAACAAGCTTTATGGTCAAAAGCCATTCAAATTTCCTAATAATACTACTCAATTCTGAATAAATTCTCTCTGGGGTATCCCATAAATGAAATCCAATCACGTAAAACCAACAAAGAGGTTTCTAA
Source organism: Vigna radiata var. radiata (assembly GCF_000741045.1). Taxonomy (NCBI): domain Eukaryota; kingdom Viridiplantae; phylum Streptophyta; class Magnoliopsida; order Fabales; family Fabaceae; genus Vigna; species Vigna radiata. The sequence goes on from NC_028353.1 coordinate 4,598,320, forward strand.
ACCTCGTTCACCAGAAAAGAGAGCAACTGAATCAATTCCCCCTTTTGCATTTCCCACAAAAATGACGGGTGAATTCAGATTCAAGCGGTTTAATGAGCAGGAACATACCTGTGGCGAAAGTTTAAGTTACTAGTTTTCACAAAAGTAAAAGAAATTGCGGGAACAGAACAGAATAAGAGGGAATTGCAGAGAAAATGGAAAGTGGGAAAGTGTAAGATGGGATAAGAAAACAGAGACGGAGTTGAATTTTCGGAGGGTCCAATGAAGATGTAAAACGGCAGTACCTGAAGTGAAACAAAGTGACAGATCTCAAATATGTTGTTTCTTCTGACTCTGTCTTTCTCAGAAAAAAAAAAAAAAAGATTAGAACTTTAAGTTCACAGTTGCTTGCAGCAGCAAACCCTCTTTCTCTTTCTCTTCTTGTGAAGAGGGAAATCAGATCTTGCCAAATGCTATTACAGGATAGTTTGAATTACAGGAGCAGCTGTTTCTGCTAATATTGAGACCTTGCCACTTGGGTTGGTAACAGTGGGCCCTCCTGAGCTTTACCATCTTCAAACAATCAAAATCAAATTAACCTAATCAAGGATAATGCTGCCCTGAATCAATTTCATAATATTGGAAAATGTCAATGAATAAAATAAGTCATGTATATCAGAAAGCATATATACAAATATTGTTGAAAATGTGTATAAAAATTTATAATATATATGTCATTACTCACGAGTGAATCATGTTGGTGATGATGACCAATGTGGTGCTCACATCTAGCATTCATGTCTTCTAATTCTTGATTTTTTTTAAAAAAAATTTCCAATCTTTTTCATGTAATATATTAATTTGTTAACATTAAGTATGACTACAAAATATATCTTCTCTGGTTGATATGCTCTTTCTTCAGTTTCTTTCTTGCATTTATTGGTTCATTTATTTTGTAACTAGACAACTAGTGTTGGTCATTGTTACTAATGACGAAATAATTAATATTTTTGAAAATGAACTAATGTTTTGGGAAATTGGTAAAGTGGTTAAATCCAGTGAACATTAACTTGTTGAAAGTTTGAGATATATTAAACCTTTCTAAAGGCTTTTTTTTTTTTTTTTTGTGTTTTTTCCTCTTTTTGTGGTTCTAGCAAACCATTATGTGAATAGGGAACTCAAATGTCATGCATAAAAATAGTAGTTTAGCATTTTTTTTTTTAAAATTATTTCTTTTGATTTTATAGTTTTGATAGAGTATAACTAATAGAAAAATAAATAATGTGTTACCTAGTTGTTGATTACACTTGTCTATATGGCAATAGAGAAAATAGGTGTTATGAATGTATAAACCTAATTAAATAATGTAACCACTCGATTGTACCCAAAAGTAGAGGTTGTAGGTGCAAATAGTACGAGGCTCAAATTCAAAGTTTCACCTATATAATTTTAAACTAGAAAAAAAAATGTGTTCATTTAATCCTTTATGATACTTCTTACACATATATATTTTTTTCTTTTTTGTGCATTCTTTTAAATAATAATCAATAACTATTATTTCATTAAAATGATTTATTGCATTTTCATGTTTTCCTCACTTTCCTTGCATTTTAATGGAAGAGGTTATATATATATTTTTTTAGTAGGAGTAGTAGTTTATCATAGCTTCTTGAAAAAAGAAAAAATAAAAACTCCTATATCTAACTATATGTCTAAACAATTCCATAAATTGTGTACCAAAAATGACTAAGTGACATCATTTTTCATAGTTATTGAATTGTATCAATTGCAAACTTATTAATGAAAAAAGAGCTTTATTTAATTAAATGAAGTTGGCCAAGTCAACTTGGTTTTAACATCATGGTAGGAAGAACGTTTTGAACATAAATGCTTACGAAAATGTGACAACTTATTAAAACAGGGTATGAAATTATGGCAGTGGGAGAGTGATAGGGTTCGTCACCATTTCATAATATTTATTATTATCACCTTTTAGTGGTAAAAGCTTTTTTTCTTGTTAATTTAATAGGCATCTCCTATTTATGCATTCATTTTATAGCCATAATATTCTACACATTTAATTAAAGACTTGTGAAATGTAAGATGGTAACTTATATTCAGTACAATAATTTATACTTTTATACTTTTAATTGTATTTAGAAAATAATTCATCCTTAATTTAATAATAGTAATAATATATTCTTACTATTATTACCGTTGTGAGGAGCACTGTTTTATTTGGGTATAAATAATGAAACACGTGAATCGCATTAAAGGTGGCTGTGAAGTCACGTGAACAAGCATTAGAAAGCTATATTCATATTTCAATTATCTTTCATTTATTTATTTATTTATTTATCCTCTTAATTTATTTACTTCAATTTATGTATATATCATACTATGAAATGCATCATTAATTAAAATCCCTCGTATCTAAAAGTTAGCTCATTCATTAATCATTCTCCAGACTTCTTAAACACCGTTTGTAATTGAAAAAAAGAATATTTTTTTTTGTTTTTTGTTTTTCAGGTAAGCTAATAATCATGTTCATACTTTTCTAATTTAAACTCAATGTTAAAATATATAAAATTGATTATGCAAATTGAATCTTTCAAAATAACTTTTACATTATATTAAAGTAATTATTGGATTTTTATGACATGAATTTCATTCCAACTTTTTACAAAATGTTTATAAAATAATTTTACCGTTACGATTTGAAAACTCCAAGTATGTTTTAAGTTCATATTTTTTATGAAAATATAAATCAATCAAAAGTGTATTGTATGATTCGGATGACCATTATATCACCTCACACCAAGTCAGTTCGACAGTTTTATAGAGAAAGAAGTAACTTAACAGTTATTGAACACAACAAAATCAGTAGACAAGACCGGTCAATCAGGGGTAGAGACACTCAACCATAGTCAAAAAATAGGTTTGGCTGCAAGGATTAAGATAAATGGTAATTATGGGTATTAGATTGAGATTGAGCCGTGATTAAGGTCTCGTTGATCTCAAACCCATGCCAAAAACTATAAATACAGTTCAAAATATAAGAGGTGGGGTAATCACATTTACTGTGCATTTAATACTATTATTTTGAACTCTCATACAAATATTTTTCTGACTTAAACATTAAAGAACCTTTGACAGGTGCACCTCCCAATGACGGAGTGAAGACAAATATCACAGAAACAGCTACCGAATGACATTTCAAAAGAAATTGTGTAGACATTTGAAATGATTAGAACTCACATCCAAAACAAGAATCAAACCAAATATAAAAAAAAAACAATAGAAATGATATTAAGAGTGAACTGCACTAGATAAAGATAGTTTACGAATTATAAATTTGTAAAAATAAAAGAAAAGTAAAAATAATTTGTACTTATAATTTTCATCTTCAAATCATATATCTAATATTTACTTCCAACTCTTCCACATTTATATCGTTTTACACATGAATGACAAATATTTTCATTCTTAAAACATTTTTTCATTACACGTTTTCGACAATTTTTTTAATATGTATAATTGTTCTTCAATGCTTTGTTTTTACATTAGTTTTTATATGTATTTTATAATTGCTTAAATTACACAATTTCATAATTGAAACTTTTCATCACTCATCGATAATGAGATAGCAGAATGGACGGTAGTTAAAAATAAGATGGTAGATGGTAAAAAATCATACCCCACAGCAACTACCATTGTGATATTTTTGGATACACAACAATATCTTCAACATGATCAAATACAAGAAAATATAACATTCTTTTAACCAAGATCATGTGACAATATTTGTTATAGTATTAGGATAAGATACAAATATCTCGTGACAACTTTACCCAATATTTCTTTAAAAGAAATAAAAAATATGCAAAGAACAGAAAATGATTTCTTATCTATTAGAAGTAAATGATAGAAAAAAAAAAGAATTAAATTCTCAAAAACAAAAATTACTTAATAGCTATTAATTGTAATGTTTTTAAATAAATTTTCTTACATATTTTGAACCACGCATGAATAAAGAAAGTGTTTTCATCTTCTCGCGAGCTTCGTCATATATTTCGTACTTCAATTTGGGTCCAAATGACAAGGCCCAAACCCAACTTGGACGTATTTGTTTGATGAAGAAATCGAGGATTCATCTTTTTGCACCCACATTTTTCTTGCATACCTCCAACAATACTCGAAATTTGATTTTTCAGAATATATTCCGAAATCAAATAACACAAATACAACAATTTGATAGTCGAATTTCTTTAAAAGGGCTATAAACTCAGGATTTCTTGTTTTGAAAAATATCACATATGCTTTAACTTTATTTCTCACTTACATACATAAGCTAACAAAAAATGGAAAACAGGAAGAATAAAAAAAAAAAACTATAAACAATTAAACATAGGATAACTTTCCACGAGAGAGAAAAAAAAATGAATAAATTCTATATTGCTTCAAACTATAGAAATTATTATTTTATGTCTTTCTTTTCCTTTGGCTTGGACTAAACTATAGAAATTAGTGAATTGAGGTGGTTTGGGCTCGAAAATTGAAACGCCAGAGCAAGATTTTGGAGCAGTCTTGTGGTGGAATTCCCTTTAACTTAGCTTCATCTTCTAGAACTACTTGCTTCACGAATTTGATGGAATTCTACAGAAAAAGTCACAATAACAATAAGGACAAAAATAAAACGCAATAAGAAAACTCTTGGTAGAGATTATTTGAAGGTGATAATGATGCATAATCTTGTACTTCGTTTTCTAATTGAAGATAACTTTGAAACTTGAAGTGGAATCTATCTTGGAGTATAAGGAAGCATCATGCATTATCTTGTGCAAGAGTAGAAAACACTACATACATAGTATTCTGATTAGTTCAACTAATCAATCATGGTGTCATTATATTACCTAATATCTTACTCTTTTTTTTCCCAAGGTTTTTTCTTTGAGTAGTTGGAGGTTGGTCAAACGTTAAATTAACATAAACAAAGCTTGTGTATCAAGTCACCAAATCTAATTTCATGTAGACAAACATTAGGGTAAGGATGCTACTAGGAGCTTGTTTTCCATGGGTGAAAATAATTTATGTTAACACATTATTAGTATACCAAATAAATATTTTCATGTTATACATATCTTGATTAAATGTTAAGTGCTTTTTGTTTAACAAAATTTTCAATTATGGATAGAAATAGTTGAAGCAATATTTTTTAAACAGTATTACTGATGATAACCTATAAATTAGAATGTCTACCTGAGAAGTGTCTTGAACAGAGGAAGTGCGACCCCATCGCTCAGGGTCCCATAGGATGGAACTGTTAAATGCAAAACTTGAAATATGAATTGGGGGAGTGATTGTGTCAGTTTCATTGTTCATATTCCTCAGATGCCAACCAATAACTTGTGATGAATCGCAAACTGGTCCTTCGATTTTCACTTTTTTCCTGTGTGCAGCTAGCAATGCAGTTGGCCATGTTCCAAACAACCTAAGTACCCAAATGAATGCTTGTCAGAAAAACCAGCATGGAGGACTGACATATAATGCATGCATCCGTGCATGCATGCATGATTGTTAAATTGTTGCTATTAAAACATTGTCTGTGTAAAAATTAAAACAACCACCCACCAGAATAGGCACTAGACAACACTAGCACATTTACTAAAAATTGGTTCAGATATAGAATGTAAGTTATAGTTTACTAAACTCGGTATAGCAAACAAAGGGAAGAAATTAATCATACTCAATATCTCTAAGCTGATGGAAGAATTGGAGATCATAGACATTGGAAAGGCCAGCAAAGTGCACAATGCCGTTGAGTCTGTGGTGCTCAATGTGCTTGAGTGCAAGATTTCTCTGGTGATTCAGTTCAGCTTCTAATTCAGTGAAGTTTTCCTTGAAAACCACATGCCTATACATGATGCCAGTTTTTCTCAGTATCTCAGGAAGCTCTGTGGAATTTGTTTTTGCTTCCACAACAATCCACAGCAATGGTTGAGGAACAAGCTTTATGGTATTTGCCAACCTTCTCAAAAACACTGCCTGGTGGGGTAGTTTTGTGCTTGTTGGAGTCACAATGATGATGAGTCTTCTGGGCTTCAACTTTGGTGGTGTTTTTTTCTTTTCAGTTTCAGGGATTGCAGGCTTCATGGACATGGTGATTGGAGGTGGAGCTATGAAACTTTCATTGACACTTGTTGTGAGGAGTGACATATCACTAGGTTGTGGAGCAAACTGTGTCCTATTTGAAACAGCAACTTTGGAGGAAAAGAGAGAAGATTTACCTGTTGGAGCTAAACCAGTGAAAAAGCCCATCACAAAACACAGGGAAAAATGGAGCATGGCCTTCTTCCATAGAAGAACCTTCTTCTTTGATCTTTCTAGTGAACCCATATTGATTAAACCCTCTGTAATTGACCACCTGAAGCAGAATCTTCAGGATGGAATTGAATTACCAGATGGGGGGCAGAGAATGAAGAGAAGGGTAGTGGAATTAATGTAATATAAAGTTGAGAGCTTTAAAGGTAGCACATTTTTGTTAAGCAAAATGTTGAAACTGTTGAGCTTATTATGATTGGTACTGCCAAACTGAATGGTTTGGAGGCATTTGATAGGAGGGTGGCTTCACTTGGTTGTCCCTTGAAGTAAAAGTAATATAAGAAAAATAAGCATAAAAAGAGATAGTGTGAGACCAAGGGTTGTTATCTACACCAAATAGCAGTTGGGATGGCACCCATCCATCCATAAAGAATGTGTTGTACCATTGCCAATTAACTAATATTAGTAATCATCATGCACACATAATTGTGTTAGGGTTTTTTATTTTTCAATTGAGGTTGACTAGTCCTAACAAAGAATCTCAAGAAAAGAAAAAATAATTTAAGTATGATTTTGGACAAATATTGTGTATTATAAAAATATTTTTTACTGGCATGATGGATATAGTGGCAGTTATTTGTAGAATTATTGTAATGGGGTGGGTGAGAATTCTGAAGTGAGTAACTTTTACAGTGGGTGGGTGTGGATCTCTAAAACCAGTCCACAGAATCAGACTTTGGGAAGTGGTGCTTGTGTTATATCATCTTTCACTTAAGCACATACAGACATGCACTTTTGATTTAAGAGAAAGGAATGTGCATTTGCACTACTTGGCCATTTTAGATGACGGGATTCTGATTTTTACGTAGCAATGCTTTTTATAAAAATATTATGCTTATATTTGGTTCCTTCTTAGAGAATCTCTCCACATGGTTTGGTGACGAATTGGCTGAAATTCCGTGTCTGTTTCTCTGTCTAAAGAAACAACATAGGCAAGTTTTCTTGAATTTGTGGATTCTCTTGTACATGTATGCAAAATTTGGATTCTTACCTTTGGCAGAAAGGGCCTTTTATGAAATTGAATTACAAAATCTAGGAAGTGGAACTAGCTATTGCACCAACGAGAGAGCATGCTTGCTCGTGCTGGATGCTTCTATGAAGCAGAGAATTTTATGAAGAAATCAGGGAATTTGATCCTCACATTACTGCATGAAAAACTCTTCTTGCTTCCTCTAAAACTCGTGCTAGCTGCAGAAAATACACTAAGGTATGTTCTTCTCAGAAGACAGTTCTCATCCGAAGAGAGGCAAAATCTACAAAATGCTTGAAGATTTATGGTTGCAGATGCTAGATCATGGTTATGATCCCTGTCAGAGGTTAGACATTAACATTTGATACATGTTCACCAATAGTTATAATCCTTCCAAAATCTATACTGACTTTTTGATGATCGCGTAAGTCTGTCACACTTAATTTTAAAAGTAACATCTTATCTTATCATTGTTCTCCTTTTATATTGGAGTAGTAGTGATTAAGGGTAGAAAAAAAATGCATGAATTGAAGTTAACTACTAGAAATCTGAATTGAATTATTTAAAATTGGTTTGATAAAATTAAGTTGAATTTTACTATAGTAAGAAATTGATTTACTCAGTAGTTTCTAAATTAATTAGACTATTTAAATTATTTGAATTGTTACCTATAGACATAATATTTTAAAGTATATCTTCAAACATTTATATTTAGGAACGATTCGGTTTTTAGAAAGTAAACTAATATAACAAGTTTTTGTACAATTCAATTAAGTATAATTTAGTTTCGTAAATTTTTTTAAAAATACTAATAGTAGTTGGCTGTGTTTGTAGTGAATTACAAACAACTAGGTTTGACCAAAGTGCATATATTTCGTGGCTATTTTGACTTTCCGATGACCGCTGGTTTTTGCATCAATTATTAGTTGTATTACAATTATTAATCAAATGTCATTCCAATCACAGTTGAACGTTTACATTTAATTCCTTTTTTATTATAGATTACATAGTAAACTACTTAATTTCTCATCTGCCAAAAGGAACAAACCGATTGGCTAACCAGTTCAGTCATAAATCGGACAGCAGACCATTTTAGTTAACCTTAAAACGAGACGTGCGAAATACTAATTTAACTAATGACAAATTGATTCATTATTTGTTATTTCTGCTTACATTTGTCCAGAGAGACGTGGGTTAAATGGGGACGTTACTCTAGGAAGTTAGAAACTATTTGATCCTGAAATAAAATTATGCAGACATCCTATGTAACAAAATGTACAACAAATTAACTCATACTACAAACTGGGTGTATATACAAAACTACCTGGTGTTTGGACAATCAAAATAGACAAAGTATAATAAGAGAGCCAGTTCACTAGAGACTAGAGCAAGTTAAAAGCATACCAAATTAACGGATTTGGGCCAAAAATAGAAAAACACAACAAAAATATATTAGTAATTCTTAAAACACTTGATAATAAAAATAATATAGTCCACATCACCCCCACAATAAAATAACATTTAATGAAAAGAATTCTTAAAGTTAAAAAAAAATACTCTCGTTTCTTGTACGGGCAAAAAGTTCCAAGTTTACAGCATAAAGAGGCACAAAAATTCCCAAAGCATACGGGGTTTTACAGTTCAGATGGCTATTACAATGAGGTCTGAGGGCATTGTGATACTGTAAAGGATTTTAGGCAACACTGTCAGCTTCTGTACTGAATTAACCTGAAACGTCACTCTATAAATCACATTCCAAACCCTTTCCTTTACATGGTGTTAAACTTTTGGGGATGGGTAACGACGAAATCTTAACACCAAGCTGCCTGGCCTGTTATGACATAAATATTACCGGAAATTTCTGGGTTAAACAAGTGTTCTCATTCTATGCTGTTATAGGTCTGGTTTTGTTGAGATTGAATCTCTTTTGGGCCGGTGCTTCTTCCACTTCTTTTTTTGGAACTCCATGAGCCAGGGCGGAACTTCACAGCCCGATGCTGCCATTAGATTAGCAACATTCCGCAGCAATGGAATGTCTTCCTCTGTGTAAAAAGTAATCGCTTCTCCACTCTTCCCTGCTCTGCCAGAACGACCTAATGAACCAATATTTTAGCAAATAATAAAAATTCGTGGATATAGGAACTATAATCCCTATAAATATCTTTTCTCAAATCTTAAACAACTTTAGTATAGCTGCACATACCAATTCTGTGGACGTATGCGGAGGCAGAATCAGAATGAATGACATCAACTCTAATGTTGTCAAATGCAAGTTCACCGTACAACTCCTTGGCTCGTTCCTTGCTTTGGGGAAAGACCAATACTGGAGGATTTAGACTCTACAAGAAGTTGCAGAATATAAGTCAGAAGGCAAGCAACTGAAAAATACCAATATAGCTGATAGGAGGGACTACAATATTATATGCATTTTGCAAGTTCCAAAGCCAAGTGAAGATAAGTGATATGTAATTAAACATAAGATAAGTGATATGTAATTAAACATTCCATGTCTATATTATGTTCATGACACATTATGAAGAAACAAAAAACTTAATTGTATGTATGTAGCGCACAATCAGTAAAACAAATGAGACTACAAAAAAAAAAAATAATAGAAAAATATATAATAAGAGTAAATTGTAGGGACTTTCTTTTAAAACATGCAAAACCAATTAGCGTTTAATTGTGAGACACACAAAACTGACTAGAATTATTATCCAAAGAATTAGTTTAGCCATTTACCTCTGCAAAACTTTGACGAATTGCAAGAAGTTTTCCTTCTTCACTTCCAGTAAAAATCAAATTTTGCTTTATCGTTTCAGAAGCCATATTCCTGATTCAAATAAAAACACTAGACATTATCCACAAAATAATGCAAACGAAAACTGTATTAAGGATATGCTCAGGAGCATCATGTTTGCAAATATTTTGCATTGAACTTACTTCCTACCAACAATTACACGAACAGCATCATGCATAAGTTCTCGAGCTCGAACTTCAACAAAATCAGGTAAAGTAGCACTAAAAAGCGAGCGAATGATTGAGGGGTTGGAGCATGCCTTGAGAACAGAATCAATCTGCTTGAATAATTCGGGCTCAAAAAGCTTATCCGATTCATCAAGGACAAGATACTCCACTCTGAAGCACCCAAAGTAGTTGGAAGAAATGAAAAAATCAATACAACGAACTATTTAATAAATCACATCAGATATCTGCTACTAACTTTGTAGACACAATCCAAAGATGCATCTAAAAGAATCTGGCAAAATTTTATAATGCTTGAAGCATTATAATCTATAAAGTAGAGCTACACCTGCAGCACTCGGACCATACCACTTTAATACAAGCACAATCAAAAAGAATGGATAGCAACAGGAAAACTGACCCTCCCAAGGCTATCATACGTGCAATTGATTGATAATAATTAATCATAGCTCAATCAATTATTATGATAAAAAAAACTACAATATAACATGAGTAAGAGAGCAACAATATAAAAAAACTAACTATTATAAGCATTCAAGACAAATATTTGTCGATAAAGGACACTTATACTGCAAGGATTTCAAGTTTAAATCAACAAAACCAATCAATCATCATACCTGCTGAGATCAATCTTCTTCTTGATAGCCAATCGTAATCGGAGTGGTGTGGATATTAGTATATCACATGGAAACTTTGAAAAATCAGAATTTCTTAAAAGATTTTTAGTCATTAACTTAATACCAAATTTTTTTCTTTTGGCCAGCTTTTTGCACTCTCGAAATATTTGAGCAGATAATTCACGGGTATGACAAAGGATAACAGCTCGAATGCCACTCTTTTCTGGTTCCTGTAAACATAAAATACATATATTATATGAACCGTGTACACAGGACATCGGGAACTGCAAACCAGGTTGGAGAAAATAAGCAAAATACCTTAAGCTTCATAAGCATTGGACATACAAATGCAAGGGTTTTCCCAGAACCAGTTGGTGCACACGCAAAGCACTCACGACCCTATCACAAATAATAGAAGAAATACAGCAGTTTAAAACAATATTCAGTTAATACCTATCCGAAGAACAATAGAAACTACTTATGAATCATGATCGAACTTAAGTAACAGTTTTCTGAAGATAGAAAAGCAAATGAAAAATTCTTATACTACAAGTAACTTGACGTAATTCGTACATCTAAAAGTACTGGAATAGTCTGTCTTTGAATAGGCGTTGGTTCTCTGAATCCAAGCTCCTTCAGATTGCGCAACAAATACGATGGACACTTATATCTGCAAACAATTAATTAATATTCTGAATCATCCCTTTCTAGCAAACCAAATACCAGAATAAGAAGCAGACGGAATGCAGGATATTACTCAGATATGGACAACATAATATTCTCACGAAAGATACCTTGATTTCAATTCGTCAAAGCATTGAAGAGGCGACGGTACATTATAACCAGAGACATGAATGTTGTGCTGCTTTCTGAATATCGCGTTCCGCTGAAAACATGTTCAATATATGAAACCATTGCACAAACTTACTAACATTTGTAGTTACGAAATTGCACAAAACAGAAAAGGAACCTCGAGTTGTCGATTTTGTTCCTTCTTATTCTTCTTCTCACTCAACTCAATAGACTCCTGATCAGCTTGAACTTCACCACTAGACTGCGCCACAGATGTGGAATTTCTAAACACATTGAATCCTTCAACATTTTCTTTTATGCGTTTACGAAAACGAAGCAACAGTGAGATACAAAACGTTGAATACAATAGACGAAATAGTGTAAACAAAGCAAGATGATGTGAATACCAGAAGAGTTTCCCTTGCGCTTCCTCTTCTTCGTGGACGCTGTTTTCTCTTCTACTGCTTCCCTCATTTTCGCGCTTCCGTCTTCGTCGACGGTCCAAATCTTCGCCGAATCAGTATCGTTATCTTTTTTCTTTTCATAATCAACGAAAAATAAAAGTTATTAAATGTATGCGGTGTAAAAGTCAATGAGCGTATGTGATGAAGATAGAGAGAGGTACCTGGAATCTGGCGATATCGGCGCCGAACTTCTTTCTGTTGAAACGAATGCCGGAAAACAAAAACGAAGAGTCGTTGGCCATTGGAGATGGAACAAACATATGATTTATGGGTTTCTGCAATCAAGCACGACCTTGCAGTTCCTTCTTCAACTTCACTGCGGCCTGTGCTGCGTTATGCAGCGAACACACCAAAACCAACTCCACGAAGTGCTATTTCTAAGGGAGATTCTTCCTGCACCTCCAAGTTTATATATTGTACCTTCAAGGTTCAGTGTTATGACAAAAATGACCTTAAGTGAGATATATATAAAAAAAAAAAATATATACTATTGGTGTTTATATACAGTTTTATGCATAAAAAGAAATCCTTCAGTTGTTTTATTTAGAAGTATATATCAAATATTATATATCTATTCTGATCATTCTCTAACTAAAAAAATATAAAACCCTAATTAGAACAGTCAAAATTTGATCCTTACACACATGAATTGGAATTAAAAAAATCCACATAGTAAAAAAATTCTCTTAATAAAAAAACACACAGAAACAAATATCTCCAAAGCGATTAAGACCAATCACGAGCCTTTCTTTTTAACATAAAAAATATATAATAATAAACTTATTATCTTAATATTTAATATAATTATATATTTAAAATTTAAACCTACAATAATGTAATGAGCTATTTCACATACTTCGTAATGATCATATAAAACATGTCTCAGCTAATGTAAAGTCATCTGGAGTAAGAATGCAGATTCACAAGCCCAGAAACGAAAACAAGCACATAGACAATTACACATAAACATGCACAATTAGTTTTAATTCCCCATGGCTGTTCCTTTCTCACTGAAATTGTCTTATGTATTTGATGCACAAATACAGTTTAATGATTTGAGGTACAATAAACTTGCTTTATGTATTAAAAAAATCTTAATGGGAGGATAAAAATTATATTATTGTGCTTATTAATTTCTGTTATGTATGTATACAACTTTTTCAGTTAGAACACTTTGTTCCACTAATATATTATTTAAAATTGATAAAAAAAATGTTGAAAATGCACGAGTTTCACTTAACATTTAAAACATAACAATTACTGTGTCATTCCTCTCCAAGGAAGTAACTATAAATAATGCACTATTTTTCCATAGTTAGGAATCAGAAATGATGCTGCACTATTTTTGTGTTTCATTTTTATTTAAAAGGAAACAGACTTAAACCTTATAATCAATTCATAGTAAATCAAATTTTCATGAAATAATTAATTCTGAATATCTAATTTGACAGCTTATTATTCTGGCCCGGAGTAAAACTAACTTACTGTCATAAAGACCAAAATTGAAACTGATACTACATATACTGATACTACAAGGAAGAATATTGCATTTTTAGAAAATTAAATTTTATTGAATTTAAGTTATCTTATTTTTAAATTGCTTAAATTTAAATTGTTTGGATAAAATATGTTAAATTTCTATAAAATTTAAACCTTTTAAAATAAAATATTTTAAAGATTGTTAAATATAAAATTACTACTTTAAATCTGGATATATCAACTGAAAATAATCACTAAAAAATCGTTCATAAAAATATAATTTACATAAAGAATGGGGTCCAGAAAATTCTAACCTATATCAATTAAAACTAATTTTAAATTTCATCAATAAATAAAAAATCCCATGCAATTAAAAGAATTAAAATAAGAAATCATTACAATAACATTGTTACGTATGCTAAAAAAAAATACCACATTACATATTTGGATATAACCGAGGAACTCCTTTGACAGGTTAAAGTTCCAAATGAAAGCTATGATGGAGTATAGGCATAAGAAACTCTGTCAGTTGAAGATAGAACAGCAGGAAAACCAGATTGCGGAATCGGAATCTAAACTATACCTGACTCGTTCTAAACTCCAAGAGAAGGAAGCTGAACTGCATACTAAAAAACTCTGTCACTCTCCTAAACTCTCTCTCTCTCTCTCTCTCTCTCTCTCTCTCTCTCTCTCTCTATATATATATATATATATATATATATATATATATATATATATATATATATATATATATATATATCCACAGTTTCAGGCACCTTGAACCTGCATCTTAATTCATTTCATTCGTTTTGCATTACTATGCATTAGCAGCAAAAGTTGCATCTCTAACATCTGCCAACCCATGTTATAACACCCTGGACTCAAAGTCAGAACAATCATTTACTATGTGTGAACCAAGTTCTTATTATCAGATGTTAATTTAGTTATTGGGCATCGTGTGATATATATATATATATATATATATATATATATATATATATATATATATATATATATATATGTATATATATATAAACATTGTTCTGGTGAATATATAATTATAAATTTATAATGCTTCAAGTACCGGATCTGAAGACCACTCATATTCATATTTTAAATGTAGACAAGTTGCAATGCAACTCATGAAGTGCTGTAGTATGGACATGTAGGATTTTATACTTCAATCCCTACGTTACAGGACTTACTGTTCTCAGATTTGGTGTTTCTCTGGGGCCATGATGCCATTGTTTTTTTATTCATCACAAGCTATCTTCACGAGTGTCACAAAAGGAACTGAGATTGCCGAAACTGAAATATTTTTTACTTTCCTTGCTGTCTTGTTGGGAGAAAATAACACTGAAATCACCGAATTGCTTTGACATTTTGCATGGTTGTCTGAACTTTCACAGGGATAGGATTGTAAAGAAACGTTACTGGTGGAATCTTTAACATAGTGTTGGTTCACTCGCTATGTTCCGAAACAGTACGGAAATGGCGTGAGACCATGGTATTGGGTCCTGCATCAGGGGATTGCGATTTTCTATTATATGGCATAGTAATAATAATAATTCGTTGTTGCGCATAATCCATCACTGGTGTTTTCTCTTTTTTTCTCGAGCACTTTTCACTACTCCTTTTGTCCCTAATCAGTTTTGATAAAAAGTGTCGGTAAACATTTGACTTTTTCCGATGAATGTATTTTAATTTGAAAAAACAATGCCGGAATTGAAGCAGGACTAAAATATGGAATATCTATTTTTAATTGGAAACGATAGAGCAAAAATTAGAACAGGAATTGACTAGGAAAACCACAACAAACTGGTTCCACTGTGTTGGAAATAGCGTCTGAGAAGGCATTGGCATCTCCACTTGTTAATTCTAACTTCTGGTAGTGCTATTTTCCGAGACCACACAACACGCGCTATCATTATTTTTCTTTCCTCTTACATAGTACAATACTCCAAGCAAGAGCAGACAAAGTAATTTCCGAGAAAAATGAATAAACAGTGTTGTTAGAAATTTTTAAACTTTAAGAAGGATTGCTGAACAAGTTACTTAAGAGTTAAAACAATATATATAAATTAAGAATTACGGCTCGTTTTTAATTCCTATAAAATAGTAATTTTTATTTTTGTTTCTCTGAAATATTTTAGATAAAAACAATAAAAAATATTTCCAAGATACCAATATAACAAGGTGTTTATTTTATTAGAACTACGATTATATTTAAATTTATTATAAATCTAAATAAAACATGTTTTTAAATACCATATCTAAAAGCATAATTTTTCTGAGTACAAGAAAACATAATTAAATGATAATAAATTTATAATTCTGAATTTCATTATCAGTGGAAGAAGTACGAAGTTTTCCATGGGTCAATGCTGAATAACGCGTCTCCAAAATTAAATAGGTAAATAAATATAAAGAAATCTAATCATAAATACTTTTTCATGGACTGTGTGGACTAGATTGTGTAGCCCTGTTCCTCTTGTTTTTCACTCTCTTTTCTCTAACTTTCTTGTTTTTTCCTGGATCCGGAGTGTTCCAGGTATTGTCTATCTTCCGCTAGAAGATAACCTACGCATCAATCTACATCCTTGATTTTAATTCAATGTCAATACTTCATTGATTTTATTTAAAATGTTTTTATTCTGCATTTATTTAAGGCCATATAAATTATTTATTTACTGAAAAAATAAATAAATTGAAAAATCAGTTGAAATAAAATTATCTCCTCGCTTATATCTTTTCCGTAGTCAGGGATTCTCGTCTCGTCCCCACATTTTTTCTACGCTCTCTGTTGCTTGATAATTCAGCTATTGCTTAATTCTTGTATTTATTTTCAATATAAATGGTTTTGCATTAACTATTCATAATTATGAATTAGAGTATAATTAGAAAGAATGTGGATTTGAATTCAGCTGTTAGCTTAAGACTGTTAGTGACAGGTAAGGAATTAATCTAAGAATATTAGTGAGGAGTAAGATTTGGAGGGTTGTTTTTAAAGCATAATAAAAAAGAATGAGAATACGATAGTTGTATGAGAAGGTGGAAATAATAATAATAATAAAAAAAAAGATCTTGACAGTAAAGGGGATTCATCCATCCGTGCGAAGATGCAATAAAAATAAAAAAGTCCATAGCAAAAAAACAAAAATGGGAAAAGCATTTTGCAGAAAGCAAGCTCCCCCAGACATACCCCATATCGATTGCGTTTTACAACACACCAAACCAAACCTCTCTCACACAACACACACTTTCGGGGGAAGAGTGGAACAAAAACCTTCCCTCAATCACTGAACATGAAGCTATCGGGCAAACCCGTTTCGAGTCCGGGTCGGACAGACAAATTCCCTCCACCGCTCATGAGGTTCCTCAGGAGCAATGCAGGGAGCAAAAGCAGAAGGTCCAGGTCAAGCCCAATGTTCCTGCGCAAGAAAACCACCACCAACATCCAAACACAAACCACCCAGGAACCTTCTTCCCCCAAGGTCACGTGCATGGGGCAAGTCCGAGTTAAACGCTCTTCCAACACCAAACGCGACGTCCCTCCCACGCGCTGTCGCTGTCGCTGGGTTCCCAAGTCCAACCCCTGCCGCTACCGGCCCTTCTGCCTCACCTGGCCCTTCTTCCGCCCAAAGCCCAAGCAACACTCCCGGCCCAACCACCACCGAGAATCGGAATCAGCCTCCGAAGAGAGAACCAATGCGGATAAAAATATCGTTTCTTTTGCTTCCAACCCTAGCACGCCCCCGAAAAACGCTTTGTTGTTGACCCGTTGTAGATCCGCCCCGTACAGGTCCTCTTCGCTGGCTTGTAGGTTTTGGAGTTCCCCCGTTAAGGACCAAGAAACGGACTTTCCGGACACGGAACCTGCCTCCGAGGAACCCCAAACGGACACCAAACTTGGGTTTCTCGGAACGAAGATTGCCTCACTTACCGAAGAAGAAAAGGTTGAGGAATTATTGTCTGACCAAAAAGAAGTTGAAGTGGTGTCTGCAATCGAATCACGCCCTAGTGTACTCACTAGGTGCAAATCGGAACCGGCGAGAACCGGACATAGAATTGACCCTCTGGTAAATAATCTGTGGAAAAAAAGGTTGGAAATTGATTAATCCGTATTCTTATTTGGATTCTGTCGTTGCATAATTGAATATAGTTTTCTTTTCTTTTCTTTTTGTATATAATTAAATGTTTTGACACCTGGAGTAATAGGCGTAACTGGGTGGGGCTTTTTGTCATATGAGCCTGGTAAATAGAAAGAAGGAAGAGGAGAAGAAGAAGAAGAAGGTAGAAGTGGGTTGGAGTACTTGTTTTTCGGTTCTCGGTAGTTAATGCCTTTCTTGTCATTACATTGCAGACATACACAGCACAAGCCTGAATTTCTCTTTTTCTCTGCCAACAATGTTAAGAACCTGAACTCACTGCAATTTTCTTTCACGTGCTGCTTTTTGTTGTTTCAGTTATCGAACTTGACATAGTTATAAAGAGTTAGGGTTTAACTTTAATTTCCTGTTCTAATTTTTGTTTATGTATGATAAAACATTAATCAGAGAGAGAAACTAAATGCGGTGACAGTGTTTGGAGTAATGTTTTGAAGATAATTTGTTCCAAGACAGTGCAGTACTGTTTCCGACATTGTTAAATTAAACTATTTAAGTAGCTTTGGATGCTCTGACCAACTTTCCCACTGGGTGGAAATGACAAAGTGGAAAGTTAATTTTGATTGGAAGTATCTTTAGGACTCTGATGTGAACGCCCAACCACATCTTGTTTCTATTTATTACTATTTTTCTTAATCACCACATAGATGAGAACTAAAATTTCTAATTTGCCATTAATACACACTATTGTTTCCAATTAGTTTTAAATTTGCTAATTTGATATGATTAAAAAAACATTTTCATATAACAATGTGTGATAATAAATTGTTAATGCCTTTTTATAATTTAGTAAAAATAGTAGTATCTTGATTTCTTTTTACTTATAATTTAGTAAAAATAGTAACTGCTTTATTAAAACCTGTGCTTCAGAATTAGTTTAATTAAATTTAAATTATACTCTTATCTTACTGAAATATAATTTTTATATTAATTTTAGAATTTTTAGTAAGTGGAAATAAATGTAAAAGATGATGAGATAAAATAAAATATTCGTGAAAAATAAAAAAATTTAGTACAAAAATAAAATTTTAAGTATTAAATAATAACTTTTTAACAAATTTTTAATTAAACCCTTAAAAGTATTAGATATTTGAAGGTTAAATTTATAAATAATAATAAAATAAAACTCTTAAAATTCTGACACAAATAATTGTGTTTTCTGTATTTAAATTCTGAAACAAATATCTATTTTGTTTTTGTTATTTTTTTAAAATGTAAGTACACCACTGTCTCTCTGTTATTTAGTACTGTTTTCAATGTTTTTCCATAATATTTTATCATTTAAACATTTATATTTTAGACCTATGTGATAATTTTGTGAAATTCCTTGATGTCAAATATTTTCAGTAATTTTAATTTTGATGTCATCCCTATGCTTAGGTGACCTTTATCATTCCAAAATTGCTAAAAAGTACAGGCGGAGATGGTATTGAATAGAACGCCACGTGCTACTTTTACATTTTTAAAATACATTGACCCCGATATTTTATCAAAATTTTCTCCATAACCTATTTGTATTTTGTTATTCTTATTCTAATCCCTTTAATGATATAAATATTAAATTGACATTTTTATATATTATACTAACTGCATGATAGTTTTAAGAATATGATATATTGTTGTTTAGATTGAAAATTAGTATAGTGCTATCCCACATAATAAAAGAAAAGTAAATAAAAGATACAGCTATTTTTTTGTCTTTCATTTTCTTTTTTATATTTGTCAATAATTTAGGATTAAGTTTTTAAATTGAGTTAACTATGTATTTGTTTTCAAATTATAACTTTATTTTGTTTTTTGATTTTTTTTCAAACTTTTATTCTATGTTTCTATATTTAAAATGGATAAAGTACTTCTAATGAGTGTTTTTTAAAAAATTAACGTGATTTAACGTTTCTCGCATAAAATAACGGTCAATATTGTTAAAGTACAGGAAATATGAACTGTCAAAAATAAAATCATTGACGGAAATATAGTAATCCATTGATCTATAAAATTCAGGGACTTAAGATTTTGAGTGTTGATAAGATTTGATAACTTTTATTTGAGAATAATAATTTTATTTAAAAATAAAGACTAACTATTATTATTTTTTGATAATTTTTAGTAATAACTTGTTAACTTAGCCTCCCATTAAAAATAAAAAAGAGTGTGAAGGAAGATTATATTTCATAACTTTTTGTTATTTTTATACAGAGTGTAATGTTCCAAAATTAAATTTAGTAAGATAACATCATTAGGTAAATTATGTCATTTATTCGATGATTTTGTTACGATTATACTTGTGTAGTGAACAGGTAATATGAATAGAAGAAGATGATTTCTAATTATATTACTCTCTCTTTATCTACTTTTCTTCATAATAGAAAGATATATATTATCAAAGAAAACTGAAAAATCAGATGTGCAGGTACATTTTTATATAAATCAAAATTATACATCCACATTCGATCACTAAAAGTGAATTTAAGTATAAAAGATAATTGTAAACATATAGATTTGTGTAATGTAAGATACTAAAAAATAACATGAATAATTATATGATGGTAGAGTTTCAATCAAATCCAACAAGCTTCAATCATAACTCTGATACTATATTAGAAATAGAATTTAAGTTTTATTTAACTCTACAAAATCAGTTTGTAGGATGAGATTTACACTCATTTATATATACTTAAATGATTTTATCCTTAGTCTACGTGTAACTTCTAACACGAAGTAAGTTATGAATGTTGATAGAAGGAAAAGAAAATAGAAATGCATGTGTAATGTACTGTGAACCTAGGATTCACCTGCACATGTTGCCATAAACACATGTACACACCAGTTGTTATTATCTGGTTTGAGGCACATACTATATATTCTGCTGTCCATAGGAGAAGAATGCATGTGACAGTGATCACTTGCATTGAATTGATTGAGCTTTGCATTTGTTAATGGCATGTGACCCTGTAGAATGACATTTATAATAAGATGAAGTGACAGCAAACTTGATAATTACTAGTTGACAACAAGTGGTCCATCTTTGTCCCTGCTTCTTCTGTAGTTACTTACTGCAATAAATTTCTCTTTCATTTTCTACTGAACCTAATATGTCTAACCAAACCCTTATCTTTGCTTTTCCCCTTAGATTCAGGCATTGTAACACCTTGGGGGAAACTTCAAATTTTCAAACAAAGAAAGGAAAGGTTTACCAAACAATGAATTTCATCAAGTAACCAATAACTTTCAAACAATTCAAAACTAAATCTATTAATTTAATTTTAATTATTTGGGAAACAATCTACAGGTTTTACATGTCATCTACTAGAAAATAAATACTAAAACATTTATTTTATTATTCATATTTATTTTTTTAATAAGCGTTTTAAAAATTGATTTTTTTTGTCATTTTATATTTTTAATTTTTTTATTTATATTTATTTTGTAGTAACATATGTATGGAAGTTATTTATTCGTTTTCCATTTTATTTTTTTATAATTTTTAATTATCAAATTATTAAATAAACCATTAAATAATAACTTATATTTAAAGTATTGATTTTTTTATATTTTTTATTTTATCTTTTTATAATTTATAATTACTTGCTCAAATTAAATTTATAAAAATATATATTTCTTTCATTTCTTAAAATAATATTATTATATATATATATATATATATATATATATATATATATATATATATATATATTACATGAGTCTAGTAATACATATTATATGAGTATGCCTGTATTTGATTGAATGAATATGATAAAAAATATTATATGAATAATTTCATATATTGGTCGAATAAGTTTAAAAATATGCATTAGACAAGTATGTCTACACATTCCTCAAACAAAACTTGTAATACATATTTAATAAGTTTGTCCACATTAATTAAATCAATTTAATAATATACGTTAGACGAGTTTATTCATACACATATTAAATTAATCTATTAATACATATTAGACGATTCTGTCTATTCTATGATAAGATAAATCTTGTAATATAAATTACACAAGTTTGTCTATATACTAATTAAACAAGTATAACAATACATATTAGACGAGTGTGTCCATATACACATGTTGAACGAGTTATCAATGAATTGATTAGACAAGTTTAACAATATACATTACATTATACTTTAGAGAATTGATTAGATGAGTTTAACAAAGTAAACTTTGCATATTTCTCTATATCATTTATACTTTAGAAAATCTATTATATTTTTGCATGTTCTATTCTTTGTACTTTTATAAAACTTATTATTTATATTTCAATTTTCTAAAATTATAAACTATTTTAAAGTTGATTTTATTCAAAATTTAATTATAAATTTTAAATATTTATTATTATTTTTTTCAACTTTTATTTTTCTTTGATAAACAAACACGTAACATAACACGATACGAATTTAAAATTGATAAACAGCAGTAAAAAATAAAACTTAAGTCCTGGTATTATTAAAAAATATGTAATTCTACTAAATACTTTAAAAATAAACCACATAGAATGAGATTTTTTAAAAAATAATAATGAGAAGAACGATATTTTTTTCTAATGAAATTCAAGTAAGGTAAACAGTTCACCAGTGGTTTGTATAATCAAAATGATAATATTATTAAAAAATTATAAAACTAAAATTCAAATATTTTTGTACGAGAAAATAAGGTAAATATACAGCCAAAATAAAATAATTTTATACCGTCATTTAATTGAATGATATATAAGCTTGTTAATAAACCACATAGAATGAGATTTAAAAAAAAAATAATGAGAACGATAATTTTTTCTAATAAAATTCAAGTAAGGTAAACAATTCACCAGTGATTTGTATAATCAAAATAACAATACTATTAAAAATTATAAAACTAAAATTGAAATATTTTATACGATAAAATAGGGTATATATACAGCCAAAATAAAATAATTTTATACCGTCATTTAATTGAATGATATATAAGCTTGTTAAACTTATGTAAAAATCATTTTAAAAGTTATATAATTAATGTTTCGAAATTAAATGATACTACTAAATAATATGCATAATCATTAAGTTCATTTTATAATGTATGTTTCAAAATTAATAAATAACGAAATTATTATATCATATTATAAAACATTACATCACATGAAATTCAAAAGATCCAATTTATAATTCTAATTATAAACATGAATCATAAAAGTTAATTCCATTGGCAAAATAAAATCAGATAAAGATCATTAGCTACTTATATAAGAATATAACAATGGCAAAATTAACTCTAACAATTAAAATATTATTGTTTACAAAATAATAACTATACAATCTTACCTTATTACACCCATATAAAATAAACATATGTATATGGATTTAAAGTGAATGATACATGTCTTTTTTTTTTTTTTTATCACCTCGTCATACTAACAAATCAATGACGCTTATCATATATATTAAGTAATAGATTAGTCAATATATCATTGAATCAATTATTCTGATTAATCATTTTTGAACCAATCATCTTAAAGTCGATTGAATAGATCACTTTAATTAATCACCTTGACCGATTACTTTACAAAATAAAGGTTATATTAACGTTGATTGAGTATGACTAGATTATAATAAGATCGGCAACAAGGTAAAAGTTCATGATAAATACTATAAATAAATATTTAAGATATAATCAGTGCATTTAACACTCTTGAGATCAGTCACCTATTAAATTAAGGATCGGAGTATCTTCTTCAACTACTGTCTGTACAAACAATTTTATTTACGAATGAAAGACTTTAAAGATCCATAGAACAAGAGATAAAAAAGATGCATGACAAACTATATACTCTTATAGCTCTATAGAAACATAAAATATTTTTAAATTTGACAAGTTTAAATTATTTGTAAAATCTAAACCTAACCGTCAGTATTCTTTCTAACTAATTTATTTTGCTTAAAGATTGTCTATGACATGTTTCATGGCCCTTATATAGATCAAAATGAATAGCTGGGATTTATTTTTTCTCATCGTGCAAAAGTATCTTACACTTGTCTAAAAGATATGCATGCATATAAAAGTTTAGGACATTTTTATCCGGAACACTTATGAAATTTGTTTGAGTATTTAAACTGAAATTGGTATTAGAAGATGAGTTTAAACCTAACTCAATCCTACAAAACCGACTTGTAAGGTGAGGATTGCACCTCACTTATATATCATAAATTGACCTTATCTTTAGTCGATGTGAGACTTCCAACACACCCCCTTCATGTCGAGATATAGACATCTCGTGCGTGATAGTAGAATTTGGATGGTCCAATATTGGCCCGACAATCGCTAGGATAGACTCTAATAATGACTTTGATATCCTGTTAAAAGAAAAGAAACAATTGGTGGAATACAATATTTCATTCTTTCTTCTTTTGTAACAATTGGAACATATCTTAATTTATTAACTTGTAAGTTAATTCTTAACTATGAGCTGGTATTTTTGGAAACATAGTTGATGTCTCAATCAAAATTATGTATGAAAGAGAAGACATGTTGGGGGATAATGTGTTGAGTGAATGGCAACTTAACAAGATTTGGAAAGTTGTATATGTTGTCAAAAAGAAATATCATGATCAAGCAGATTGGTCCCAGAATCGGTTTGTACAGAAGTTGATTTTGGGACCACCTGGTATTAGACAATCAAAGAGCCAAAGAAAAAAAGATACAAAGAAACTGCTAATGTGAGTTACTGTGAATGAAGACCAATTTCGTTTCCGGACAAAACGTCTTAATCGAATTCTATTTTATGTGAGGTTTTTTGTATTTGATAGTGTAAGGATGAAATATGAAAATATATATATATATATGATTAAATTTAATTTGAGATATTTTTCTGCTGAAATTTGTGTAGAAAAAACACTCCTAATTATTTAGTTAACTTTTTCACAGAGTAATATATACATATCTATATCACCTTTAACCAAAAATTTGAAAATGGTGTCGCAAGAAAAGACGAAGAACAAATTGGAAGAAGAAACTGCTAATGAAGTCAGAGACCAGAAATAATTGAAATCATATCTAAGATTTTATGTGAAATGTTATAGTCCTGAATATGGAATCATTTGGCAACAAGTTTATAGAGTGCATTATTGAATAAATATCTTTTTCTGGAATTTTTTTATATTGTACATTTCAAAATATATTTTTGATTTTGGAAAAGAATAATTTTTAAATTTATTTTAAAATATATATTTTTGAAATATAATTTTGGACATGAAAATATGTTCCAAAATTTAAATTCCAGAATATAAATTTTTTATATACACTTTGAAATCTACATTCAAAAAATATTTTCAAATTCAAAAATATATTTTAAAATGCATATTTTGAAATAATTTTTTTAAAAATATTTTTTAAACATATTTTAAATTTTATATTTCAAAAATTATTTTTAAATTTGAAAATATATTTTGAAATATGCATCTTAATTAAAACTTATTAAATGCAGGTGCATGGGTGATTTTTAGCTTTTTATTATAATTTTATTAAAAGATTATTCTGGATTTATGGATTTCATGGGATACAGAAGACACAGCCCAAAATTTGCAATTAATTAAAGGGAAATTTTTTCAGACACTCCCGAGTTTTCTTCTTGCACTTTCAAAGTTTACTCTTTAGAGATAAATTTAACCTTCGAAATATATATAAAATACAAAATAAATTGTGTAAACAGTTTAACAAACGTATTTACTATATTTATTGAAAGATCATGCATCCCTGAGTTATTTTTGAGCGCGTGTATCTTGCTTTTTAGTCTTTTTTTAGCTTTCTTCTTTCTTCAATAACAACATTGGTTATCTTCATCTTATCTTATTTTTACTTTTGTTCATATTTCAGATACACTTATAGTATCGTATGGTCTGTCACACTTGAATGTATTGTACAGTATGCTTTGGTACCAAACAACTTTTAAGCCAAACATTTAAGTCATTCATCTAGATCAATTTTTCGGGTCATCCAGCAAGGTTGTATACCATTTAGATTGTCATTTCAGGTCGACCATCCACGTTGTATACCACCTAGATCGTACCCAGTATAACTTAACAGTATGATTAGATTATCAGTTGTAATGACTCATTAAGACTCTAATGCAGATTAAGATGTGATTGGACTGTCATTAGACCAAAGAAAGGTAAAGGCTCATCGCAACTAGTAAATAAAAGTCTTATGTATGACTTTAGTATCGTTATACATATTATATGCATCACTTGTTGTGTTAGCTGCTCGGTTATATTACTAATTTGAGCATTGGAGTGCTTTTGATAAGTACCCACCCATACGAGTTCGACAAAAAGGAGGGAGAACGAACAAAGTAACTTGGATAATGGAAGACCAGTAAGGAACTCGGTCAAACTTAGCCTTAACCGTTTGGCCTCACCTTGGCCTCAACCGTTCGGCCATACCTTGGCCTTAACTGCTCGACCAACCATGACCTCACATGTTCTTAGCTAAACTTGCCCTCAACCATTCGACCATACCTTGGCCTCAACTGCTTTGCCACCCATGGCCTCACACGTACCTCGCCAAACTTGGCCTCAAGTGTTCGACCTTAACCGTCCGGCTATACCTTGGCTTCAACTGTTCGGTCACCCATGGTCTCAACTGCTTGGCCACCCATGACCTTACTGGTACAAAGCCAAACTTAGCCTCAATGGTTTGGTCATACATTAGCTTCAACTGCTCGGCTAAGACCTCAACCGTTCGACCATGCCTTGGTCTCATAGGTATCCAACCAAACTTAGTCCCAACTGGTCGGTCAATCGTGTCCTAATAGGTACTCAGTGAAACATAATAAGAAGAAGAAAGAGGGTGAGGAAAATATTGAAACAAAATAGGAGTAAAATGGTATTTTATGTTACCTATGGAGGTGCATGAAGAAATGACCCTAACTAAAACACTCATGTCCAAAAAGAATATTGGCACAAGAAGGTTACTCTTTGCACCACCTCACATCGTTCTCTACACCATCACATACCAAAAATACCTTTTTTCAATAGATGTTGACATCCGTTGAAAAGATTTTCTTCAAAAAATGTTGATATTTGTTGAAGAAAAAAAGTGAAAGTGTATGATTTTTTAAAATATAAAGAATAGTTTTAAAATATTTTAAAATTATGGTGGTGGAGGAAACAATATAGAGTGATGGAGGGAGTAAGGCACAAAATATTTGGACTCAACTATCTCGTCCAATACGAAATTCGCCTAAACCAAAATACAATGTATTGAAAATTTGGATCTAGCACTTTATGGTTGTAAGTTGTAACTTTTCACATCTACCTGTATGATAATTTTACTTTAGCAATTTATGAAAATATTGAAAAAAAAAGGGTTAAAAATGAAAGCAAAAGCGAATAAAAAAAAAAAAGATGTGATGGAAATGGCGGAGACTTTGGGGTTGTGGTGTTGTGTGGTTGGGTGGCGTTGACGCGGTCGAGAAGAGAGAGTGGAATAAATAAATTACGTGTGGTAAGAAAAAGGTCAGATTATTAATTAGATAATATTATTATAAGGAGAAGAAGACGACGCCGGGGAGGCTCTGGTTTCCACCGACATCCCTTCCTTTCTCTTCTCTTCTCTTCTCTTCTCAATCTCGTTCCGTTCCGTTCCGTTTTCCCTTTTCCTTCACCTCCAATCTCAATGGCTGATAATGAGAAGCAGCCCAATAACCAGGAGGCAAGTCCTCTTCTGCACCAGCCCAAATCCCAATCAACTACGCCACCCGATACTCCCGAGTTTCTCCTCGGATGGACCGCAGATGGGCTTCCGTTGGGCCATGGCAGCGTCGTTGGCCAGCCCATGGGCCGAGCCCCCTGGAATTCCTCTATCTGCGCTTGTCTCGGCCAGAACGATCACTTTTGCAGCAGCGATCTCGAAGTTTGTGAGTTCTCCCATCCTCCCTCATTTGCCTATTTCATTTCAACGTTTTTTCTGCATTGGTAATTTAAGGATGAATTTTTTTGTTAGCTTTCTTTTTCATCTCTGCGGGTATTGTTTGTTTATAATTCTTTTGGAATGAATGCTGTGTATTTCGGCGATTTCAGCTGCAAGATCTAGATTGTATTCTAGGTATCTCACGTGCTCCATTTGAATATCCTATTACTAAACCACTGGGATCAATGAAACTTTTGTTAGTGTGTTTGTACAATATAATTGGGTTCCTTTTGTGTTTTAATCAGGTGCTATTGCTATTCTGTGAAGAAAAGTTTGTGGGTTTTGGGCATTTTGATCTGTTTTCGATCTGGATTCATAAAACATTTATTTACTTTGAATTTTTGTTATTTGCTAGGTCTTCTTGGGAGTGTGGCTCCTTGTGTGCTGTATGGAAGCAATGTTGAGAGACTTGGATCAGCTCCCGGGACGTTTGCTAATCACTGCTTGCCTTATTCTGGACTGTACGTAATTGGGAATTCCTGCTTTGGTTGGAATTGCCTTGCACCGTGGTTTTCCTACCCTAGTCGAACTGCTATTCGTCGGAGGTTCAATTTAGAGGTATGTTACTCTTTTATTCTTTGCCCTTTATAATCTAGTGATGATGTCTTAAGAAACCACCACTAGGTGAGGGTGTAATGTGTTAAGTGGGCAAAGGAGTTGGCACGAATGGTGTAATTAATTGCCAGGATAACAGTGGGAGGAAATTGAAGGGAAACTTCATTGCAAGCTGCAGTCAAATAAAATGAGAGAAGGGTGGAGATGGGACGTAAGGAAGTAGGATAAAGGACTGCAAAGGAGAGATCAGGCTGTGTCCCAAATCAAATTCCCTATGCTACTGTATATTTTTCCCCTTCAGATTAGTCTTCTAATCCCTCTATATTGCTACTGAAATCTCACTGATACTGGGGATTAGATTTGTTACATTACATAGCAGATAGTACATACCCTTTTCCTGCGTGATCCAGTCCACTCACAAGTGTTTTGTATCTGATGATATGTCGCATCTGGCCCAGCTAAGATTGTTATCTGGACTTGGTTATGAATTGATCAGCCTTTGAACTTTAAATTTCTTTTACATATCAGCTATAAATAATTAACACAACCTCCAGAAGTGGTGTAGTAGTACAACACAAGTAGGCTAGATTCAACATACAAATTGGGTTGTCTACTCTGTCAAGCATGAAAGTTCGGGTTCCTTATCTTTATATAATAAGATATTTTAGCCTTATAACTCAGCTTTGCTGTTTAACAAATTTTTCCGAACTTCTGATCCTAAAGTTGATTTGAGAATTTTGGTTATGTTGACTCCTCTTCGAACGTTTGGTTGCATATTTTACACTTGTCAATTTAGTTTTGGTACAATGAGGTATATGTCGAGTGTGGTGAACCTGTATTTAGTATAATTTTTTGTGACTTTTATTAAGAACGTAGCTTAAGTCTGTAGCCTTACTTTATGAAATCGAATTGTGTCAATTATGAATTACCAAGAAAGCAGTCCTATTGTTAGTAGGTGATTTGGATTAACATAACAACTTTGGTATTTTGTATTTGGACTTTATTGGGGTTTAATTGGTAACCTAATGGTATGCTTGAAGTTTTGTTCAATGTTCAATTTAACTTCAGGTGTATTCAGTGTCCAACTTGTAATGCTTAAAATTACTTGGTGTCCTCTAGTACTATTTTATGTATGATGTCATGTCATGTGATGTTGCATAGATGGAAAGCTTGTGTAAGTGAGATTTTCCTTTATCCACCTCCTGTTTTTTTTTCCTTATAATTTGCCACTCTTCCCCGTACACAAAAACCACATCCCAAAGTTATGAAAAAAAATTCAAATATTATATAAATCATTTATTGTTCTTGGCAATCAGGGAACTTGCGAAGCACTTAATAGGTCATGTGGGTGCTGTGGAAGCATTTTAGAAGATGAGTTACAACGTGAACAATGTGAGTCAGCATGTGACTTGGCAACTCATGTCTTCTGTCATGTGTGTGCTCTTTGTCAAGAGGGTCGTGAGCTCCGTCGTAGGTTACCTCATCCTGGCTTTAATGCTCAACCGGTTCTGGTTATGATTCCCCCGGGCGAGCAGACCATGGGACGTGAAACTTGAAGATTCGCCATCATCTTGGAAGTGCTATTCTCGTGTACGTCACTGTTGCCTCTATAATTTGATGTTGAACCATGTTATGACTTCATCTAAAAAGGGTCCTGGCTTTTTCATTTTTTTATAAAGAAGATCATTAAACCTATTAATTCTGTTTGCCTCCCTATTATTTTGTATCATATATAGATTTGAATCATGTGGGAGAAATTTTCTCCCAGTATCTATGTCTATGCGTAACTATTATTTAGTTAATGAATTGAATGAAAGAATATCTTACATTAAGTGAGTAATTCTTGTATGGTTATGTACTTTGGGCTTGTTTCTTCTGGCGTAAATACTGAAAGGAAGTGTAATGTGAATAATTTTAATTCCTCAGTCTGGGGTGCAGCTTAAATGGTAATCATATTTGCATTGGAAATGTTTGTGACGGAACATGTCTAGCTACGGCCTCCACTTTTACGCCTTTCCTTGTCGAAGGACAGCAAATAGAGAGTTGTTATTGCATGCTTCTGCTTGCTAGGCTGACATTTGCTTGAAAGGGCTCTAAGTAATTTTCATGGAATAGGTAATGTTTGACGTCCAAATTGCAGGGTTCGACCACTAACCCTTTTCTTTGTTCCTCAATAAATATGTTCGTCCAATTTTCTGCATTCTATATATATTCTTAAAAAAAATAATTCTTAGACATATATAAATTTTACATTTATTTGACATTATTATTTTTTATTTTTATTTTTAAAAATATATAAAAATTTATTTTTATAGTTATTTTATTATTGTACTTTATGTCAAATAGACGTAAAATGATGTTATCATCTTATTTAAAACAGGTACGAGAGGTGTTCTTTTAATAACATCTCATTTATGCTTTTCATTACGGAAATTGAGCTTTTTTTTATTAATAGCCTTTTCATTTATATGACTCGGAATTTTGTTTTAGAAGATTGAATTTAGATCATTAAAATAAAAAAAATATGTGGCTGTCTACATAATTATTGAGTGAACTATTAGTAACAAGACTTGTAACTAATTTTCTATCGTGCACTTTATATTAAATATTGATAAATCTGTCCCCAAAAATTGAATAAGACTAACTTGTTCCATTGTTAGTAAAAATCATGCACAACAAGAGAAAACAGAGATTTTAATTTCAGATACGCTAAAACCAGTCTAACTCAACTTTAAGAGAAAATCAATAGAACCAACTTTATTAGAAATCTCACATGACCTCAGATGTAATACTTTATATAAGTTAAATAATTAAAATTATAAAAATATGACTATAATAATTTTTTATCTTTATTATTGATTGAATTTCAGTTTTTCTCTCTATTTTTATTATTATCTCAAATTTTAACGGTACACCTCATCTTCATTATTCCATGTACTTTTTACATATATTTTTCCTCTCTTTTATTTTTTATAACAAGTTATAGAATTTCATCTTGATTTAATTACCAAAGTGCATTTATGCGTTGCCTTTGTTGTTCAATGCATGAAATAACTTCTTTTAGTGTTAACAAAAATCACTTTTTTTAAAATTTGTGTTAAGAATAGTTTTGAACATTTTTGTGTTAGAAGCTAATAACAAACACTTATTTTTACTTATTTTGTTACAACTTAATGTAGTTAGCTCCTTCTTCAATAACAAACACCAATACAAAACTTAACAAGAGTATATTACTCGCAACACTGAAAAAAATTATCCCAAAAAAAAAAAACATTTGTAGAAGAATAGAGGGGTTCAATGAAATTAAACCAAAATATACCACATTTGAAAAAAGAGAATAAGAGAAAATCCAACATTTTCAAAAGAACGAAGAAATTTGAGGGAAAAACACTTTAAATGTAAAGCAAAAATGATTGTAAAAGAGATGATGCAGACAAACAAAGTTTATTTTTTTAAAAAAAAAAAAACTTATAGATTAGAAAAATGGTTAGATGAAATAAGAGTAATTTAAAAGAATATAAAAGAGAAGGGTATTTAAATAAGTTTATAAATCTTTATAAAAGGATAAAGTGACTTCTTATCCAAGTCAATGGACTAAGACTGGGTTACCTAAAAATTAAGCATAATGAAAATTATAAAATAGATAATTAATTTATCAATAGTTTAAATTAATAAATATCATTATTTTTCTAAACAATAAATAAAATAAAATTTAATTAACACTTATTGATTAAACTAACTAAAAAGAAATTGATTAAATAAAAAAACATATAGAACTTTCAAAAAGTAATTAAAAATATTTAAAAATTTGATAGCATTTAATTATTTTAAAAGAATCTAAATTTATTTTTATTTAAAAGCACAAAATTCATTATAATTACTGTCTAATTTATTAAATAGTTTACCAAACTTCCTAGGAAACTGTCTTATCCATTATTACCTAATTTATAAACTAGTTTTCTGACACAATCCCTCGAGAAGGCGTCATTTCAACTTAAAATTGAATAATCATGAATCATGATGCTAGAAATCCAGATTGCAGTGCTTTACAAAAGATAAACCGATCTTCTCTTAAGTCTGTTACCTGTCGGCCTAACACTAATCTACTTACTATGGAGCAATGAACTACTGCAAAGAAGATTGTAGCTAGCAGTTTAATTGGAAAGTAAAAAATGATAGAGCAAGAACTGAATCAACATTTCCCTTCGTAAGTTTAGCAAAAGGAACAACTCCTTTAGTTACCTTAGAAAAAGGAGCCTGGGTCTTCAGGGGAAAACACCTGGTAATCTTCCCTTGTATTCCCATCCTATATATTTTTAAAAATCCAAATTTCTCTTCTCTCAACTCGTCAATCAAAAAGAAACAGATATGAATGATCGGTTAGGGAGCAAAATGGTGATTTAACCATGAAATAACCAGTCCCAATAACATTACTAAAGCAGTAAATTATGCGGTTAAGCTTTCTATCAGTAATACACGGGTAGAAAAGAACAAAATTAACATCATGCAAGACTCCACAGAAGAAGAAGCTTTATCTAAATAGTACAATTTAAACCACAGAACATAAACTGAGTACAGAGTCTACTCTCCAGGTGCAGACACACCTTGCTTCAGTCTCTCCTTTTTCATCTTTTTCTTTGAAACAGGCTTCTTTTTTCTAGGAGGGAGGGTCTTCTGTGCATAAGTGTAGAGCACAAAGTTTCCAACGAGGAATGTCAACAGCAACCCACCAACAACCAGGAGCACAATTAAGCCTGGGTTGAGCCCTTGGTTTGAGGCCTAAGTATAACAAAACAAAAAGCACTGAGCAAAACGAATTTGCAGATAAAATAAAATTGAACTTTTTTAAAACGAAAGTAGACAAGCAATTCATCGTTGATGCAATGTTACTGATACACCAACATGTGAATTTTAGTCCTCTTCAAGGGTGAGTCGCTAATTTATAAAACTACTACTGCAGAACAATCAAATGATTGAACTTGTTTGAGAATGATTGATAAAAGAGGTTATCATCAATAAGGAAGGTGCAAAATAGTTGAGAAAGCTTGATATCCAAAATAGTAGTCATAGATTTGATTTTTCTAATAGATGTAATTTAAAAAATAAAGTGCACTTAAAACCATTGGTTACAAAATCAGTGATTGAGAACTGTGATAAAAGCAAATACATATGTAACCAAATCAAAAGTCTAATACAGTCTGAACCATTGATTTTCTAATTAAAGGTTATTATTTCACTTTATCCTCTATAATGTACTCAATGTGAAATGATTGATGTGAACTGCAATACATAGAACATTGCAGATATTATATAAAATACTCTTTAAATTACAATATTATTGTCAACAAAAATAGGATATTCTTTCATTTTCTCTTAGTGGCCAAAACATTGCATATCATGACACAATACTCGAGTCTCTTTAATTATGCTTGAATAGGTGGTAAAATATGAATGATATATCGTCAGGATTCTAACTTCTATTGTTTAGATGTTTTAAGATAGGTTGGACTGAAGTCGAACCCAATGGAGATTTTACTCCATCAATAATCTCTCTTTCTTTCCCCCAATTTGGGAGGTACGGGATAGAATAGAACCCTTAAAAAAATTCATCTCATTCCATTCCATCATAAAATCTCCAAAAACGTTATTCCACTCAGACAAACCCCATCATTTGCTGATAACTTGTAGAAAAGGGTTTAATTGTATGAAGTTGAGACTAACCACAAACCATTTGCTCTGTAATATTGCTAACATCTATAATCCAAGACATCGATTGGCACCGACATCAAAATACACAAAACAGCAACCCGTTGAATAACAAACAAAATTTAACCTACACAAAAGCACTTGACACCACCATTTACGAAACGTAGCTCCACCAGATCACAGTACTAATGCAACAAATCAAAGATTTGCGTAACATAACAGTCATTAATATAAACAATCCGATAATCATAAATAAGTCGTTTAATCTAAACAGGAAATTTACCTGATACAAATCCTAGCCGAAGAGCTGAACGATATATATTTTTTTTTAAAAGAAAATGAATCCTAATTTAATTTTCCGTAAATCTGTAACATTAGAATCAGTGGTTATTGGGAACATTGAAAAGGTCAATTACGGAAGAAAAAAAATCAAGCAAAATGCTAATGATTCCACAATTCCAAAGATCTGAGAATAAAACACGAGAGGACCACATGAAAGGTTCGATCCATAACTTTAAGACCTAATTAAACCGTGAAAAACGTGCAAGGAGGAACATTGTTCAGGGATCCATTAAGATGAGATGTAAAGTAATAAGCGACGATGAAATCGAAGGTTTGCAAAAGTAATTGGAAGTGTACCACTCGATCGAACGACGGAGGAACTTTGTCTGCGAACTCGAAATCATCGGCCATAGCTGACGCTGAAAACTCGTGTTTCTGTCAAAACAAACGGAGATTCCAATGCAAATTTGCACCACACCTCAAAGAGGGTTCCAGAAACACCCACGGCCCATGGGTTTATTTATTTTGAACCCGACGAAATCGATTCCTGTTTTTTTTTTTTTAAAAAAAAGAAAAAAAACATTAATGAGTTTAGTTTTTGAAATTAAAAAAAAAATCAGTTTTAGATTTTTATTTATTTATTTATTTATAGTTGAAAATTAAAATGATAACAACAACATATTTTTCAAAATAAAAATTAAAATAGTTAATTTCAAAATTTTATAAATTCCTTAGAAATAATATAATAGAAAATATAATTCAGAACTTAAATTGATTATCTAATTTTTTTCGATGGAATAGATTACTGTGGACATTTGTATTGTGGGATATGATAAGGTTAAATATATATATATATAACACATGGACAATGGTATTTTTACTTAGAAAATAAAATAATAATAGTAACAAAATTTTAACTTTTTATTTCTTATCTTATCTTGAATGTCAACATGTTTTTGTAAGAAGAATTATAAGATTAAATATTGGTATTTGAGTTCGAGTTATTAATTAATTTTTAAGATTTTTATTTACTTTTAATTAAATGAGCACTTTTGAAAATTATAATTATGACTTATTTAAAATTAGAGATGTCAAATTCTAATTTGTAAGTTAATTTGATTTTTAATGTTGGTTTTGAAAGTTTAAAGTTATAATAATTCTTTAACGTAGTGTTCGCTTGAAGTGATTACATTGTTTACGGTGATTCGCGAGCGATGAATTTAAAAAATTTTGTGTTCTTTTCAAATGAAATGCGCGGATGGATTTGAAGCGAAATGCGGATCAGTGTACTGTTCACGCCCCCGCTAATGTGAGCAAATTTGGAGGGATGGAAGGGGATTTGTCTAAAATGACCCTATAACGACCCTGGAGGTTCCAAGGTTGGTGGTGTACAAGAGAAGGCGAAGGTCGACGATGTACCGTGGCTTTTGCTTTGTTGGTGGTGGAAGCCTGACAATGGAGGATGTAGCGACCATGATATCGTTGTTGAAGCAGTCGAGGAAGCTGTCGTTGATGATGGAGGATGCAGCGTCATTGATGATGAAGACCAAGGTGTTCGTGATGCAGGTGTTGAGTGGATCTCGTGGATCTTCAATCGTAAGAAAATCTCCAAGAGCCTCTTCTATGTCGGTAGCGGAAGCTTGAAGTTGTAAATGAAAAGGTGGTGAGATGGTTGGAAGAACAAGAATGGTGTTGTAGAAGATAAACATGTATTTTCTTTGAAGCATGGAAAAAAGGTAGGTGGAGAAGTTTCTAGTTGCCACCAGTCTCTACGGACAACTACATGCATCAACAATCTCCAACACCATCATTAATAATCTAAAAATTATTCACCAAATTGTTAATATAATTACTCTAACCTATATTACATTGTGTAAGCAACAATCATTTTTGTTTTAAAAACTTTCTTTACAGATATATTATGTAAGTTTGGCTTTTATTTTTATTGTCTTTGGAATTGTCTGTATATATATTATTAAAAGGAAAAATGGAATCAATTTTTTCCTAAATTAATATCAATATGTGCATAGACTAGTTTATAAAAATAATTCTATATTAACATATTTAAATTGTGTTTTTTAGTTAAATCAATGCTAATATATTTACAAATTTACTTTTATTATTCTACAAATTTAATTTTAATAATTATTTTTAATTTTTTACTCTTTATAAGCATTTTTACAATTAAATATAACATTAAGAAATAACATTATATATTACTTTAATAATTAGGGGCATTTTGGTAATCTTTAATTTCTACCCATCAAATTAATATTTTAAATCTGTCCCATCAATCAAATCCTACATTAATTCTCACAAACTTTACTTCTAAATCCACTCTCAATTACCCACAAATCCACTCAAAAAAACAACAAAAAAATTACTTTCAAATCCATTCAAATCATCTCCCCCAAATCATCTCCCCCAAATCATCTCCTCCAAATCTCTATAAAAGAACATATCATAAGTTGGAAGGTTCAATTATTTTATTTTGATGAAATCTTGTAAAAAAATTGATAGAAATACTTTCCTATAACTATTAGGAGTCTAAGGTATGTGATATATCCTTTTACGTTGTCTTTCAAACTAAGTTAAACATAATCATGCTTAATTTAGTTGGTTTGCATCTATTCATCTGAAAAATAAGAAGAATTTATATTTTAAAATGAGTTGTCATCAATATTAAAAATATAATGAGATCTTACACTAAAAAATACATATATAAAGTCTTAAGTTACATGTCAATATCATATCCAAAGTATATTGTTAATTTTTTCCTACCACAATTAAGGAACAAGCCTTGAAAAGACAGTATGTACTTCGACCTCAACCAATTGATTCATTCAGCACGTTGTGTGTCATGTTTGTAGTCTGATTTGCTAATCACACCGGTAGTAGCCTTATTGATTTGTCTTAATTTTCTATTTGGATAATTAATGGGTCCAATACATATTAGATAGTTCATTATTTTTTATTATAACTTTGTACAAATGTTAAGTCTTATAAAACTCACGTTTTAATAACGTTTTATTTGTATTTTAATTTTCTAGAACTTACACAAGTATTTAATTATTATTGTAATCCTATAAAAGGTAATACTATAATTAAGTTAATATGGTATTTAATATAACAAACTTAATTAATTGATATCCTATAATTTTTATTTCTAAATATTAATTTTTGATAAATATTGATCAATACTTATGTTTTCCAAATTTTATTTTTTAATAAATATTTCAATTTATTTCTTTTGTTACTTATTACATATTAGGAAATGATTTGTTACTGTCTATGATTTAAAATATTTCTTACTTTTGTTTTCTAAACTTGTTGAAGAAAAGTTAGTTTTAACACGTGAACATAATGTTTTATTTTTATAAAAAATCTTAAATTTTATGTTATATCAATATTTCAGTTAGGAATAATAAATGTTAAAGTTATAACAAGGTGAGAAAATCACATTTTTTTTAATCCTTACGTTTCCACTCTGTCAAATAACAAATAATTTTTCACTTTTTTTTCGCGTCTTCCTTTTTACTACCATAAAAACTATAAATTTATATTTGATTTAGTGTATTCTAAATTATACTAAAAAGTTTATAATTTCTTTCACATTTAATAAAAAGGAAAATGATAAGTGTACTATTCATGTAAATAAAGACACCCATTTTATATCACTGTTTTGTTGTGGTGGCATGTTATTATTATCTCTCGTGATAACCTACCATTATCGTCTTTTACTGAAACATTTATATAATTTTTAAATTATATTTTCTTAACTTTATCATTAAAAGAAAATTAAAAGTGGAAACAGGAATATATAAATATGCAGTAGAAAAGAAATAATAAATCCAACTTATTTTATTTCGGGTTAAATATGTTTTTAATCCCTATACTTTGACGCGATTTTGGTTTTAGTCCATTTTCAAAGGTATAATTTAGTCTTTCAACTTTAGAAAACTATGTTTTTAGTCCTTTTTACCAAATTTTTTAAAACCAGAGTTTTCTAAAGTTGAAGAACTAAATTATACCATAGTTTGAAAATGGACTAAAACCAAATTCATCTCAAAATATAGAGACTTACAACATATTTAACCTTTTATTTCTCACATAAAAACTATTTAAATAGTAGTATTTTTTAAAATAGTGGCTACAAAAGCACTAATATAACATATTGTTTAAATCTTTCCTATTATAGTAATTAATGGGCTTACTTTTTTCATTTTCAACATTTTTTAATAATTTTTTTTAATAGAATACGTATTATTATTTTATTGATTTATTTAAATTTATATTTAAAAAAATATTTAAAAGAGATTAATTATACATTTCTAAAAAAATATTTATTAAAAGATTTTTTCTTTTTTTAATTCTGTTTCCAAAAGTAGTGTGTAAACAAAGAAAGTATAGATTTCCAAAAGTAGTGTGTAAAGAAAGAAAGTATAGATAGGGTTGAAGCAGGTGAAAAACCATTGTTCCATTGATGTAACAAGAAGAAAGAAGAAGGCAGACATGACAGCAATAACGATTTCTCCGGTCACATGTGCCAAGAAAAAACAATGGAACAGCTTGTGAATTCTTGAAACCCCACTTGTGAGGCAAAACCACATCATAGTTGTGGGGTCACTCTTTCTGTTGTCTGTATTTATCTTCTTCCTGCTTTATCTACCAACAAACTCATTAACTAAGCCTCCACATTTGCTTCCAATCAGAACCTTCCCTTTTATTGCATAGCAAACAAAAAGGAGATGGAAGAAATCAGCACCTACCTCTCTCAGCATGCTTTTATTAACATACAATTATTTGGCTGTGACATGTTATGTCACATGTGGCGGCTGCTCATATATGGACCATAACTCATTTTTGGTGGATTTCTGAGGCCACAGTTTTAGCCCAGAACCGAAGATGTTTCTTCATATTTGCAGATGAACAACGTTTGGGAATTTTCAAGTTTAGTAGTGGGGAATCTGGTCTCTTTATAAGCCATGCCTCTGATAAATATGGTCTCATGATATCTCTCTTTTCTTCCTCTGCTTCCATGTAATGTCCTTCAACAACCGTCTCTTTCGAATCCATAACACCCAGTCTCTGCAAGCCCGGAACAACACTCATCATTCTTGGGCTTAGATATTCTCTCTTGAATGTGAAACCAAGATCCATGAAACCCTTTACTTCATCAAGTTCTAGTTCCCCAAATGTTCTGCAGCTTACGGATTTCTCAAGTTTCCTTGCACAAGTAACCCCATTTCTCGATTTTTTGTGACGGTTTTGAGTTGATGGGGAGGTTGAGTGTGAACGAGTTTTGCTACCCAACAAAAGGTCCATTCTGGCCAATCTTTCCTTTGTTTCTTCTTTATTGTTGATTGATCCATCCTTTTTGCGTAAATAAAAAACAAAGAGAAAGACATGAATAAAAAATGAACTCATAATAATGAACAGATAGAATCTTGAGAAAGACTAACTCTGACTGCTTTTCAGTTCTACCTGAAGAAGCACAGATATTGACTCTGATGGGAGTGGATTCTCTGAAGAAGCTGATTCATCCGTTGAAGTTTCTTCATCTGGTGGAGGTGGTGAAGAAAGAATGAAGGATGAGCAAGACGCGGATTCTGATGTGGGAATAGGTTTTTCTTCATCTGGTGGAGATGGTAAGGAAATAACTGATGCTGTTGGACTTGGCTGTGAGAAAAAAATGAGTTTGTGAAACCAAAGACTATCCATTTCTTCTATAGTACATAGAAAGTTTTTGTTTTCCATTGCTTACGTTTGTGTATGTGTGTGTGTGAGAGAGAGAGAGAGAGAGAAAGTGGGATTTGCGTATGGAAAGGCTGAAGAGAGTAGTGGCCTGTCGGCAAGTGTGGTGGTGGTGAAAAGAAAGAGAAGTAGAGAAGCGAGTGAAGGCAAATGAACGTGGAGAAGTGTGTGGGACAACCTTGGACAACTAAGGGTGTGGTCACCATGGACATGGGACGTGGATTCTAAACTCCACAACTTCTATGCTGATAAAAAGACTGTTCTGTCCATGCTTAAAAAACAGAATACGATGCTCTATGCATGTCAAAATCATATGCTTAAACTAGTTAGATCTACCAAGTTGAGTGGATTCATGATTCACTCTAGCATGAGATGAGACTAAGGCAAGGCAAGGAACCAAATAAATGGTTTCTCGTTTAAGTCCAAAACTTACTTTACGTTTGTAAAAAGAGCAAATGTTCATGCAGATTAATGATCCAAAAATGGATTCGGGCATCTTGACATTACAGTTGTCAAACCAACAAAATCTGATTTGCTAGCTGGTTAAGTTCAATCTAGAGTCAGGATGGGGAATTCCGACATGGAAAGGTGCTACTAATTGCATGATTGGTTTCACCCAGAGACACCACTTATGGGATAATACATTAGTCAAGTAATAGTGACAAAAAACCAAACTGTTCTTTTTATCACTTGTAGTCTTCTCTCACCTTGGATGTGACATTTCGACGCTATTAAGCAAACAAATTCACCCTTGCATATCATGACTCCTTGTCCTCATCTAATACGACAAGTGAGTTAACTTTACAAGAGGATTTTCATGTTTATATGTTTATATGCTACGGTTAAGCACCTGATGATATTTACACGTTATGCAAACGATTATTTAATGGAAAACTTCTTGTTTGATCCTGATAAACAAACAGCAAAGATTACTATCTTAAGTAGTTCAGAAAAATTTATTGAACTTCTAAAAATATGTTGAGATTCTGCCGAAAAGTGAAAAGTTCCAAGTACAAATAGTGCATGTTGTCATCTACTGCAATTGTATGCACATTAGATTTTTCTGTATTAGCGGAACAAATTAATGCATGGATCCAAGAGATTGAAACATGACCACAATTTCACTGCTAAAAATCTGATGTTCAATAGAATCAATACTATTTGAAGTTGTAATCCATGTACACAAAATGTTTATTTGGCAGTTGTAATTAGACAACACTAGGAGGTGGATCACTTGATGAGTTTGCCTGTGTTATCATCGGATGCTCCAACGCTTCTACAATTTCTCCTTCACTAGAGGAACGAGCGTTTTCACGTAGCCCTGAAGAAAACTCAAGGGCACTCTTATTTCCTTGGTTCCATTCTGAAGACATATGGCTAAAACTAAAAGACTTCACAAGTTTCTGTTGCTTCCTTCTTCTCTCCCTCACCTCAACATGCCACTGCCTCAGAATCTTAGC
The DNA here is from genome assembly GCF_000741045.1 of Vigna radiata var. radiata. NCBI lineage: Eukaryota > Viridiplantae > Streptophyta > Magnoliopsida > Fabales > Fabaceae > Vigna > Vigna radiata. Next base: position 4,639,857 of record NC_028353.1, read on the forward strand.
CAAGGCTTTGCTCTTCACCTGTGACCCCATCTGCAACAATCCAATGTTAGCCCCACTTCAGATAGGAACTGCTAAGTGTCTGTTTGCTTTCACAATGGCAACTATCAAAACTATTTTCCAACATGATTTCAGCAAAGATACAAAAAATGTACACTTATTGTTAGGTAAAATCAGTGTTGTCTCGAAATGCTGGTATGTCTACAAGCAACAAAAATTAACTTCTGCATTAAATTGAAAAATTTGCACTTAAAGTTTTACAACAGACTTGCTTTTAAGATAAAAAAAAAGTATATATATGTAAGTCACTTCACTTTAAAATCAATTTTATCAAAGTTAACCAAAACGCACTCTCACACTATTACATGAATGTCTTTATAGAGTTTACCTGTGCCACTAGTGCGTAAAGGGGAAGAGTTACATAGCTGCATAGGACTTGAACTGCTACCCTGAGGAAACAGTAAATCAAAATGTCACCCTTATGACTCAACATGCCGTAAGAAAGAAATTATAATAAACTTTAGGCGGCCATTACGCTATCACCACCCTTATGACTGTAAATGTTCTGTGTTCGTGGTAGCAAGAATTTATTCCAAACTGTGTCTGTCAATCAAGAAAACAACATAGAAATACAGAGAGAAGGGTGTTAAGGTAACCTGTTAAAAAAAATTCTAATGTTGATCTTTTGTAGCAAGTAGATAGAGAACTTACTGATACCCATATAAAGAAGGCAAGCTCGAATGCATTCTGTCATGATGAAATTAAAATCTTAGCTTAATAATTGATTTATTGTGTCATGATGGATATCACTGCAATTATTTGTGTCATACACATGTTCACAGTGACATGAATCCAACTCAGATAAAAGAATGATATCACTTTTAATCTAAAATCCGAGACATTTGGTTTATAGGTTTTTTTCTTATATCGTATTTAACTTAATTATTTGTGAGACTAAGATTTATATTTGGATTATTTTCAATTCATAGATAGAAGAAGGTTTACCACAAATAAAGTGTAATGCAGAAGTGTTAACACAAATCCTGGATGGCCAAACCAGAAGAATTCATCACTTGGAGAAACAAGTGGGGTCCCTTTGGTTACACTGTTGACATCTTTCATCTGAAGAGCCATTTCGTCTACAATGACTTCAAGTTTAGCTCCTACAACCAGAACCAGCTGCAAATAAAATTCAGAAAAGCTGAATTAGAAGCCATGCAGATTCATAATTAGTTAGGACAGAAGAAGATGCAACATGCTTGTTACTCACCAAGAGGGGAATATAGGATAACCAGAGATATACATGCCAGCCTGATATAGTTCATATATAGAGAGAGAGAAAAATAACTAGTGGCTTAGACATGGAAAAAGCTTTTTAAGAAATGGAAATGAAAGAGTAAAACATTCTAACCATGTACATCCACGAGCAGAAAAATAACAACAGTGAACCACATCACAGGGCTGCAAGGTAACACACATAGTAACATGTAATTAAGATGAGCTCTACACAACTCCAGTTTTATCTGAAATTAGATGAATGGACTGATAAAAGATAATTTGGTTGGCAAGTAACAACCTAATGCTCACTATGATTCTGAAATCTTCCTCAAGTGACTGTTCAATGTACTTTTGGAAGTCGAAGTTGCTGTTTCTAGCAGAAAAGTGAGCCTGAATGGTGCATGGAAACATCTTAATAGGAGGTTTAACGGTAATAACAACAATAATAATGATAGAGTTGAGTTTGATGTGTTATGTATACTTAACTGATATGAAACCATGCCTCAAGGTGAGGTAATCAACTTTTTCTACTGAATGAAAGAACTGTCTGAAAAAACATTTCTGTCCAAATTTCACAAATTCATAAACAACGTTAGCCATAAAAGACTATGTATGATACAAAATCATGTCGTGGTTGCATTTATTTAAGGTGGACTGATATAATCAGAATTCTCTTAAAAGAAATGCTTACAATCCAAACAGACACTGGTGATGCAGTAGTAGTAGATATGTGGCGTCTTCCGAATGTTGTTTGCCTTGCGTATCTGAATCTATTAGGGTCTGATTGTGAACCAAAAACGTTGTTGAAGGGTCAATTAACCAACAAAAAACTTCATAAGACGTTGTCTGTTCTATTATGCCAAATGATTTTGTTAGCATTATTGAAAAGAATGGTTAAAATTGTGTATGAGGATTTAATATTGAATTATTTTGTAGGGATGATTATGGAGAGCAACGATGGTCAGTGGTTCAACTTCAAGTCTTGATAATGATAACAACAGAGAAGTGGGGTTTTGGAAAAACAGCATTTCAATGAGTCAGAGCCATTAAAATGTTTGGTCCTCAAGTGGACCAAGTTTAAAAAGTACCTTTAACGTATCTTTTCCGGCGTTTTGTGGAAATTAAACAAAACAAACGCTACATCACACACTTTTATATTTATTTTACATAAAGTATAAGAATAAAAAATCTTTAAAATGTAATTTTTTTATATATTTTCAAAAAAGAAAAAAAGAAAAAATAAAGAAATAATATAAAATGAATATAAAAAATTTAATTGTCTCAAAAATATTTTTTTAAACTTGTTAATAAATTTCATGATAATTAAACAAGTCATGTAATATGATTTTATTAAGTGAAAATTTAATTAGTCATTTGCATATTAAACAATTTTACCGTTGGCAATTTCATATTCAATTGTTTGAGTCTCTTCATCCCAAGCTTTCCAGTGCCTTATCTGCAAATGTTATTCAAAATGATATTGTAAAGTCATATGGTGATTTAAGTCTAAGTAAGAACAAAATAATTTTATAATTAACAAGCGTTAAATGTTATTTAATTAAATAATGGTTAAACAATAATCAATCTCCAAATTACATATATATTGACCCTTCTCATGTGGGAGCTTTTATTTTCTTGTAGGTTTACTGTACATTTAATATATACATTTTTTTAAATAGGTTACAGTACTTCACAAATACTCTATATTTATTAATTTATTTTTTGTTGATAAAAAACAATATATTGAGTGCAAACAATGAAAATAACGTATATCACATTAAAATTTCCAAAAAGAATTATTTTTAATTAAGTATGCATGCAAAAGTAATTTATTATATTTTTATGGAATAAATATATTTTAGTTTTTAAATTTAATATTAAAATTTGTTTCTATTATAAATTTTGATGCATTTTATACTCAAATTTTAAAAATGAATAAATATATTTTTTTAAACCACCTGTATGACAATTTTTTTTTTTATCTGTTAATGACGTTTTAGATTGACTTTAAATTATTTATGGAATGTAACATGAGAAAAAATTAATGTCAAAGATTATATTCAATACTTTTTAAAATTTGGTGATAAAAATATATCAATTTGAGACAGAAAAAAGTTTTAATTTTATATCCAAATTTAAAAATTAAAAATATATCTAATCTTACTTTTGTATTAAATAAATGATAAAAAGTATATGATTTTGTCCATGATTCTTTCCATATAGCTTAGAAAAAGAAAATTAAAAGTGAGATATCCCTGATTCTTACCTTAGCCCTTGCCAGAGAAACGGTGAGAATACTGTACACAATTTGCATGACAGCTAAAACAAAAATGAACATATGAAGTTGATGGATTCCATGTTTTGACACTAAAGCAACCTCACTAGCCTGCATATATGTAAACAGAGTTAACACTGATCAACCATGTAGAAAACTAATTAATCATATATATACATATATTCATACACTTTTGGCACTGCAAGAATCCAAAATTGCAGTATCATTGGCAGTACGTTTTCGACATGGAAGCATAGTATCTGCAGCCCTCACTGGAATGCAGATTTCTATTATGGCGTCTTGTGTTACTGTCAACAACAGCGACATGAATCCTAAGATCATCAACTCTGGAAAAAACAAACAAACACAATCAGCGATTAAACCTTATTCAAATATATCATGACATAATTCATCCATTAACCTGATTTAAGCCTCTCTATTGCTTCCACCAAATCGCTCTTTCGATGTTTCCTGAGCCACTGTAACCATGTACAAAGATATTATTAGTGAAAAATATATAATCAGATTATTAGAAGGTGAGCATAAAGTTTCTGACTTTGATTATGAGATGGATGAAATGCTCCAAGATGATTGAGATTGAGATAAGAATGAAGGAAACAAGGGCAATAGCCCATGTTGGAGTGTGCTGTAAAGAATAACTGGGTGTTGCCATGTTCGTCACCTGAAATTCTCGTTAAAGTTTGTTGTTTTGTATAGAGTTCAATCTTTCTATCTATGTATAAATTTATTTAAAAGGGACCATGAACTTGTCACCCTCATACACATCACTCTCGTTAGTTTTCAAGGTTGGACAATTTTTCAATCCACTCACATGCTTCTTAATACGCGCCACTCATGTCTTTTCATCAATATTTTCGATCTAAAATCATTAAGTGATGTGCATTCCTGTCAGTTTATGTCATTCTTTGAGGATTTTTCCATGGAAGCTCATTTGGGCACAACCCAACACCGTTCATTTGGAGACTCCTGTCAGCTGAGGAAGCTTGAGAGGGTCTTTCAGCTTATAAACACACAGGTGATCAATAATATATCTTTCAAGTCCAGTGCCATTCATCAAAACTACTGAGGAAAAAACCACTTTTATATACTACTTATGAGGTACATGATTGCGGTTTTAGTTTCACAGTTCAGTTGGATCCGTTAGAGATATGTTCATCCTATTCACTGACACGTGTATTAATCTGACATTGACGTATTAACGTAAGTAATTAATGACTAATTGGCTATGCAAACATGCAATCAGAAAATTGAAAAGAAATTGATACAGATTCATTTTCTTTACTCAATTATTCGTTAACTATTAAATAAATTTTGCTAACAAATAACATCATGATAGTGTATGTGTGATTGACACATATGTAACATGATTCCAACATGTTGCTATCATCACCATGATGTCATGTTTATCACACGGACATTATTGGACACCGCTTCTTAAAATGATTCAAGAATAATGTGTGAATCGCGAAACAGTAAAATAAAAAGCAATGAAAAAAATATAAAAATTGAACTGAATAAATCGTATTGTGTATTGAGTTAAGTATTCCAACCGTATGACTCATTTTATCATATAACTTATTCTTTACAAAGGAAATACACGAGACGATTAAAACTTAGTTAAAATTGTAAGCAAAATTATAAGTATCAAATATATATGATAATTATCAATCAATAGATGGTCTAACATTCATATAAACGAACTAAATTTTAATGTTAGCATGAGTCATGATTATAAGAAAAGACTGAGGTGTATTAATATACGAAGGATGATGAAATATAAGTTCCCATTAATATATTCAAATCTATTTATATATTTCATATCTGACAGTCGCTTTATTTAAATGTTCAATTACGAATAAAAAACATTTCCACTTTTACAAATTATTGCAAAACTATCACATTGTTTTTATCTTAGCTACTTCTGAAGATTTCTATAGAAAATTGTCAAAATAACACTCTTTTACATGAAGAAAACAAAAATAAAAAGAACATGTTACCATTTCCATAATTATTTATTAAAACATGAAAAACTAAACATTTTCTGCTGTCAAACATGAGTAAATTAAAAAAAGGAAACAATTTCAAGGCTTCGCGTAATTGAGATCGAAGCCGAAAATAAATCCATTGACATAAAGTAGCATTCCTCTTACAGCATTTCCAAAGCAAGGTTGTTTTCTCCATTTGGAGGGATGTCTCGAAATATATATACAATGATATTAATTATATGCTACACTACAAGTTATTTATCCTTTGTATCCTCGGCCAAAGCAGAAGCTTTGCAGATAGGGCATAATTTCTTCACAGATAACCACTTTTTAATGCAGCTCACATGGTAGTCATGTCCACAAGTTTTAAGTGTTCCAACATCGTCCATGTTCTTGTACTCTTCCTGTAATTTTCAATAAACCTCGTGGGCATTCCATTATTGTTTATCCAAAAACAAGTAAAATATTTACCATTACCATGAATGGGAGAATAAAAAACATACCAGACATATTACGCAGTTTCCTTCATCTTGACTTTGCTCAGATGAACAATATATTGTTTCCGTCAAACATTTGGAAAACATATCCTCAGAGAGTCCAGTGTTCACATTGCCAATCCTTTCACCTAGTGCAAGTAGGTCCTGGTCAAACCAATCATCAAAATAATTAGAAATTTTGAAAAGTCACAATATTAATTGTATTGTAATACAAGAAAACTGTAATAAATATATAATCACCTCATAACTCATGTTATCTATGTCCATTCTCATTTCTCGGTGCTGATCAAGGATATTCCTGGAATCATACATCGATGCACGCTCAATAACCAAGAAACCCTGAAAGCCAACAAAAATACAAGAAAAAAAAAAATTGAGTTAGCCAGTACTAGTAATACCAGATGGAACAATTTCGCTGTTCTCAATGAATAGGTCTTGTCACTAGTTCAAAGGGATATATTACACTAATTTAGATTTTGCTAATAAACAGAACATTAACACTGGTTGATAGAGCGGATTCATGTCCAACTCAACCTTTGCATACCAATTCAAATGATAGAGATTGTCCCCTCCTATATACTATAACTCATAAATATCTTTAGTCGATATCAATTCTCCAACTCACCACCATGTTGAGGACTGAAAATTGGAGCGTAAAAATAAATGTTAAATAGGTGCTTCAATAACAGCCTTAACAACAAATATTATTACGATAGTCTACCCTATATCATCTTAAAAAGTAGATTTAAGACTTAAATCAACCTTACATAATCTTCTTGTAAGGTAAGGATTGTCTTTTTACTTATATACCATAATTTCATCATATATACATCTCCAACATTGATGCACAAGCATAAACATGCCGTCAAAATTCCAGAAACTATACAGGTGTATATTTCCACCAATACTGACACAAAAACAGTAGTTCCTTGAGATACTGCAAAAGATACCTCAGAGGCAAATCGTTCGGCAAGACCACTCTCCTCAGTCAACGTGCGATATCTTTGACTTGAAATTCTTGACCTCCCATTTCTATCACCATTCCGCCAGCCAAGGGTGCTCAATGGCCTTGGATGTCTAGAAGAGTAACTTTCAGCTACCATAGGCAATCCTTCATCCAAAGATGTTACATGTCCCATGCGCAAGCTCGAAGAAGCCCCAAAAGTTGGAGTGGATCTCTGAGAATAGTTGCTTTGAATTCCCCTAGCATTCTGAGTTTGATTATTTTGAAAACTTTGAGTAGGAGCAGGATTTCTGCTTGTACCAAATTCATGATGGAAGCACCCAACATCTACAGAAGCATTGCCAACAGTAGCACCACTTCCAACAAGGAAATGACTTGTCTCAAGACCAAAAGCACTTGTATCTGCATTCCGAGTCAGCTTTTTTACATATAAAGGCAAAAATAATGGAATGGGTATGTATTAACACTAATATTCATCCACAGGAAACTAACCTGGTAATAAAACCCTTCCATTAGCTGGAGGTATGTTCATTTGGCTCCAATCCCTTGTCAATGTGGAAGTCTGACCAGAAACATCCACCAAACTAGAATGGTCTACTGGTGGGAGAGTAGGGTAAGAAGTGTGAGAATGATTGGTGGATAAATGGGTCCTTGATGGGTTGGAATCCAAATCAAGTGCAGAGCGGCTCCTCACATTCCGCAAAGAACCCTCACCCTTTACTGAAAGGCCAGAACCTCTGAATGTGGGTGTCATAGTAAAATGATCCCAGTGCATATATTGAGAATCAATATTTGGCTTATCCTGCCATAATTCCGAAGATATAGGAAGATCACTTGAACTTCCAGCATTGAAGTATCTACTTGTACTGCCTCTCTCGTAGACTGGAGAAATTCCAGGGCTCTTACGCTTGTGAGGGCCTTGTCCACTTCCCATTGTAAGATCAACAAAACTACTATCAACATTAAATGTATGTCTGTCATAATTGGAAGAAGGTTGGTGTACGTGATTATCTGACACTGTAAAGAATGCTCCAGCATTAGACGAATGCACAAAATGATCATTATTAGAAGTGCCTGATGCATCTGGCTGATGAGGAGGTACATCAATGTTGTGACCTGAGGATGCATACCCATTTGACCTTGTGGAAGAGTTCCAATGAGAGGGGAAAGAAATGTTATCTATAGACATATTGTCCGGAGGATAAATAAAAGAACCATTCTCTGAAGTGCCAGTTCTACCTGCAATAGTGATCTGTTTAAATGAGCAATATGGTGCTGGCACAATCAACTAGGCTAGTTTCTTTTTTTTCTAATACGGACTAATGAACCAAATACGAGTAGAAGTAAGGCGTATATAACATTACCAAGGTGCACATAGTGTTGATCAATGTGCATATGATTCCAGTTCTGGTCAGGCTCACCCTCAAACAATGGAGATGTGTTGTATACATGCCTATGCCCCATTACTGTCACTTGGAATCTCTATGTGTCAAAATAGACACCGTAAGTGACTCAGATCTGCAAATAATTTACTAACTGCAAGTCAAAGAGCAAGCATTAGAGATGAAGAAATTTAATATCAAAACTAAAATTTAACAATCAAACAAAGCTGCTTCCAAATTGCAACAGAGAAAAGCTTTAACAAGTGTATGCAATAATATAACACAAAAATATAACTGCTATCAGATACTAGGTGACACCTAAACTATACCGATTAATGTGTACCAATACCATACATATTTCTCACACAAACCTATTCAAATTAATAATGTAATAGAGAATCCAATGCATAATTCAAAGACTTGCCTTGATGCTAAATTCAATGCAGACACTTACAATGTCGATTCATATTGCATGCAGAACCGTAAGTAAATAGAAGATATGTTGATCAAGCACGTACTATTGCGTGTGAACCTAATTTATCAGCATGTTTGGATTAGAGTTTACAGACTTTACTTCGGTTAAAATTTCATTTGGGAGTAGATACTTTTATCTCAGATTTGAATTCGACAAAATGAAAGTTATTAGGACGATATAAATCAAAAACACATTGTAATTACTGAAAAAATATGTGCATATTTTAATAAAATATTAAATGGGAGGATATAATACTAAGTTTTCAAGGTATTTTTGTCAACCTATACAAAGTGTTTTTCCTACCGCAAAGGTAACAAAGTATTTTGCCTGAAGTGCCAAACATGATTGCACCATGTCAGTAGTCTTTTTTTAACACAGGCATGCTTTTGGACTTACTGGTAAAACCAAAAATGCTCTTGATCACTAGGAGATATTTGCATGCTGAGGGGACGGGTAATGGAGACCAGACACAAGAGATACACATGCATACGATTATGTGAAAAGGGTAGGGTCAGAAATCACAACTACCACAGGTTTTCTTCTTTTTCTTTTTCCTTTTAAGTAAAAGCTAATAGTTGCCATTATCACAAACTGCAAGTAGCGTGTCATGGGCAAGAAGACTAGGAAGAATACTACTGACAGCATAGCACGAGAATAATACCCAGAGATGACATAAGATGTGCAGATCAGAATAATTCTCCTCCTCAACCTTCCTAGTCATCAAAATTACCTCTGGCCAGCCTTTTCTTTTCCACTTTCAGAAATTATACAATAGTACAACTAACCACCACAGCCACTTACAAATCACTAAAAAAATCCATCAATTTGTCATACACTATGCATTAGGTTTCACCAATTTTATTTAATACTCTAGTCTTACAAAATGACCCTCAGATGAACCATTTAATTTGCCTCAGCAAACAAAAAACTATTTCATATATATGCTTTCTGGTTACAACATTCAAAAGTGAGTTTAATAAGTCAAGAGGACAATGCTCACGTCATGTACTAATATCCATAAAATGCCACGCATGAAAACTGAAGCATAAATAACGGCCATTCAAATTTGGCCAAAAGAGGAGAAACAACTCAAGCAATTAATTCAGGAGGGAAGGAATTCATAATCAATCTTAAGAACTAGCCTCTAAACACTAAATACTTGATATTCACGGTATCCTTAACCATAATTAGTAACCAACTGCCCCAAAAATGTTCACTCACTTGAAGCCACCCATGCCTCTATCCACTGATACAGAAGGAGCACCCTCTAGTCTGAGGCAGAAAGCAAAGAGGATGCAAAATAAAAATAAACATAAGGGGAAAAATGACATAGCCGAGATTTAAATTAGATGATGGATCGTCATGAATGTCAGAAAGAGTTAGGATAGACTAGATAAAAAGAGGAAGGATTGAAAAGTAGGATGACTAGCAAATTAGATATTACCTGGGTAAGATTTAGCAAGTGTTAGAAGGTGTTAGCATTTTCTAATCTCTTCCTGCACTTTAAAATAATTATCAACAATGCACAGGCATTGAGCACATAGGGAAGTACTCTTATGTATGCCCTCTAAACAGTAAACAAGACAAGACCAAAGAAACATAAACAAAATTAAGTAAATCCAAGGAACTACGAAAAACCACAGAACATTTCACTCCACAACCTTTTTTCTTAGGAAAAAAATACAAAGCAACTTAGAGTGAAACTTGCTTAAAGAACAAACTTGCTTAGAGAAGGAGTAGAGACAGAGAGACAAAGAAACACAGAGAGATGTATGTCTAATAGCATAGCAGAAATGTAGAGGAAAGCATATAAAACAGTCGGATAAAAACTGTTTACTACAAAACAATATTTTTACAATGAGAAATATCATTGAAGAGAATATTATATTGGTAAAACTGTAAACCTATATAAAATAGAGAATATAAGCTCATTCGTTTATAAGCAGAAATTCAAAAGAATCAAAACCTAGCCTCCTCAGGAAAACCAGAAAAGGCATTACAAAATTTGTTACCTTTAATAAACCATGATAAATCAAATAAAATTGTTTAAAAGAGTTTGGGCAAATGAATATCAGCATACATATTATAATTGTATAAGTTAGGGATCTCACATGTTTGGTTATGCTTAATTTTACACAAAAAATAGCTTTTCAGTGGAAAGCTCTGTCTTGAGCATCTTTTTTTATTATAAACTCTTGTTAGCATAGATATATAAAACAACACTAGGCTACAAAGGTGATAAAAACTCAATGGACAAATATTATTAAACGGAAAATTATTGAAGCCGTCAAATATCAGAAAGTAATATATTAGACATGCCTCACTTAATTTTAAAGTATAGTTTCAGATTTCTTTAGAATCCAAACACTAAAGTATATCCAAACATCAAAACAGAGAATCAGTCATTATGCTTTCAAAGTGTGAAGATTTCACTGTTAAATATTCTACATGATATTTTTTGTTCATCTTTCAAGCTATATCTTGCGGTATATTGGGATTTTATTTAAAAAAATTGGAAACTTTCCAATAAGTACAAAAGCTTCAATGACAGTAATATGGGATATCTCCACATAGAAGTTTTCTGTTTACCAAAATTAGTCTTAACATTTAAAACTCCTTGCTATATCCAATTCTAATCAAACTCAATTGTTTGTCTTGTGAAGACCATTCATTGCCCCCAGTAAAGCATGACAACTAAAATTAGGATTGTGCAGGCTTTCACACGGAAGTAAAATATTTTCCATTGCCCTTAAATAGGTACAGCAAGAGGAAGAGCGCCTGCAATTTTGTTAGGCTATCAACACCTTGCCTTGACATTAGTTTCATATAATTCCAGAACATTTATAATCATGAGTGAAGATGATGTAACCAACTTGTGCCTATCAAACAGCTGCCATATCAACGAACTCAAAGGTTCACCTCAAAATAAACAATGGTCCAGTATTACACCAATCCCAACCATGAATTGTTGCATTATTGGGGAAACCAACTGTTCCCAGAACCAGAAAACTGAACTGAGATAGAGAGCAGTCTATGTCATTTAGGAGAGTAAGCATATCACTACAGAAGCCTCCTCCATCTATGGTATGCCCTAATGGTTCAACATTGAAGTCTCCATAATGCATGTAAATGTGTTGAGTGCTCTACGAAATTTGTACTTCCTTACTCATTATATCAGCCCCCACTAAACAGAAACACTTCCATAGCAGATTCCATATTAAGAGAACAAGCATTTGACAAGAAATTTTAGAAGTTATGGGCAGTTAGTGCGCTGAGGTTTACTGTCATCCATATTTTAGCACTTCAGAGCACCAATTAGAACAATCACAAGGGTGTGTGACAAGTTCCATCCTCCCTAAATTTCCTGTAACAGCTCACAGTGACAGCTTGCATCACTAAACATTGGATGTGACCAGTCTATTGCCACAATATCCTCAGAACGATAGCTAGGGCATTTCGCGCTAAACAAAGGGATGACCATGACTCAAAAGGACACAATGCAGCTGATCAAGGCCTATACAATTCTTCCTAACTGATATTCTTTGGCACGATATACCTTCTTCCTATATGAAGTCGGGTTACAACACTCCATAATTGTGGCATATAATGCTCATATGTCCTGAGTATATTGGACATGCCAAAGTTGTCACTCGTCAGTTCTATAGTCTCCCCGGTTAATCCAAGATTGAAATGGACCTATAACACCATCTGCAATTCAGACAATGTAATGGAATATACCAAATCAAGAAATCACCCACTTCGGTAACCTGCACAATGCAAAGGCAAAACCAATGTTTTGCCTAAAATATAATATCGATAATAATGACAATAATAGTAGTAGTAATAAAAAATTTAAAGTTTAAACCCGTAGGTACATAAGTGTGTTCGTGTGTGAGTAAATAAACCTTATTTTAAAGGTTCTATGAAGGACTAATTACTATTAAAAGAAGGTGGGAAAGAAAGGGCAATGAAGGAGAATTTCCAATGGAAGTGCATCTCACCAGAACATGCAGAAATAATGATGCACAATACACCAACAGCACCAAGAAACCTGCAAAACAAAACACCATCTGAACCTAATCGAATCTAAGGAAATCTGACAAAAAGCAGACCAACAATATCTGAGAAAGCATCTTAGTTTAAGTTACAAAGACAAATATCAAAAAATGAAAAAAAAAAAAAGTATATAGATAAAAGCATTATACTAAAAGACAGGAACTTCTCCCCTGATGACATATCAAGACAACAAAACATGGGAGAAGCACAGTGGAGAAGAGTTTCCCATTCTTTCAAAAGGCAAGGGAAAAAGTGTAACTAAAAATCGGGACATAAGCAAATGCAAAGGAAAACGGCGTACATCATGTGGTACAAGCAAATATCAATGATCCATCGTTTTATCCTTTCTTCTATGAAGAGATATTTAGTGAGAAAGCTTTCTGCGATGTCTGTCCATCATTAAACAGCCAAAACAGACAAAAACGGATGATGTAGGCCCAGTTTGGATTATCATCTCCATAAGCAATTATAGAAGAAAAAAAGAAAGTAAAATGAATTAAACTTCTCCCATACGTTAAGATCAATTTATGCACCTCAACTTTATGAGAAGTTGGATGAGAGAACTTCTACAAAAGTTAAGTACGTAAGTCAATTTTAAAGAGAAAACCAATGTAGTTTTCTTCTCATATAAGTGATTCTAAAGAAGCTCATCCTAGCAGGGTAACCCGCAAAACTTCAAATAGGCTCAATATAACAAAATGCAACAGGTATGAAACATAAACAAAGAAAAAATCCACTACCACGATAAGATTCTTTAACCAAAGGTCCACAATCACACACGGCTTCGTAAAATAATAGCTATGTCATCCCACCGCATTCGAGGATATACATTTTTTTTTCTTTATTTTTACTTTTACACGTACTACAGGTAGATAGAGATACATCACGTATATGTTGAGATGAAAACACATTAACTCGCGATGTTTTCTGCCAACTTCGCCAGACACTTTATACGCTTCAGTCACGCAAGCCAGGGAAACACGAAACAAAAGAAAAAACAGAAAAAAAAAAAAAAAAAAAAAAAAAAAAAAAAAAAAAAAAAAAAACTAGCCAGATTAAAACATCGATAAACCGCATAAATTCCCAACGGAATTAAAAAAACCTGAACCCTAACGAACAATCTGAGGATCAGCAACATGAAAAAAGACAAACTGGTGACAGAAACAAAACAAACCGCAGAATCACGGAAAACTGAAAAATCGGCTTGAAGATGAATCAGAAATAAATAAAGAGGAAGCGAAATAAGATGAGAAAGAAGGATGAGGCGAGTGCATACCGAAAAGAAAAGACGGAGAAAGTGTATGATCGTGAAGAAGATTCTGACAGAAGTAGGGAAATGAAGGTGAGAGTGTGGAATTTATAAAGAAGAATTTAGGAAACGGCGACGTTTGAGTGAGGATCGTAAAAACGCAAGGTGAGAGAGTTTCAGAGGAGAAGGAGAATCAGAAGAAAGGTGCAAAGGGGTTTGTTTGTTTGTTGAGAGAAGGAGACAACGAAATAAAGCGGTAGCAGCAATAAGAAAGAAAAACAAGAGGAGGAGAAATTCCCATTCTCTCCACCACCACACCACACCACACCACGTTTCTTACCAGTTACCGACGCAATCTGTATGCTATGCTATATTAACTCCTCTCATTCATTAATGTTCAAAATTAGTTTAGTTTTTTCAGTTCCTCTTTATTAAACTAATCAGCAATTAATGCTTCATCTAGTTTGGTTTGAAAAAATAAATGTAAAAAAGTTTAACATTTTTAAAGAATAAAATATATAAAAATATTTTAATTGTTTGCATGTCGACACAATGGTTCGTCTCTTATTTATAAATGAGAATATATGCATTAGTTTTGGTTTGGCTAATGCCTCCGTTGAAAATATCTGTATAAGAAGCATTAGCCAGAAAGGTTCCGTTTACTTTTTCCTTTGCGAATTTGCAATGTGCTTAGGGGAATACGAATTTAGTTTTATGAAACAAAGAGGAATATATTTGAGTATTTTTTACCTATAATTTCAACAAAACACTCCAAAAACTACAAAAGATGCGTGTCTAGTTTCTTTACCATCATCCATTAAAACCCAAATGCATTTTTTAATGTTAGCCACACCATCACTGTTTACTTTGTATTTCTCAGTGGCCAGCGTATTTTATTGACCCAATCCTTCAGCTACTTTAGCAATAACTAAAGTTTGGAAACACTTATTCTTATGGGGACTACTAATCCATTCTACTAAATTCAGTAATTAATCTTAAATAAAATAATTAAAACAAATTTTGAAAAATTTATTTATCTTGATTATTAAGTATTATTGTATTGGAGAGGTTGATGACTTGAGATTCCTATCTTTCTTGTTTGAGAAACAATGTATGTTATTTTTTCCATGCCAATGACTTTCGTGTTTAGACTTTACATTTAATTAAAGTGATGGTTGAGATTTGAGAGTGGATGAGTGATTCATGCCAAAGAAGCTGCAAAAGTTAGAATTTCTTAGATTGGGTCTTAGAAAATTTATGTATTTTAACACATACAATTTTTTTATATTTATTTAATATTATTATTTTTAAAAAGAAATATAAAAATTTATTTTTCATGATTATTTTATCTGTCACATTTTTAGCATTTTAACCAAATGATATGTAAGATTTAAATCACGTTAATATCACTTTATATATATGAAGATCACATTCATAAATATTATATTTCTAAAAATGTCATTCCTAGAATGTATATCATCAAACAAACGTCTTCTAAATCTATGAAATTTCTATTTTATATTTCTCAAATCAAACAAATATGAGTTTTTAATATTTTTGACGTTGCCTTTCATCTATTTTGATGAATTCAAACAAAGGGGGCAATGATTGAACCATGGATTTCGCTTAAAATCTTTCCTTTTCTAGGTAGAAGTCATTATTCTATAATTAGCTTCACACAAGAAATGAAAATTCTATTTTTTTTTAGTTCAACATGTAGTATATAATTAACTTGTATAAAAAGATCTGAAGATAAAGTTTTAAATTAATTCAAGTTGATTTGCGTTGGTAAGTAAGTGAATTCACATATTTTATTTTCTTGTTTTATATATTTAGATATGTGAATAATATTAATATAATAAAAAATTATTGCTTTTTTAAATCACATTAATGAATTGTATTTATACATCTATATTAAGCAATGAGAATTTTTAAAGATTTTGAGACGTTAAACTTATTTTTGAACAAGATGATTTTGGTTTTTTGTTAGCTTTTGTGTTATAGACGACGGAAAATAAAAATAAAATGAGAATTGGATTGAGAATTGAGGTTATTTAAATTAGGAAAACGAAAATGAAAAAAAGAAAAATTGATGAATTTTATATAAATTTTTTAAAAAGATGAATTCTAATTTTACATAACATAACTTAAAATCAATATAACATAATAATATATATATATATATATATATATATATATATAATATATAAGAAAATATATGACTAAACTTTCATGATCGATGAATCACTATATAAATATCTTTTAAATAAAATCTAAATATACTATTGAAAACCTAATAATGTTTTATGTGAAGATATCATTTCTCATAATTTTTATTTGTAAGAAAGGGAAATTAAAAGATAGTATATCTATTCTTTATATCATCTTTTAATTCTTTTTTTTTTCTTTTTCTCTTAACTCTTTGGATCAAAACCTAATTCTTGATACCACTTTGTTAGACAAAGAGGTGAGAATTAAAAGAAAAAACTCAAATCAAAATTAATAGGACTTATTATGACAGGTGTGATTGACTTGTCATAGTAAGTGAGGCATGGTGGCATAAATGATATTATGTTGAAAACTTATTATGTCAGGTTTAGGAATACTTTTTATGGTAAAAATTTACTATGATTGTTAGTTCAACACTTATTATAGTATGTTTAAATCTTTAATTTCTACCTATTTCAAAAACAATCTATAGACAATCCTCTTATGTTTCTTGTCTTTCATTCCTTATGCAGTCGTCGTCATTTATCTTTCTCATCTTTTCTAGGTTGTTGTCTCCCACAAGTCGTCATCTCCCGCACATGTTATCGTCTCCTAAACCACACTTTGTCATGTTCACTTCGATCCTTTTTCCTTCTTGGTTACTGACATATAAAGGCTTCCATCTATTTCATTCACGATTCTCCTTTCGTGCTCACTACAATTTGACTTTATTTTTAAATGCAATCGATTCGAGGTTAGTTATTGCTAGTGGGGTCATGTTTAAGGATGACTGTGAATGTGTTCATTTTGATGAAGCAGTGAAATCGTTTTATACACTAATAATACCTACACTTCTAACCCCGATCAATATTTTAACAAAAAATATTACTCTGATTTTCATTATTTTTCTTATCTTTCCCTTTATTGATGCTGAATCATTGTTTAATTTGGATTGATAGTCTATTTTTGGCAACTTGTTACTGGTTTGAAACATAAATACATGATTCATATTTTAGAATGCTTCAGAGTAGCTTATTTTGGCTTGGTATTTGTTTAGTGCTTTATATTAAAAATGTGTTATGAAATTCAGTCTCTTTTTTAATAAATACTATTTTTCATTAAATGGTGATATAAGCCTATTCATTTATTACTCTTTTTTATGTAACAATAACAACTTTTGTTTTGAGTAGTAATTGATATAAAGTAATTAAATGGATATAGCAAGACAATTATAGTAATTTAATATGACAAATTTTGCATTGGCTATCCACTTATTATAACAAGCCTTCTGATATTTTTTATAGTAAAAAATTGACTCAAAAATGTGTTATAATAAATTAGAAAGGTTTTTTTTACAACTTCAGAATGAGTATATTTTCTATTACTCTTACAACTATAATGTCAAAATATCTATTATAATAAATTTGTTTTACCTATCATAAAATATTCCATCTACACTGAATTAATGGAAAGATCGAGATTTTTTTTAGAAACTTTTCTAACTAAAGTTCCAAGGTAAAGTTTTCTAGATATTTCTTTATTTCAAATTTTAATAACATGTAAGTTGATTGAAAAAAAAGGCCGATAGAACAAATATTGGTAATCTGAACATATTAACAACCGACCTTACTCAATTCAAGCAAAAACAAACCAAAGATAATAACTTTTCCCAAGCTCCAATTCTAAGAAGTTTTCTTTCGTTTAGTTATATATATATATATATATATATATATATATATATATATATATATATATATATATATATATATATTTGTTTTCTGCACTAGAGTTTATTCAGAAGATATTTAAAGAGCGGTTCAATCAGTTATATATTCTCCTATATTATAAATATAAATTTTCATCATTTCTTAAAATTAGGAAATTTGACTTTTAAATTTTCTATTATACTTTAAAAACATGTTAATTTTACATTATAATTTTAGTTCTTTAATTTATATTTAAAATTGGAATTTATCTTTTTGGAAAAGCTCGTATAAAAATATAAACAAAAAAAATTAAAAAAAAAAAAACTAAAAAAGTAACTTTTTAAAAATTACACGTGGGAGTCACATGGTAGTCATGTGACAGTCACCCGATATTTTAATACACATTTCGGATAATGTATTTCATCATTATTATAATATAATAATAAATTTTATATGAAATAAAATTTAATTTCACATGTAAATACAAAAATTAAAAATATACTTAATCCATAATTATTTGTTAACCCATAATTATCTTATTAGAAGATTGTTGTAATCAAAGCAGTAAAAACATGAGAGAAAATATTTACAAAGTAAAAATAATAACAGTTTAACATTTTTTTTACTTTAACATTCAAATAATATGATGTTAGTTTCATTGATAATTTTTTCAATCAATCAGATTACACATAATGTTTCAAAGTATCAGTTCTCACAAAGTAAAGCAATAAATATGATTACCTTCGCATGGGAATTTTGTCTTAATTGAGAGAAATTGTGTGCAAATTTAGAGTAGTTATCTAAACAAAAACCCATAACAATTTAGAGTATCTCATGATCAATATACTTTTAACAAAAAGAAATAAAAAAGAATAAACTTTAATTGTAATGTATAATTGCATGGAATTTAAACATAAAACATAAAACTTTAACAAAAATAAATTTCAAATAATTCCATTAATTTGAAAAAAAATATAGCTTTTACTTCAAAATCTAAATTTTAAATCTAATTTTGTATTTTATATTCTAAACATATATAAAGTAATTTTTTATATTGCAAACCACATCTAATTTTTTTTTCTCATTAAAAAAACGTTAGATCTTTTATAAAAAAAAAGTGTCAGATTTCATTTCCCATGTAATATTATTCTCGAATTTATTTATAACTTTAACAAAGTTCTAAACATGAAAATTGAGATTCTTGAATGCTAATTTTCTTAGATTGGAAATCACCCTCATTATTATTTTTATTAAAAGAAATAAAGTTAGCACTTTCAATTATTCATTTTCCATTTGAAATCATTATCTTGATTTTATTAAATTTTTTTTTTCATGAAAACATATTAAAACTGTAAACATTTTCTTAGTAGATCATTTCTTTACTTTGATCTTGACAATGGCCACTGTGTGAAACATGAAAAAAGTTGAGAAGTTGGTGATTATGGATGTTATTACAGGCTGGAGGGCGTTGAGTTCAACAAATGGATGAAGGTGTAACAGTGGAGTCTACAACACTCATCAATATTCGGAAGAAAAGGAGGGAAGAATTTTTTTTTTTCCGAAGTAACAACACCAGAGTCACGCCATGAGTATCATCGACATTCTCACCAGAGTTGATTCTATCTGTAAAAAGTATGATAAATACGACGTCGAGAAACAAAGGGATTCCAATATCTCCGCTGACGATGCATTCGCAAAACTCTACGCCTCCGTCGATGCCGAAATCGAGACCTTACTTCAGGTCACTCTTTTCAAATTCGTTACTAAATTCATGAGGGAATCTGTGCCCTAACTCATGACATTTTTTGAAACCTTTATGAGTCCAATGTGATAGTATGTAGAGTCAATTTTTTGCAGAAAGCAGAAACCGCTTCCAAGGAGAAAAGTAAGGCGTCTACTGTAGCGATCAATGCCGAGATTCGTCGTACTAAGGCTAGGTTATTGGAGGAGGTTCCCAAGTTGCAGAGGTTGGCTATGAAAAAGGTTGGTTTTTCGCTTTCTCTGCTTCTTGGTATCATTTGAATTTTTTTTTTTTTGTTTTGTTTGATTTGATTTCTGTTTTTTTTTTTTCTTTCGGGGATTCTGTTAACTTTCTGGACTTTGTTATTTGCATTTTTTAGGATTTAGGTTGGAACCAGAAATTGCATTCAATGCATATGATGTCTGTCCTAGTTCTGATTGATTAAATTAGTAATGTATTGTAGTGGGCACTTTCATCTGAAGTGAAGAGTAAATTGATGATTTATGCAGTAATCGAGATTTCTACATATGAAAAAGATACTTTGTCATCTATTTTTTTCAATTACAGACAGATAACAACCCACTTTTAATAATAAAATATTAAATTTAGATATTTAATTAAAATGTAAAATAAATTATTGAATAAAAAAATTAAAAAACAGTTGTAGGATAATAATTGTATAAAAAAGTGAGATTGTCAAAATATAAGCTCTAAGCTAGCTAATCACATGTTATCTGAAATGATAATTCATTTAATCTACTTGAGGGGCTTTATATAAAATTTGGCAATGCGAAGACAGATTAAAGGAAAAAAAGAATTTCCAATTTCTTTTCCACCTATCCATCTACGATGAGATAGGTTTCTTGCTGATTCTGTATGTAGTTTTGACTATTTCCAGAAAATGTGAACTTACTTTATTTGGCATGTATGTTTCTCAATAGTTCGACTGTCCTTTTTTTCACAAAAATGCAGACACATTTTTAAAATTATCGATGATGTTATACTTTTTCCAATGCATTGTACAATGTATAATGGCAGGTAAAGGGGCTTTCATCGCAAGAATTTGCTGCCCGTAATGATTTGGTTCTTGCATTGCCAGATAGGATTCAAGCTATCCCAGATGGGACCCCTGCAGTACCCAAACAAACGGGAAGTTGGGCAGCTTCTGCCTCACGTCCTGGAATTAGATTTGATTCAGGTAATTGAAGTGATCCATGTCTCATAGTGATACAATCGTAGTGGTTTATAAATATGAGACTTTGTAATTGATGGTCTTCCATTCAATTTTGTGTATCTTGTCAATTTCAGATGGACAATTTGATGATGAATACTTCCATCAAACAGAAGAATCAAGTCGATTTAGGCAGGAGTATGAAATGCGTAAAATGAAACAGGTAAGTAACTCGTTGCGTTGTGACCAGAGAGACTGAATTTTGCTAGGCAATGTTGTTCCAGAAATGGTTTCATTCAGATCTCGTTATGTGAACCATTCTTAGGATCAAGGTTTGGATATGATAGCAGAAGGATTGGATACTTTGAAAAACATGGCACATGATATGAATGAGGTCATTTTCCCTGTTGTGTTTGTCTTTATTCCATTGTGCATATATGCATGCCCATGTATTTTTTTAGCATTTAAGCTCATTATTTATGGGACAAGTGCAGGAACTGGATAGACAAGTACCGCTGATGGATGAGATTGATGCTAAGGTGAGATTTGTCAATTTCTGCCTCTACCCATAAGCTCCAAATCATGGAAATCAGAGTTTTTGAAACTGGAATTAGGAAGTTGAAGTTAATACGCCACTGATTTTTTTGTCTTTATAGGTGGACAAGGCATCTTCCGACCTTAAAAATACCAATGTTAGACTTCGAGACACAGTGAACCAGGTCTTTTTGACTGAATCTTATTCTTAAATTTTCATCAGTTTCCAATTGCATCAGTGATGAATTTTACGTTGAATCTTATATAGTTTTGGTTTTCATCCAGCTTCGGTCCAGTCGAAACTTCTGTATTGATATTGTTTTATTGATTATAATTTTGGGAATTGCTGCCTATTTGTACAAGTAAGGTCCTATCCCTCTTTTTCACAGCTTGAAAAATTGTTCTAGTCCCTTCTCTTTTCTTGAGTGTATTTCAAGCTCAGTTCATATCTTGTGTACTGCCTTATAAGTATCTGTTTACCTGAATACTGCAAATTTGATAATGTGGAAATTTTAGGTTCATATTTTAACCTTTTTGCCCCGTAAACTTAAACT
Organism: Vigna radiata var. radiata; assembly: GCF_000741045.1. NCBI lineage: Eukaryota > Viridiplantae > Streptophyta > Magnoliopsida > Fabales > Fabaceae > Vigna > Vigna radiata. Next base: position 4,661,950 of record NC_028353.1, read on the forward strand.
TCTGAAGTTAGAAATTGTTGCATGGTTTCCTAATAAAAGCATTCTTTACATGTTTTTTAGAGGGGCGTTTGTGTTAGGTCTTTATTGTATGAAGTTCATTCCTAAACATGATGATTGGAAATAGATTCTTGGCATTCGAATTATATATAATGTGTTTGGTTAACAATATAGAGGTTCCTGGAAATACACATTCCTGAGAATATATATTTTGCAGTTCTTAAATTGCTCCCTATCATAGAAAATATCCCTTTTTCAAAATTTAAATATTATTTATTCTTTTGGCGGAATCAATCTTTTTAATATGCAGTACTTTTCGTTCTTTTATTTATTTTATATATATTTATTGCTCGGTAAAGACGTAAAGTTACTTGTATTGTAACATCAAAATACAAAATAGAAAACAATACAACTATTTTGGTTACTTTGTATTATTATTACTGCATGCCGAAGAGAAAAAATTACTGTAGGAGTTATGACACAAAATAATCATGTGGACAATTATTATGTAAACATAGTCAAATTATTGTTGCATAGCAAGATTTTGGCATAAAAGAATGTAAAGTGAAGCTACCCTAGATGAATCATAACCAACATTTCAATACATGCCTATACCATACGGGAACTGGAGTGTATACTGAGAAATTTATGTGGGAAATACGTGGGTATTACGTATTTTAGAAGTTTTGAATAAAGGTTTTCTTCCCATTACTACGCATGGAAATGCATCTTTCCAGACATACGTGCGGGAATGAAAATGCATTAGAACTCATACCAGAAAATAAGTATTTTTTGAACTCCTCTCAAACTAAGGAATCTTTATTCCCTTACCTGTACTCATGGTAATGCAGCCTTTACTTTTTTTCTGATATTCAATTTTCACTTATCCCTTTTCTTTGTAATTCATACCATGATATCCTTTATCTTTATCATAATAAAAAAATATTTCCACAACTCTTACTGGAATTCTTTGCTTTAATTGGGAGGAATTTTTGGTATGCATTAAGTTTGATCAGGCATTCCTTTAAAAACAGAGGAATATATATGTTTATCATCTAAGGCTTCATTACATCCGAGGGGAGAAGCCCGAAGTTCCACACAAGTGCATCGATTATAAAGTTATTTTTATGAATGTTTCTCTAGATTATTTGCCGGTGTTCTAGTTAAATAATAAATGGTGTATCAAATGCTTGTGTATCTATTTCATTTTCACTACCGGCTTACTGCATAAAGACTTGTATAGTAAAACTAGAACTATAATTTGAAATGGTTATTTGCCAACTTCCTCTCAAAGGAATTTCTGAATTCTGTGAAGTTTGTAATGATACCGGCAGATAAAAAAGCTTAGCTTAGCTATGTATACAAGGATCTAGTTGAGGTTACGATAGGGAGTATAAATCTCTTTGATTTGTTAGTCTTGGGGCGATGATGTCTCTGTATTTTTAACGGCTTCACTTACATTCACTTCTTTAAATATAAGAAGAGGTACTGTGCATTCCATTTCAAATGTAATGTTATTGAAAGATATTGTGTCCTGATACTACACACACATATATGAAATCCTCAAATTTTTTAATGGTTGCTTCTTGTTTCTTTCCTGATAGGATAGATGAGATCTTTAATATCATATTGTGTGTTTGATATGGCTTTTACCAGTGTTGTGTGTTTCCTTATTCTTCTTGAGATACCTTCCCTGACCTGCTGTGCTCTTATTGCAGTGTGCTAAAAACATGATACGGCATAGAGGACAGATCATTGGATCAATTTGTATGGCATATCTGTATCTCTTGTATTTTCTTGGTAGTATCGTGGTGTGACTCATGTCTATTTTTTTTTTTTTAAACAAATTATTGCACTTGTTCTTGTTACTTACAAGATGCACTTGTCCTTTTATACAGACTCAAGATGCCACTAAATTATGTCACACTGCGAATTTGTATCTGTATTGACACTTGTGTATAGCAAATTAAGATGGATTATCTATAACCAAAAATACAATAAAATTTAATGCCAGTTTTATTTTACAAATATAATACCTTTAAAAGTTTAAAGTGCAACATTAGACAGAGACTGAAGAAGGTGTTGTTGTCATGTTTTCTTTACTCCCAAGTCTTCATCAGGTGGCCGGCAAATGATTCCTAACTCGTTCGTTTAAGATTGATATTCATCCAGAAAGTTTGCAGGCATGCGTTACTGTTGTAGCTCAACTCGTCACTCCCCTTGCAAGATATTTCCAATAAAACTGCACCATTCAGACAGGTAGCAATATGCCAAATTACTATGGATTAATAGTAGTTAAAGTTTATTTAATATTTTTGTTGTCATGTATTATTATTATTATTATTATTATTATTATTATTATTTTTAAAATTTTTCTCAATTATATCTAAGGAGTAATGCTTGAGTTCATAGATAAGAGTATTCTTTTAAATAATAAATTTGATTTAGGAAATTGAAATTAGTTTATTTATATTTTTCATTTCACTCCATTGTTTTAGTATATTTAGGTTCAGTTGCATAATATATTATTTAAACATTTGTCTTCAATATTTTTATTTTGTCAAAGATTTTATGGTTTTTAAAACTATTATCAAATTATAATATATAAATAAATATAAATTTTATTTTATAAATAAATTTTGTAAAGTTAAATTAAATTTAAATTTATTTTCCAAGATAAAAGTGTTATAATAGTTATTTTACTCATGTTAAACTTAAAATTCATCTCTTGGTTTTACTCTTTTTACCTTTAAATGTCTTTTATACGTGTAAGGATATTCCGACTGAAACCACCACTGAAAGTGGTGGACATCCAAGTAGCATAGTTATTTGTGATAGGGAATTTGACCGCTACATAAAACCAATAAACTTTCTTAGGATTGTTCATGACTGTATCCAAGCAATACACTGTATATTATATGATTAGGACTTAAATTCTTTTTTATGACTATTGATTTGATTCATTCTCTTATTTTATATGTTTTGGATTTTATTTTTATGCGGACATTTTAACCATTGGTTTACATATTCATAAACATATGAGAAAAAAAAACAGAAACCTTAGATTTAAATTAGGAAAATAATATTTTAACACCAATTTTTGACACTATTTTGACATCGCACACGTGTCAAAATATGGTTGGACGATTTCAAATTAAAAAAAAGCTGAGACAAGGACATATTTAGAAGAGAAAAATTAAAGTTTTTTTTTTTAATTTAAAATCATCCAACCATATTTTGACACGCATACAGTATCAAAATGATGTCAAAAAATTGATATTAAAATATCATTTTCTTTAAATTACGAGAATATACTTTCAAAACTCTAGTTTTCTTGTAGAGGTATTTCCACTGTGCAAATATTATAAACAAAAATTGTAATTATTTATAAAATTTCATCGACAAATATTTTATTTACACTATGAGAATAGTGGTGGTGAGAGGTGTAAGAAGAGGAAAAGAAAAAGAAATAAAAGCCAGAGACGACAACAATAAATGAAGAGGAAAAGCAATGAATTTTTTACTTTCACTAATATGTCGATAAATTTAAATTGTTAACACATTTTTACCATTAGCAATATATTTTTTTAATTATGAAATAATATTTTATCATGGATCAAATAATTCAGCAGTCACAAATACTTCACCAACTCAATTGCACTACGACTTTTCAGCTCTCTACATTTATGTTTACTGAAATCAATAATCACAACGCATGAAGAAGCATTTTTTCTTATTTACATATAGAATTGGCTATCCTCCTTCTCACGCAGAAACTACGTGCAGACCAAGAATTCATGCATATTAATGGTAAAGGCTAGATATTAAGCTCTTGGGGTAGTATGATGGAAGTCCAGAGTGGTCAAAGTTATTGGAATTGCAGTCTTTGTTCAGATCATCATGTTCTTCGCTTAGTTTTTTATTGAGGGAAGCGTATAACTCCAACTCCTTCTCTTTACTGTTTTTTCTCTTCAGTGGATTAAACAAACCCTCAGCTGCCATAAACTCTCCTCCAATCATTACATTCGAGTTCTTATCATGCAATGAAGCATCATCATTACAACCACAGCCTGAGCTTGAGGCTAGGCCAATAGAATCAGACACAGAAGCCAGAATATAAGGCAACAATGGATATTCATCATGCACAGAATTTTTGGCTGCTTCAGGATTTGAGTTCTCATTCATCTCTTCAAACTGGCTTGTTGCTTCATAAATACACTCTTCCCAATTGTTTCTTGTGTTGCTTGTTTTCTGTCGGACCCGACACAGCACCCACTCATCCAGCTTAAGCACATGACAAAAAAACAAAAACAAGTATCAAAACTTCATATACTATACCACTTTAGCCATAAAAAACTGTTCTTTTTTTACATATATAGGAAAATTGAAATCATGGTATTGTTGACCTACTCTCATGGACCTTTGCTGTGAAATGGAGTTCATGGAATTGTGCAACCTGTACTCGTGCATGATCCAATCAGTTTTAGATCCTTTTGGTGCTCGACCCTTGTAGAATACAAGGGCCTTCTTCACTCCAATATTCTTCATCCCACATGAAGTAAAAATGGGTCTGTCAGTGCCAGTAGCCTTCCAATAACCAGAAGCAGCTGCTCTATTAGGCCTCACTCCATTAGGATACTTCCTGTCCCTGGGAGTAAAGAAATACCATTCATCCTCCCCAAACAAAGCCTTACCTGTTCAAAATTCAAAACCTATATCATTCTTTAATCAGTATCTACTACTACTACTACTTTAAGATGAATAATACTTTCGACAAAACAATGAAACAAAAACTAAATCAGTGCAATTTCTAACACAGACTTTGGAGCTCCCATGGATTATACTTGTAAAGATCTATTTCTGCTATGAACGAGCCAGGAAGTGGTGATGATGTCACTTTGTTTCTCAGATAGTGAACAATCAGCTCTTCATCAGAAGGGTGGAATCTAAACCCTGGAGGAAGTCGGATTTCTGAATTACCATCTTTGTCCATGAATATGAAGATATAACGCCTCTGGAGGAACAAACTAGAAAATGCATCAATCAGTTACCGATATTTTCGATCAAAAGGGCTGTAAGCTTGAAACTACTGTGCATGGTGTTTATATATATATATGTTGTATATTGCTTGGTCATGCAGAGAGGGACAATTATATTATATATAATACTAAATAGGTGTAAGAGACTTTGAAAGCAACGCGTTTGTCCCATGTTGAATGGCCAACATTCTTCAAAGGGTATCTATAGTTTGCTTAGCAATTTAGCCAAAAGATTGAGTTCTGGGTGGCAACAAAATCAGGTTGTCATAGATACAGCTTGGTTTGAGGCTTCAAAGGCAAAGTTTGTCTACTTTCAGCTTTAAATTATCAATATCTTTAAATCAATTTGCTAATATGCCTCGAGTTTCAGACAATGTAGTTGTATTTCAACATTAAAATAGGTGTGCTAGTGGCCCAGAAACTTCACATGATTGCATATTCATAGGAATGTCCGGCTAAAGTCACATCCCTGGGATGGCGCAGGGTCAACATCTTAACATGACAAAAAGAAATTTTTTTAACAACTTTTTTTTTTTTACAATTTTTTGAGAATACATGCTTGATAGTTAATGATTAGTTAATTTTAATTTTTTTTTAAAATAAATTCAAACAGAGAAATAAAATAATGACACGTGTCATATTGTCAAAAAATTATTAAAAAATTTTGTTAAAATATCATGATCTTAACAATATAGCATGACTCACTAGTCGATAATATTTCAAATTTTTTCAACTACTTTCCATTACAAGTTAGAACAAAATTAAGAAAAAAAAAATTCTATTTTGAAATAATATACGTATCATTTGTTCACTAATTTATTACGTATTGTTATATTCTAAATTCAATGAAACAATGACATGTATATTTTATTAAAATATTGTTTAAAATTCTGTATTAGCATATTGAAAAAAAAAAAATTGAGTAAGGGCATCATCTTCTAAAGAAACTATAGAAACCATGAGCCTCTCTAATGCATGATTATTTAAATGAGTTATATATTCACAAGTTTAAATACCTACACAAAAAATAAATACTCAAAAGATAAAATTACTAAAACGACATTTTAATCTGTATTAAATTGAGCGAAAAATGGTCTTTTTTACCTTGAAATACCGTAATTTAGAATACACAATCATCATTTATTTTTTATTAGAATATTATAACTATGTTAAAATTCTATAAATATAATAAATAATAATATTAACATTAATTAGAGTAATTCTATATTATTAACCTAAAATAAGAAAATTAAATATTTTGTAATCACATGTCTTCTATATTAGAAAGAAAAATTCCTCACTGACTTTTATATTATCATCACTCTCTTTGTCCTTTACATGTTTTATTCATAAGTGTGTTTTTGGGAATCCATAAAAATAAGTAAAAATAGTTTTTTTACTTTTTGTCATTTTAAAAGTAGTTTCATTTTAATGTTTATATCATTTATATTTGAGACCTCTCATTGCACACCATGCACCTGTTTTGGTCTACTTTTGTTGTCACCTACCATGATTATTAAGGGTTTTGATATTTTCATAACTATTTTTAACCATTTTTAAACAAAACACACGTCATTATTTATTGCTATGTTTAAATTTATGTTTAGAAAAATATCTAAAAATAACCGATCACAGTCATAAAATAATTGTTAAAAGAAAATTTTTTCCATTGTTAATATCACAACTCACTTAATATACCAATTCCTTCTCCTCATCATTCAGTCTCACCTCTTGAACTAGAAATCCTCATTATTTTTAAAAAAGTATAAGTTACACGTGTAATCCTTCTCCTCATTAAGTTATCATCATATTTCTTCTCAGTTTTCTATTACAAAAAGATTAATAATTACATATAAACAAAACTTGTTGAGTATAGAAAAAAATTCATCAGAAATATAATTTTACTAATAAATAATTGATGGTAAAAAAATTATCGTTAAAATGTTTGTTGATATTTATCAACAGATCATAAAATCTTTAGTAATTATTAGAAACCAGTAATTCGTTAACAAATATATAACAATAATTATTGGTAGCGTAAATGAGTCAATAAATATCGTAATTAGATTTTCTTCTTCATTCTTCTTTTTTTCTTTTTTCCTTTTTATATTTTTCTTCTTTATCTTCTCTCTTTGTTGTATATATTTGTTAGTAATATTTATTGAATATTGATGAGATTTACCAACCGATATATTTTTGACGAAAATATAGGGATAGTTTTTCTCCGATTGCTGAAACTGTTTTTTGTGAAACTATTATTGTTTGTAATTTTCCATTATTTTTCTTTATCAATTGAACATAATGCACTTTTGCATGACAATCTATTAAAAAAATGTCAACTCAGAGTAATCTTATTTCTATATTATCGAAGGGAGTTTTCTATATTAACCATATATTTTTCGTTATTAGATCAAAGTTTTCTCTTATATAGCATATTAATTAGTTTTACTCTATGGGTTAAAAACTCACAAATTTACTCATTCCTTGAAAAAACATCATTCCATGTTTTGCCTTTTCTTGTATATATTTATTCATCCATTTTAACATATTCAAATTTTGTAATATTTTTCTTCTCCTTATATCAGTCTATATTCAATTTCTGTGATCTTTTTTCTAATTACATCAATCTACATTAACTAATTTACAATGACAAATAATTTAGTGCCTTTTTCATTTTAATTATACCAAAGTTAGGGATGAGAATATATTAAGTCAAACATCGATAATATTTATTGACTCGAAAAAAAAAATCTACTTCAAACTACTATTTTAAAAAATACTCACCAATATTTGTTGATATTCACGTATATTTAAAAAAATATTTTTAAAATTTTTAAAATAAAATCTAAATAAAATTACAAAAAAATATAAAATATAATATAAATTAAAATTTAATTTTTATAAATTAAATCTTAATTTTAATTTTTTTAAATAATAAATATTCATATGTATATACAATATGACATCACATTCAATTCATTTATAAATAAGTATTAAAATATCTGTATTCTCTAGTAGTAAATATTCGCATGTACGAATAATTTGATATATATATATATATATATATATATATATGAATATATATATATATATATATGAATACGAGTATATTTATCTTTCTTTACTAAAGATATGATTTTATGCTCAAATCCAACTTAGAGAAAGTAATTGTATTTAGTTAGTAAAACATATCAATTAATTCAACTAAAATAATTTTTTTTATGAAATTTGACAGTAGAATTGTAATTAAACTTTCTCACCCATGAGTGCGATTTTTGTCTCAAAATGATCCTCAAAGTGTAGTATGGTAAACTGAAAAATTCTGAAGAGTTTGGAAAAGTAATAAAAAACACCTGCTAGTAGGGCACACTACTGTACTTCTAACTAGTTTCCAACTGAAAAATAAAATAAAATAATCTAATTAAACAAAAAAATATTGAATTAAAAAAAAAAAGTAGTTTAAAAACTTGAGATATATATGTCTTACGCAGGAAAAGATTGTGTTGCAAGGTTGGATGAGAAAATAATAATGGAGGTGTTAGATTTTTGTAAAAAAAAGGGCATGAAGGGAAGAATTACAGAAAAGTCCAAGAAATAGAAGATGAACGAAAGGTGAATAAACACAATAAGACCAACTTGATTCTCTTATTTGCTTTCTTCTTCTTGGAATCATTCAATTCCTTTCAATGTGTTGATTTAAAAATATTAAAAGGCAGATCAGTTGCATCAATGGAAAACCAATTAATTAAGCATAGATTTGAGGGAAATATTATTATAATTTAATTAAAAAGAATTAAGCATGGAATTGTGTAGATTGCAGAGAAAATAAACAGAGGGCTGCTCCTTACGTCGTTATCTGGTCGGATATAATATGTTTTTATGTCTCCTACCAGAGATTTTTTGCATTCGAAAATTCTATTTTAATTATACAATTATTCATATTTTGACATTGGGTTTTGAATCTGTATTATGTTTGTGGCATAGGATACCGATTATACATTGAGATGAGGAAACATACAATATAATATGGATTTTATCGTAAGCTAGCTCCAAATACGTCAAGCCAAAAGTTGTTCAACTGGCTAATAATATATATAGTATAATTAAAGAGACAACTAAATTACATCTTCATTTTAATTAATTAATTAAATAACTAATTATCTTATCTCTTCTCTCTCTCTTTCATTTTCCATGTAACTATATAAAATTATCGCGAGATCATTGAGTGTGATGTAGCTCTAGTCTCGCCGACCAAGGTTATTCACTTTTTGAGTATATATATTATGTTGCCAAACGAGTTGAACATACACTAATTTTCTTTATTATATATCTTATATCATTTATGAAAATACCCCAAATCGAGTTGATGATGATGATGCAATTTATTGTGAATGTACTGGAAACTTCTGGATGGTCCGGACGGACGGTCTCTGTAAGTGTAATGGGACGGACGATCAGGCTGGAAGGATGACGACAAGGGTTAAGAGAAGATGAACTTGATTAAGGTAAGATGGAATTAAAGGTTATTGGACTGTGATTGGGTCTTGATTAAGGTTTCGATAATCTCAGACCCATGGCCAATCTTATATATAAGTAGGTTCATTTAATACTGCATTCTGATTCCCAAATAAACTCAGAAGGATGGACTGGACGATCAGTGGAGAGAAGAAATTGTGAATGGATTAGGTGACTCGACCTCACACCGGAACACTCTCTATCTAAAATTTTAATGCAATTGGTTAATGAGTCTTTGTCTTTATATATTATTTCACTTTCTAATTTCTACCAAATATGAAACTTAAATTCACAAATTGAATTCTCAACACCTTTTATTCTTCCTTGCATTGAGTTCACTATTATTTTTTCTCAACTTTTTCCTTTGCATTGATCCTTGTATATGGTAAATGTTCCTTGTATAAAAGTGAACTAATCTATATATACAAGTAAGGACCAAGTTGACGAGGATGCTGCTACATTATAAATAATCATTTATAGAAGAACATTATAAGTCTTTTGGATGATATTAACTAACAATAGTGGCAGTGATTACTTGAGTTGAGGAGGTCAATGCTGTTACTTGTGATGCAAAAAGTTGTTCATATATATGAGACATTACATATGTAGCTAGCTAGGGTTGTTGGAAATTGAGAGAGACTATTCATTATAAGGAACCGACGAGAGAGAGAGATATAATTACATTTTAAACTTTGCTTTAACAAACATTCAAAGTGAACCATATATATATGAACTCCTCGGACAATTTCAAACCATACGTTAAAATTAAAAATTAAGTATTATAATATAAATGATTTAATTAATTAAACTAACTTTTATTGATCTTCCTCTGTTAATTTCTTGTGAGTTTTTTGTTATAGAAAAAATGCATGATAATTATTAAAAATGAAGTAACGATGGAGATTTAGAATATGAATAATAATACTTTGACAATATTTTTTACAATATTTAACATTATTTATATATCATTACGTGATTGGTCCATAATAATTGTTATGATGAATTATAGAATTACAGAATGACACGAATGACACGTAAATGATATTAAAATATTGTAAAAAAATGTTATCAAATATCGTTATTCTTAACATATATGGTTGAATTACAATCAATTGCACATGATCATAAAAATCAGAAAGAGAAAAAAGTAAAGGAAAATAAGAATCCACAAAGCCACATGGGATGATTATGATCATCACGTAATATCTTGGTTTGGTGTTGATCAAGTTATATCAGTGACTGTTAGTTAAGATGTCTCATCACTCTTATAATCCCCAAGTTCTTGATTAAGTTCATCTTCAAACGTGATTCAAAGGAGTTCTTACACACACATATTACAATAATTCATATATATATTTTTTTAATTTCTAATTCTTAATCATATTTAAAATCGTTCACAAACACGTACAGTGACCAGGGAAGCTAGCTAAACTTTATAATGTAACGTCGCCGTCAAGGTGACCAAACAATTCGAGCATATTCTCAAACATGTTTCGTGTCACTTTTTAAAAAATTTAAGTCACTATATAGATGGTACAAATTTATACTCGTACTTAGTTTTAGGAGTTTCGATTCAAAGATTTAAAATTCATGCGTCAATCTACATATATTATATTTATTTCAGTTTATATTTAAAAATATATTTTTACCCAACCCAACTTAGACACGTAATAAATCAAGAGTTGACTCACCTAACCCAACTTATTTAAAAAGAAAAAAAAACTAGTTATTTTTCTTTTAAGTTTGAGGATGAAAAGCTAAAGGAGCAAAATATATTTAATTATAGAATTAAATGAATTAGTTTAGGTTCGTTCGATTTATTTTTTTCTTAGACTCCAAATTGTTTTGACGCAACCTTGATTATAAGCAAAATATTAATGTCATGTCCTTCAACGTACTATTCTACAATTTCTCCTGCAAATATTTAGAAAGAGGTAAATGAAAAAAATAATAATTTAAAAGGAATTGCATTTAATATTTACCAATCCAAGGTGATTACTCAATGCAGCCTCTTGTATTTAAATATTCAGTGAACTTATTATAGGAGGTGAAATAATATGTCCATATTAGGATAAATTTTAGGATGTGTTCTTTTGGATGAATTTGTGGGAGATGATTTGAGGGAGATGATTTGAATAGATTTGAGTGGATTTGAGGATAATTTTATTGTTGTTTTTTTTTAATAGATTTGTGGGTAATTGAGAGTGGATTTGAGGGTAAAGTTTGTGAGAATTAGTGTACGATTTGATTGATGTGACAGATTTTTAAAATTAGTTTAATTGGTAAAAATTGAATATTACCAAAATACCCCTAGTTATTAAAGTAATATAAAATATTATTTTTGAATGTTATATTTAAATGTATAAATGTTATTAAAGAGAGGAAATTAATTAATAATAATTAAGAGTAATTTTTAAATATTATAAAAATTATAAAAGAGTAAAAAGACATTATTTTTAAATGTAATATTGGTTTGTAATTGAAAATATTTGATAAGGTGGATCCAGATACGTCAAGTCTGGATCCGGATACGTTTGCAAATGAAAATATTTGAGAAGCTGGATCCGGATACGCAAATCTTGTATCCGGATAAGCCTCCTTTGTAAGTCTTTCACTGTGGTGGAACCGGATACCCTCTTATTCGAACTGGATAACGTGCTTCTTCACCTCTTCATTCTTCCTCATGTGCCTCCACTCCGTCATCATCATGAACACCGTGCACGACTGTCTTCCTCCTCCCGTGCATCAACTTCGTTCTTGGTCCTCCCATGCACGCGACAGTCTTCCTCCTCCCGTGCATCATCAACACAGTCCTTTCGTTGGAATTTAATTTTTCGTACAGGGGCACATGAGTCATTTTATACTAAATCAGCGCATATCCTCTCAAATTAGTGAGATGGGTTCAACAGTGATATTATGCAAATCAGCTGATTCTTTTCTTTGCAAATCAGCGTAAATCAACGCAAAAGAACAAACCCCATCTCGCAAATTCATCTTCTCATATCGTCGTGAACAGTTTTTTCTCTTCAAAGGAACAGAGTGTTAATGATGGCTTTGATAACATGGATTTTAAATCTAATTCAATTTTACAAAGTCAGCTTGTAAGGTGAGATTTGCATCCATTTATATATTATATTAATTAGCTTTATCTCTAGTCGATATTAGACTTCTAACAACATAAGAAAGAACTAACACAAAAAATATCATCTTTGACAAGAAAAAAAAATTTGGAATAAATGAACTAATATTTTCTTTTGAAAATATAGATTTGAGTTGAATAGATAAAAAATTAAAATTATTAAATTATTCTTAAGTAATATAAGATGATATTTATACGAGTTACATTTATTTTATAAAATTTATTATAAATACCGAAATTAAAAAAAATATATAATAAATAAATAATACAATAATTAATATATTTTTTTTTACACAGTGAAAATTATATGTTTAAATATTAATTTTTTTTGCTATATAATTTAGTCATATGGCTATTAATTTGTGTTTTAATAGTAAAAAATGTGTAAAAATTTATATACTGTAATATTAGGGTATATAAATTAAGGTGTAAAAATAAGAATAGTAAAAAAGATTGTAGTGGAAAATTATGGACGTAGGAGTGATACTTTTTGGGATGATGGACGGTGCAGCGGGGACCCATGGTTCAGTTTTCTTGAGCCCTCACAATGACTACGCAGTGACAGAGTATCACGGACGGTCCTATCAACTTGCATCGGAAAAAGAGAACCTCAAACACTGTCCCACACTACATTACATCGTAGACTACTGTATTATTGACCCCACAACACACATGCACCCTTTTCTCTTTCTTTCTGTACAAATCTTTCTCTGACCTCTCTGTTACAACAGTCTCTCGCATGCTAAAACTGTACTCTCACTCTAATTATGGCTTAATCATTCACTACCAACTAAAGCCTCTTATAAAGGTAAGTAACTTTTCTCATTTTAACCTTCATTTCTCCCATGTCACGTGCACAACAACACAATCATTTTCATACGTATTATTAATAACACTATTTAGCTACCAGAGAGTCAACCTTTGTATATAAAAGTATTGTTCACTTTTACCAAAGGAGGTAAACTGGCAGCTTTAAACCTTTCGGTTTTTCTTTTTAAGGAGATTGTGCTTAAATATATGTTACCACACATGCTTTAATTAGATTAATTATATTTTTCATGTTTTTCGCTTTTTATTTATTTCACTTTATCTTCGCAAGGAATGTTATACATCATTCTTTTTATTTGCTATGCCTATAATGCAGAGGAAATGCAACTCACTCTCTCCAACAGATGAATACACACATTCTTCTACGAATGTGCATGAGGTTGTATCTCTGTTCTGAGAAAGTTCTGGTCTGTTTTGTGTACTGTGGCTGAAAGAGTGTGGAATTATGTGGTGGCCCATTCAAATTTATGACCGTGTCACTTTCAGAATGCCAGTAAATGAGTTATTAAGCAAGAGGGTACGCGTAAAACCAAAGACAGTAAACAGCAAGTGAAAGGAGAGAGAGGAAGGGAGGGTGACGTCAGACACAGAGCCGATATATATATATATATATATATATATATATATATATATATATATATATATATATATGTATGTATGTATATATATATATATGTATGTATAACTTTCTTTCAGAGTAAAGATTTTGGGTATGTCATAAGATATGTGTAGCTCACATATTATATGTATAACTTTATCGAATGAAGTATAATTAATAGAAATACTACTAATTAAGAAACATTTTTTTATACAAAACAAGTAGGTAACGTGAGAGAAGAGTATGACAAAAGGAGTTGTAAAGAGAAAACTGATACAAAATATGTATAAACAATAGTATAACACTCTCGTTATATGTATATATATTATTATATCATAATGTCATGGTCTTTGTTATATCGTTCAAATGTTAAAGAAATAAAAAACAAGGGTGCAGACACGAGTTAGAAGCTCTTACACAAGTGTGTGCATATATGTTATATTTTTTGGGGGGTTAAATATATTTTATCCGATTCAAGTTTCGTCTATGGGTTTTTCTTGTCCTTGGGCAGAATAATCACATGAAGCCAACCACTCCCTCTTACAGAATATGGTGGTAACCTCCAAAAAAAACTTATATTATATTTCTTGGCTTTGGCTATTCTATAACATCTCTTGTTTTCTTGCTTGTACTGTCTGAAACCTATGAAAGTTAGCTGTTTGCTTCTACTTTGCTAGAAAGCAAACCACTCCACAATATAGCTTCACTGCTCCCCTTTTACCAATATGCAAATGATACCCAGTGAGCCCTTTTCACTTTCCAGTACTCTCCCAGGGCTTCCCAATGAACAAAACACAAACCCTAACCCTAATCATCCTCCTCCACCCACCAAGAAGAAGAGAAATCTACCAGGAACACCAGGTAATCTAAAACCACTAATTCCTATCAAATAAATTGGTTTTAATTTATTTTTAATTTGGACTTGATTATGCAGATCCAGATGCTGAGGTTATTGCTCTTTCACCGAAAACTCTCATGGCCACGAACCGTTTCATCTGTGAAATATGCAACAAAGGGTTCCAGAGGGACCAGAACCTTCAGCTTCATAGGAGGGGTCACAACCTTCCATGGAAGCTACGACAGAGGTCAAACAAAGAGGTTCGGAAGAAGGTATATATCTGTCCAGAGAAGACATGTGTCCACCACCATGCCTCCAGGGCTCTCGGAGACCTCACCGGAATAAAAAAGCATTATAGCAGAAAACACGGTGAGAAGAAGTGGAAGTGTGAGAAGTGCTCCAAAAAGTACGCAGTTCAATCTGATTGGAAAGCTCACACCAAAACCTGTGGCACCCGAGAGTATAAATGCGACTGTGGCACCCTCTTCTCCAGGTAATTAACTGATTCATGCAACTTCCGAATGAATAGTCGCACGTTGATTTGATTCATATGATTGTGTCGCGTGAAAAATGAAATTTTTTTCATTGTCACAACACGAAGTAGACATAAATTAATTCCCAGTTGCAAAGTCACGCAAAAATCTACCTATGTTCTCGTTTATTAATTAGTAGTATAACTCTATTTTTATGTTTGTATTTACAATCTCTGGTGTGTGCTTTTTTGGGATGTGTAAGGCTTTTTGGTTTGAGATTTAATGAGTGATTATTGTGTAAGTGTATGGTTTAAATGATTACATAATTAATGGGGAATTTCACTGAACTTTTCTCAGGAAGGACAGCTTTATTACTCACAGGGCTTTCTGTGATGCCTTAGCCGAAGAGAGCTCGAGACTTTCCTCAGTTACTACCAGTAGTCTAAATTTCAAGAGCGAAGATGCAAGTGTGATGAATACACAAGCTGGTTTGTCGTCATGTGAATTAATCACTGGTCAGGGAATGCAGAGTGTTCCACACTTTGGTCCACATGGGTTTCGTTTAATGGGAATGGGTGCAGACCAACAAAGACCAAACTTGTCACTGTGGTTGAATCAGGGACATCACATTAATAACCCACTTGATGTTCCATCATCAAGTTCCTCAGGTTTGCCTGAGGTTGTGCAAATGGCACAAGCTAATAATGCCTTGATTGATTCTTCTTCAGTATTCTCAAATTTTAGAATGCCTGCCTCCAATTCAAAGGGAGAAGGTGGAGCTTCAGATTTGGCAACAATTTATTCTGAAAGTCAAAACAAGAATTCAATCTCAGCTTCCCCAATGTCAGCCACTGCCCTTTTGCAGAAGGCAGCACAAATGGGTTCCACCAGAAGCACCAACCCTTCAATTTTCAGTGGCAGTTTTGGAGTGATGAGCTCATCTTCCACCCAAAGTACCAGTCTCAATAATAGAAATGCAAACCAAACCGGTGACCAACTTAACCAAGTCTTTCACAACATGAACCGACAGGAAAATTTCAATGGAACAAGCAGTAGTGCAACTATGTTGGGTAGTTCTTCGAACTTTAGCTCATTGACACATCCATCAAACAGTTTTGATCAGTTTCTGATGCAAAACAATGTGGAACCAACTCAGATAAACCTCCATCCAGGCTCAAACACAGTGGAACATAACTTGACAAGAGATTTTCTTGGCATGAACAGAAATGGAGGTGGACATCCATTTCTACCCGAAGAGCTTGCCAAGTTTGCTTCCTTAGGCTCATCAATGGGTCTGAACCAATTCATTGCAGGCCATCAATGAAGTCCTTTCTGACTATAACTCATATGACATATCTAGTGGTCCCAATTCATGTTGTTGCAGTACAGTGGAAAGTAACAGAAAATTATTGGGAATTGTTGGTGAAGCTTAAGACCAGTTTAGAGCGATTTTGTGATCAGATATGGTTCTGTGTATTGTCAGCGGTTCTGAGGGTAGTAGGGACCCACTGCATGTTTGAGATGAAAGAAGGAACAGCGAGTTCCCCTAGCAGTGCCTGTTCTCTAAGTAGTAGTTGTTGTTGTTGGTTTGTCTTCTGTCTTAACCTTGTTATCGTTTTTGGCTTCTCTCTTCCTCGAGAGAAGCGGAAGATATAAAGTAATGATAAAACAGCTACAAAAATATCAAGAATTCCAAAGTAGCAATGTAGAAAAATGATTAAAAAATACTAGAACTGAATCAGTATTTGTTAGTACAACTATTACTGTTGACCTTCAGTCGAATTTTGGTTCCTGAACAACCCTACATGGGCGTGGGTTAACGAGAAAAACAAAATTATTACTTCCGATTTTACATAACTCATGAGAAGGTTGAACAGCTTGTTCATTGAAATTATTACAACAATGAATAAGTCTAGCCAACTTTACACGTCGGATACGTGATTTTTTATAGTAGTAATCATAATATTATAATGATGATGATTAAGGAAAGTTCACGAGGAAGATGAGCATTTTGACGTTTTTTATTTGGTAGATATATATATCAAGTGCTGCCTAGTAGTAGTTTGAGATAGCCAGAATCTAGATGCCATAGGCTAGCTTTTTCATAGACCCTAGTTATAATGACCAAATCTCTAGCTAGAGGTGAAAGTTTTGTTTGATTTTCGTCAAATAAGTTTACGTATTTATTGAATTAAAGGCTATGTTTCATTGCCACTGTAGCTTTCAGGTCAAACTTCTTAATTTGGTGGCATACTGAATTAAAAGACAGTCTATGTGGTTGCTACTTGCTTCTCTGCATTTATGGAAACTTTGTCGTGTTCTTTTATAATTATTTATTGTAAAAACTAATTAGGAAGGGCGGTTGTGAGATCGAGTTCATTTTATGGTATTTGAAGGCGAGAGATGAATAGTGACATTATTTCATATTTTTATTCGATTATATGCATAAAGATTCGTAGGTGAACATTCTGGTTTACAAAAATATTTTGTTTTAATACAAGATTCGCGTTTAAGTATTGAAATCCATTGTGGATTGTGTTGGAATTGACTCGTGAAAGAGGCGGAATCGATTTTGGAAGAAGTTGGAACTGATTCTATGGAAATGTTATATGTTGGAAATCGATTCTCTTAAGCATGGAATCTGTTATATTTTTTCACTTTTTTGTTTTGTCTTATATGAAGTGGTGGAGGACGTAAGGTGGAGTTTAGTGGCTAAGCGAAGAACGTGTGGCGGTGATCCTATTCGAAAAGGTTAGTTTATCCATCCTCTTTTAAGTTCTAATTGTATAATTATGTCAAAAGTTAAAAATACTTTATAAGAAAATATTTATTTTTTATTTTAATTAATATTAAGAGAATGTATTTTTAAAAACTTTTTTTTACAGCTTTTTTATAATAGTTTATTTGACAGTTTTTTATTGATCCGTTTCAAATATACGAACCAATAAAATAGTGACACATGATTTTTGTCAAAAATCATAAAAAAAAAATTTGTTAAAATATCATTATTAGATGAAAGATGATATCATTTTGGTGGTCTAACCACATGTCAATTATTGATGATGCTTAGAATTTTAATTAATAATTTTCTAAGATTTTATTTATTAAAAAAATTTATAAAATAATTCTAATTCATTTAAATATTATTTATATTATTTTTAACATAAAAAGTAATTTAATAATCTTACTTTTCTATCTATTAAAACTTATTTTGAATTTGTTACATCAATTAAATCACTCACAAAATTCCATAAACATTATTTTCAAATTCCCTCACTTTTACCTCCAAATTTTGTTAAAAAAAAAAAACAACACAAATTTTACTTTCAAATTCACTTATATATCCATCAATTATCTCCCTCAAATTATTCTTTACAAAAGAACACATACAAATTGTTTTCTTTTGCATGAGTTTAGTATTCAAAGATAATAGCAAGCATTGATTTGGAATCTAATTTGTATTCTTCCGTAAAGATTAAAAAGTGATGGGAAGAGCAAAATTGCAGCATTCATGCTCTTATGCAATATTGCTTGAACAAGGAGATTCGAGAGTGAAATAGGTGATTTTACATAAATAACCTTGCTTTATTTTCAGTAATATCATATGTCAAAGAGTGTTATTTTTAATAAGAAACTTATAAGAGGATGCAAATGATCTTGAAAGATGAATGTTTGTCATTGTTGACCGTCGAGATATAACTATTGACGTCAAATTACCATCCTTAATGAGAGATACAATCTAATTCTTGGAATTCCTTCATCTCAATACATTGGAGTGCAAATTTCTAAGTTATTAACAAGCATAGACATTTCAAATGACAACTTCTTCAGACAATGATATAACTTCTTTTATTCACATTCATTCCATACAAGACGTATTATGAGAATGTCGACATAATATCGTTAGAATAAGTTACAAACTTATATAAATGAATGAGGTTCACTTTGATTGATCATAGATCATATTCTATGTATTTTTTAATATTTGTCATATTTTAAATTGACTTTACTAATTGTATGATAAAAATATCTTTAATTATTTTGAGTTTTAATATTGAAAATCAAAACATTTAGTTATACAAACATATTGTATTATTTATTTATTTCATTTAATAATTTTTAAAAAAATCTTATTCATTAAAAATATCGAAAATAATTCTATATCATTTTATTACTTTTAACATCAAGAATAATTAGGTAATTTCATGTTTCAATTTATTAAAACTTTTTTAATCTATTACATATGATCAAATCTCTCACCAACTTTATTTTTAAATTTACACTTTCACCTTCAAATCTCTTTAAAAAGAAATAACACAAACTTCATCTTTAAATCCATCCAAATTTCTTCACTCTATTTCTCTCGAATCAATCTTTAAAAAAAAAAAAAAACTACCTAAATGTGCCTAGACCAGTTCAGATGTTTGGAAACCATCCACACGCACTTAACCCATGTATGTAAAAAAAAAAAAAAATCCCAGAATAACTATTAGTACTGTTTTCTGTTAGGTTTTCGACTATAAAATAGAAGAAGACAAATTTTATTCTATATTTCAGTATCAACCATATTATAAGGTTTTAATTTAGTGAAAATTTACAATAGAATGAAAAACCTTTGCGAATGAATGAATGAATGAATATATATATATATATATATATATATATATATATTTGTTAACTTAGACTAATTTAAAGAAGGTTGGTCCTAGACAATTACTGTCTTTTCAAAGATGAAAAATTCCTCTTTTAACAAAATAAAATAGGCTTTTATTTTTATTATTCCCTGATGAAGGTGTCATTTGGTGTTCTACAATCTATAAAAAGTAAACAATTTTTACAGACACTTCTCTGTATGCCTATGTCATTTGTCATTTGATTGCACTAGATTAATTGTTTTTCTTTTTTCCTGATGAATACTACCAACAAGAAAATATATCTTATTTTATTATAGTTTAATGGTTATTAAAAGGTTTAAAACAGCTAAAAATAATTTAAATTATTTTTTTAAAAAATTTGAAATTCCAAAAAATATTAATGAATTACTTTCTATAAATTTTATAATCATTTTTTAATAATCAGTTTTATTTAAAATTGTTTTATAACCATACTGAAAAAATTAATAATTAATTGTATTATATAATAATTTAAAAAATTAATATTCTAATATATTATATAATAACTATTCATATGTTAATATCTTTAACCACAAATAATTTTCTCTAAAGACAATTCTTAAAAAAACAATCACATATATATGATTTCACAAAATAATATTATATCGGTCTATTAAATCTAAAAGCATGACAACATATAAATCAAATTAATATACTAGATTCAAAAATATTACAAAATATAGGATAATGATATTTAGACAACATTTTTTTGACAATATTTAAACATTCATTACGTGTCAATATATGATTGGTCAAAAATTATATCAAATCCTTCTAGTGACGTTAACACTTCTCCATTATCTTCATTAAATGAAATTAAAATCATATTATATTAACATAATTATTTATTTTGGAGTAAAAGTAATAAATGAATTGAAAATTATTTAATAAAATAGCATGTCATGATAAAAAGAGAGGTATTTTGAAATACCTCATTTTCTCTTCTTTTTCCTCTCTTCTTCTCTCTTTGCTAGTCTCGAACCAAGGACTCGTAGCTGAGGGACAATAGCCCAAACCATCAAATCACTTGGGAAACCGGCGATGCTTTAGCAGCAAAATTCAATTTATTAATTAATTTTGATTCTTACATTACTATTCATTTAAACCCTTTTTGAAAGCAATTGTGAAATGCTACAAATGAAAATTTTTGAGAACCATGAAAATAGTATCTCAATATTCTATACAATACTCAAAATTCTATTCAAATACATTTTTAAATTATTTATAAAACCGTTTAATAGAAGTTTGTACGGTAGAAATTGTTTAGTAAAGAAAGAATATGAATTATAAGAACCAGAAATTATGAGAACTATTATTCATATAAATGATTAAATTTTATTTAAAGTATTTGTATTAAAGTTATTAAGTTAACTATTAATTTATTTAATTGTCTTGTAATTAAGTCTAACACAAATATGTTTAAAAAGCTATTTTAATCAAAATTATTTTATGAAATTTTAACTTAAAAACTAATTCAGCTAGTTTAATTAATAAAATATATTTTTTTAAAATTTAAAATTACAATTACATAATAATATATTTTATTTAAAAATATGCATTTTATTTATATAATTATGATTGGTACGTCCCTTTGCATTTATAATATACTGCATTAAGTAGTTATAAGAATCTTTAAGAGAGGACAAAACCTTTTAGAGTTTTTGGTGGCCCAATGTGGTTTTGAATCAATGGTCTGGCCCAATATTTTAAATTGATTGTTCTCTTTAATGCATTTTTTTATTGATACAAAACCACTTTCAGTTGGTTTCTAGAAAAACAAAACTCATAATATTTCCCACTGTAATATTTATTTATACATATGGAGGTTTTTAATAGTTTAATTTAAGAAATTAGTATTTTATTCTCTGTACTGAAAATAAAAGCTTATTTTATATAAATTAAATTCAATATAAGCAATACCTCTAAAAATATAAAATATATTACAGATTTGTGAAAGATAGTTTATATCAATATTATTTTTAATAAGTGATATATTTCTGAACAATGTTGAAATTAATTAAAATATATAAGAGGTTAATTTATAAAAAAGTTATGACTAAAGAAGTATTTAAAAAAAAAAACAACAACTACAGATATTTTCATTCATCATAAATATTGTGATTTATTTATTGTTTATAAAAATCATCTTATCATTAATTTATATTTATACATATATATAAACTTCAAAAATACTTTTGTCAGAGGTATAAGATATATTCTCTTATGTTTTTAATATTATTTGAACAAAATCTTTAAATCTTGCAATATTTATCATTTTTATTATTTTTTATTGTAATTCAAATTTTAATATTGAATTAATAAATGAAAATGAAATATACTACAATATTAATTATTTATAATAAATTTAAAATATATTTGATATATTTTTTTAAGATTTAATTATGATGACATTTATATATTTTAAAATATTTTTTCACCATAAAATGAATTTAAGTAAAATAGATATTTATTCTGAGTAATACATATGTTAAAATACTACTAATATAAATAAATCTTCTTATGTAGATAACAATGGCTATAGTTGAAATTTGTATATTTAAAATTATTTATTTATTTAAAAACTGAAGTTTATGTATTTATTATGAATAATATTAATATAAATAATATAAAATTAAATATTTCTTTTAAAACTATGTTTAATAATGAAAAGTATGACAGGGAGTTTGAAGCTAAACAAAATGATGTGTCACATATTTATTGGTCTCCATTTGACATAAGAAGTTTCTTAAAGAGAAGCGTGTCAATCCACGTGTGAAGCACCCATTGGATAAACCACGTGGCGTGACATGTATGTGTATTTGTAGTTCAAAACTATTATTAAAATTACGAAAAACCCCCTTACCCTGGTTCATGTATTTCATTTTATAGTTTTTAGTTTTAGTTTTAATTACAAAAAATTAAAAATAAAATAACAAGGTGCTTGTGGTGATTCCTGGAACAGTGTCCTCTGTGCGAATGTGAAAAACAAGGAAGGATTTCAAAAACTAAAGAGGAAAGGAAGATCACAATGTTCAATGTTATAGGTTTTTCGTTGTTGACAATGGATTCGGTTGCTTACAGGGGATTGCTCTACACAATCTTCATACTCAATTTCGTTTTGGTCTGCCAACTCATTCTCCTTCACCCTCTCGCTTCGGGTACTCCCTGATCTGTTTTTATGGATTCAAATTTCTTTAGAATTTTTCTCTTGCGCTTTTTTATTTGATGTTCCTTTTTCATTTTTCCCTAGTTCTCCATGAGTTATGTTGTTGCCACAGTTTAAATTTATGTATGATATCAGTTTCTGTATTTAGCACCTGAGTTGTTACTGTTTTTTAGTATATTTTAATGAAAGATTCTTATGGTTTGCAAAAGAAAAAATGTATTTTGCAAGACTGCTATTAACCAAGTTACTCATTTTTTTCAAGATATACCAATTCTAACAATAGACGTTGGCATGGTTATTCCACTGTCAATTATGATTTTAGAACTTTAACTTCATAGGGCTTTTAGTGTAGGGTAGTATCAACATTAGAAACTGAAGTAGATTATTAACAAGTATTTGTTGTGCAGATGAGAAAATTCATCTTTGATGTTTTCAACCCAACAACAGAATCTGATATATCATAAGAAAATAGAGATTGTTAAATAATGTATCTGTGATATTAGATTGAAGTTTTGCAAAGGTTCTATGTTTAAGTTTGATAACAGATTGTGTTGCCTTAACATTCTTTGTTTTGTTGTCGGTTGTGATCAGATGGAAATCCTGAGAATGCTGCTGAGTTGTTTGAGCGGGTATCGCAAAGCGTAAAAGTGAAACACTATACTGAGGCACTTGATGATCTAAATGCTGCAATAGAAGCAGACCCAAACCTTTCAAAAGCATACCTTTTCAGAGCCTCAGTTCTTCGTCAGATATGCAGGTGTGGTTCATTTGCAATCTTAGATACATTTACGTCTTAGATAACATCCCTTGTTAAATACCGCATTAAATAAGCTCATATTATCACGAAGACAGGGTATACTGTAAAAAATGCTGGTTAGTGAAGTATGTTTCCTCGATTATTTTTTGTGCACATTTCAAAGTGGTTTTAAGACTGTTTTATTTATTTAATTTAATGACTTGTTCAAAATTAATTTTATTTTTAATTTTCCACTTTCTTTTTGTTACGAGGGAGGGGGAGTATACCCCAAACCTTCTTATTATCAATCAAGAATTATGAAAAACAGCAGTACTGTACTCCTTTTTCTGCTGCATTCCTTCCTAAAGTTAGCAAAGACATAATAAGGTCCTTCATTTAAACTCTGTTTCTGAAAATGAAGATCATATGACTCTTTCGTCTGTTCTCCCCACCTCCCATCTCTAATCTACCCCTCATCCCAAGTCTCTGAAACTCCTAATTAAGAAGTTATATCATTCAGGTGCTTTTTGGCTAATGTAGATATGAGCAATCCGAGAGGAGCTACAAACAGTTTCTGGAGTTGAAGCCTGGAGATTCAGCTGCAGAAAAGGAGCTCTCTCAACTATTGCAGGCTCAAAGTGCCCTAGAAACAGCTCAGTCCCTCTATGATTTGGGCAACTTCTCAAAATCCTTGGAATTTATTGATAAAGTTGTTCTTGTTTTCTCTCCAGATTGCACTAAGGTAACAGTTTCATTCTCTTTTAGTTTTATAAATATACTTTCTGTTTTTGTTTCTGAGTAGTTACAATATAGTCTTAAAGTGAATGCATAAATAGGCATTGATTTTGTTCTGGCATTTAGTTTGTGGAGCCAAAATGTTAACTCTATGTGCATTATTTTTTGCAGGCTAAGCTTCTTAAAGTGAAGCTGTTAATAGCTGATAAAGACTATGAGGGTGCCATTGCTGAGTCAGGGTTTCTTCTCAAGGAAGATGAAAATAATTTAGAGGCATTGTTGTTACGTGGCCGTGCATATTACTATTTAGCTGATCATGATGTTGCCACGAGGTGTGTCTTGTGGAAATGTTTTTAAACTTGTATGGTATTCTAACTAATATCTTTTTTATATAATCTATCTTATATGTGAGTATATTTTCAGGCATTTTCAAAAAGGTCTTCGCTCAGATCCCGAGCACAGTGAACTGAAAAAAGCATATTTTCGATTGAAAAATCTACTAAAGAAGAGTAAAAGTGTAAGGCCTTGTCTATTGTGGAAATTTCTTTTTACATTGTCTATTTTCCTTTTTTCTTTCTTTTGGGTGTTAAAGAATGGTTGGTTGCCTTTTATTTCTATGTGAAAGGCTGAAGATAATGCGAGTAAGGGTAAACTACGTGTGGCAGTGGAAGAATTCAAAGTTGCTCTTGCTGTAGACCCTGACCATCTTGCGCACAATGTACATCTTCATCTTGGCTTATGTAAAGTGCTAGTCAAGCTTGGCAGAGGAAAAGATGCCTTGGAAAGTTGTAGTGAAGCTCTTAAGATCAATGAGGAACTTGTTGAAGCTCTTGTTCAGGTATGCTATGAAATCCATTGCCCTTTTGCTTTGTTTTTTAATTTTAGCAGTACTTTTTTGCTACAATCTTCTAGCAATCTGTCTCTTCATTTTTTTATTGTTGTGTTGTGTAATGGGACAAGTACGTGATTGCAGTAAGATAACTGTGGTGTACCTTGCTCTTGTAATTTTTTACAGAGAGGAGAAGCTAAGCTCTTAATAGAGGATTGGGAGGGAGCTGTGGATGATATGAGATCAGCTGCTCAAAAATCTCCTCAGGTTTGTTATATACATAGTACTTATATAGCATGTTCAAAATCATTAATAAATTTGAACTTGTTAGGATGACTTTTTGTGAGGAACAGGTGTACAATCTTGAATTGGTTGAAAATGATACAAAAAACATACTAATCCTACTAGTGTTTGATATTGCTGTGATTTGAAAGTTTTAAAGTTTCGACAGTTCTTTGGTCGTGACATCATATGAGATTCACTAATACTGTAATACCTTAATATTTGTGTGCGTTTGTTTAATGATTTGTCTGTAACTTCAGGATATGAGTATCCGTGAAGCAGTAATGAGGGCGGAGAAAGCTTTAAAGATAAGCAAACGTAAGGATCACTACAAGACTTTGGGAATTTCTAAAACTGCTTCTGCTGCTGATATAAAACGTGCCTACAAGAAACTTGCCTTACAATGGCACCCAGATAAGAACGTGGACAAAAGAGAAGAAGCAGAAGCTAAATTCCGAGAAATTGCTGCTGCATATGAGGTGAGGTCTATTATTTTCATCTTTTGGTTACCTTACCTTTCTCCCACAGTATTTAACGGGGACTCACGGATCGTTGTTGAATGGGAAGTGCTAACAACACATTCCTTTTTAACACACGTTTTGATATTAGTGAAATTTAACTGGAATCAATTAAATTTTGTCTTATTCTTAGTTTGGTGAGACTTATACCAAGTTCACCCAACAAGTGTGTTGAAAGGACTGCAATAACTTGTTGTTGCAATTTGTTTTAGGTTCTGAGCGATGAAGACAAACGTGTGAGATATGACAGGGGGGAGGACCTTGAAGAGACGGGAATGGGCGGCGGCGGTGGTTTCAACCCTTTTGGTGGTGGGGGCCAGCAGTTTACCTTTAATTTTGAGGGGGGCTTCCCTGGTGGTGGATTTGGAGGGGGCTTTCCTGGAGGGTTTGAATTTCACTTCTGATTGGAAAAGCCACACCCCATATTTTTTATATTCTGAAGGGACCACAGCAATTTTATTTCACTAATCCCTTTCTAACAGTTGTTGAGATCAATACGTAGGCCATCCCCAGTTACTTGTAAGATATGAAACATGCTTTGGAGAAATTTTTGCTTTATGCAGAAGTGTTGGGTTTGGGGTTGCATGTTAGTTGAGGAGTCATCATGGAATTGCTTCCAAGTTAACACCTTCGCAGTTTTGAGCTACTACTTGAGATCTATTTAATTGCGAACTTCCAGTTATCTAGTAAAATTTAAAATTGATACAAAATTGTTTCAATTTTTCTTTAAATGGACTGAATCAGTTTAAATATTTTAGATCTTTTATTTTTAATTTTTTTATTAAACAGTATAATTTATTAAATTGGATTTTTTTAATTATTTCATTTAATACAAAATTCAAAGGATATTTTAAAATTAAAATATTTAATAATTCAAAAGGCAGTCAATAACAGTATTTAGGTAATATTGAAGTTATTTTTGAATGAAAGTTTTGAAAGATTTTTATAAGTTATTTTTTTTATGAAGATGTTTGAGTTTTGAAAGAATTTTTCTATAAAAAAAATTATTCTCTACAAATTGTTAGATGAAACATTTATGATTTTTAGTAAATTTCAATTAGTGGAAGAAATGGATTAAATAATATGTTCGATTTTTTGTTAATAGGCATAAAATAAACTACTTACGATTGATCTATTTTATCAAATTAACGTTAAAGAAAATCTTAATACAATCCTTTATACTTTTCCATTGTATACAACTAAGATATGTTCACCATCTTCCA
Source organism: Vigna radiata var. radiata (assembly GCF_000741045.1). Lineage (NCBI taxonomy): Eukaryota > Viridiplantae > Streptophyta > Magnoliopsida > Fabales > Fabaceae > Vigna > Vigna radiata. The sequence goes on from NC_028353.1 coordinate 4,689,539, forward strand.
AAAAAGTGTGATGACCTTTGAAAGATATAGTTGTTTAAAAGACATAGCAGAATTGTCACCATGATTAAAAGTTACAAACTTTTTTGATTTTGGCTTGTTGGATTGTATGATGAGATAGGAACAAGCAGTCATTTTAACAATGATAAACAGACAGTAGCTCCAAGTCCCAAATTAACTTTTTGAAAGAAAGAACAAATCATTTATATTGAACCCAAAATTTTTTAACATCTTAGCAACAACACCACACAAGATCTGCATCTCCATCATCATCATCATCATCAATCAACCCAAACTTGCTCCAGGGAAAAAAATTGAAAACAGGAACATGAAAAATGAGGCATCCTGCGACTTACATTCAGAAACAAGAAACGGCAATAACTGCAAAAACAAAGGTAACAACTTCAACTGTCTTCCTTTTCAAACTCACCGCACTCGAAGCATCAGCCGACGAGTCCGAAGACCCTGATGGAGAATCAGCTGCCCCTGCTCGGACATTCTTCTCCGGCTTGGTGGGCGCCGGAGCCTCCGCCGGTGCTGCCGCCGGAGCCGCCGAGCCAAAAAGTGCCATAGGAAGAAGCACCTTATCGACCTGATACACCGCGAGCTGGTTATCACTGAATATAGTGTTGGACACTGTTGTGTCAACCACCCCAGTTGTTAGATTGACTTGGTTCCCGGAGGTGGTCACGTTGAGAGGGTACTCTCCGTCGTCGCTGTTCCCGGCTTGTGTGTGTAAAGGGTTGCTGGCGGTTTGGAACTGTGAGATGGAGTAGAGAGTGGGGAGGATGTGGAACTGCACCAACTGCATTTGGTCTTGTGAGTTTATGGAGTTTAGTGTTCCTGCTTTTAGGCTTGAGAATGCATTGTCAGTGGGTGCAAACAAGGTTAGGCCTTGGTTTGAGTTGTTGAGCTGTGAGTTGAGTCTGTCAGCTGTTTGTGTGGCTTTGAGAAGTTTGATGAAGGTTGTGAATTGCCCTGCTTTCTCTAGCACCTGGGTGATGTTAGTGGGTCCTGCTGGTGTCGGTGCTACTTGGGCTGAAATTGTTTGGATGAAGAGAAGAAGGAGGAAATAGAAAAGCTTTGCCATTGGAGTGAGGAAAAAAGCTAAGAAGAAGACTAAGATTTTTGTTACAAGTGGAAGGAAGAGATGGGTGTTGTAATATATACACGAAGGAGAGGGTGCATGGAGATTCCATTTGTAAAAAGGTTAGGTGAAAGGTTGCAATTAGTATAAGGTGGGAAGAGGCCCTCATGCAATGAATTTTCTTTCTAAAAAGCTTGATATTACAGGGAGGGAGAATTGCTTGCTTCCTTTGAATGGTCATTTTATTGGTGATGATTTTTGTTAGAGAAAGTTGTTTTGTTGAAGGGACCACTTGCTAATGGTGTTGTTTAGGTATGTAAATACTTAATAAGGCATTGCTAGATGCTTGTAAGAAAAGCAATGTGCTTTACAGAATTTTTTTGCTTTGTGAAGAAGTGATTATGAGGTGGATGTTAGTTAAGGAGGGTCATTTTGATGTTGTCCCGTTTCCTTTTCTGTGGTGGTTGTCACCATGCAACATGACTTTAAATTCCAGGTAACCGTAACAGTTTCTCACAGTTAATGGTATGAAAACTTTAGTTAGTGATACTTAGCTGCATCTGTTCCTAGTGAAATTTCAATTCATTTGCCATACCCATATAACTAAAAATGTTATCAGTCTATTGCAGTTAGAAGTGGGTTTTCCATTTATACAGTGAAAACGATTCATGGACATTGTTTGCTATGGAAAAAACAAATCAAGTTATGATAGAAGGAAGAGTTTAATATGATATGAGAAGAAAGAAAGAGACAGTAATCATTAATGGCGTCCACGCTTTAAATATAATTACTCTTTGTACTATGCAACCAATTCCTGCATCTCATTAATTCTCTGGATTCGAGGTATTTTGCAGTTGATGTTATTTTTGTGTTGCATACCAAGTATGCTCTGTTTTCGGTGTAAATTGAAACTGTGAAACTATGCACTCTGTTCATTCATTTATCAAGAAATCGAATGAGAATAGTTGAACCTAAATAATTAACCTGAGTAAACTAAAGTTAAATACAACACATAGAAAGTTTAACACACAAGGAAAGTTTTGCTTACCTTTCATTTGGATTAAATATTTTTTGCAAGTTTACCCATTTTTAAGTTTCAGTATCAAGTACCAAGGGATCAGAGTAGTATTCAAGTATATACAACATTTGTTTATTAGCCTTTACAGATATTTAAATGAATACTAAAAGATAAATAAATAAAAATAAAGACAAAAGATAAATTACAAGATATAAAAATAAAATTAGAACATAAAAATATATTAATGTTTTTTTTCATAATGTGTCTTCTTAAGTGAGAAAATATGTGTTTTAAATCAATCTTCTTTAATGTTAGATAATATTTTTCTTAATCTAATTCTAACTATTTTATCTCACTTAACAAATAATCGAAAATTTTCTATTTCTTAATAAAGATAAAATAAATAAACAATAAAATTTCTAAAAGTAAATTATTTTTAAAAAAAATATAAAAACCTAGAGAAAAATATTCTAAAAAATGTAACTAGTACTTATCCTTATTTAAATGAACAATAAGTAAACTGAAGACTATGTTGGGATTGAGAATGTCATTAAAGAGGAATAAGAACCATCAGACTTAGTAATAATTTTTTAACGATGGATTATATCTCACTATTTTATTAGATTTTTATATTTAAAAGAGACAGAAACTATTCCATAACCATTGTAAAAGAAATTGTTAAAAAAATATTTTCTCAAGAATAAATATGTTTTTAATATTATGTAAAATATATTATGTAATATTGAATAGGAATAATGACTAGAGAGATAGAGGAACGGTCACTGCAACGTCCTCCCTTGGTCATACCACCAGCTTGAAGGTGATGGAGGCGCAAGGGTGGTTGCTCCGGTGCTTCCCGATCTGAAATGGAGCATAAACAGAGAAAAGAAATGGCTCCGGCGGTCACCGGTGTCGCGATTAGTGCTGCAACGGGATACTGGTGTGGTGCCATGGAAAAGAGGCGTTGCTCCATATCTCGATTTGGTGAAGATGAAGACAGTGCGTGCGGGGAAGATGGGAAATAAGAGTGTTATCGACGGTGCAAGGGACGTTACTGGGCGCATCGTGAGGCAGTGACTTTGGTCGGAGGCGTTCAGGCTGAGTTGTTGCTTTGGTTTGACGGAGAAGATGGCCACAAATGGAGGAAAGAAGAAGCTGCTCCGCATGAATGATGAGGAAGGAGGTGCACAAGCAGTGCTGACGAAGCACTGCCAATGACCATTGTCGCCGGTGATGTTGACCTGGGTTTCTGGGTGGAGGAGAAGATGACCTATTATAAGTTAATGTGAAGAAAATAGAAATTCGATAGATTTTTTTTTTTTTAATTTAATTTAATGTTATTTTATTTCATTTAAAATAAAATAAAATAATACGTCACATAGAATAAACTTTAAATAGAGACAAAAGTGGAATGTTTTTACTATTTCCAATTTTATATAATACTTGAAGAATAAAAAATATACTTAAAAAATACTAATTAACCTTATATAGTACATAAAGGGGGTTTGAGAATGTTGCCACTCTATATTAACTTATGCATATGTGAAAAATGAGAGTTCATGTATAATTATTAATTATGAATAGTTAATATAATGTGATTCACTTTGGGTGTACATCTCATCTCTTACCATGTAGCTAGCACTTACTAAACTAAAGACATCTTATACTCATTAATTTTATATTTTCAACCTCTTCAACATTGAATTCATTATTAAAGTTTTAATAGCCAAGAGATATAAAGATAATTTTAATTAGGTTCATAAATGCATCTATAATCTTGATTTTCCTCTTCTATTTTTAATTTATTATATTTGATTTGGTTGCATTACGATATTTATTAATGGTGAAAGGTTGCAGTTGGTATAGGGTAGGAAGACATTACAAAGACGAAAACAGATCATTGCTTTCGGAGGCAGAAAAAGAGTATTCATTACATATTATTTATTTGTGCAACCGCATGAATTGTACGTGTTAACTCAATAATTATATTCATGCAACACGTATTTTCATTTTCAATGACTCTTAGATCTTAATTATTTACAGTATCATTTTTTTATTGTGTATTATAATTATTCATTAACGTCATTTTAAAATATTATTTCTCTTTATTAATATAATTATAGATTATGTTTAATGATTTCATGTAAGACAATTCAATAATTTTTTTTATCTTGATATCAATGTTTTTTAATCATAAACATAACAATCATATCATCCGTTGCTAATAAAAATATTTCTCATCTATTATGAAAATCTCTATTATTATTAGTTATTAGAGACTGCAAACTTGATGATTATATATTATGAATGTCTTGATCAATTCATTGTTGTAGATAATGTGACAACAAAATCAATCCTGATTATGAAGATGGGCAAACCTAAGATCAAGCCATTTTAGGATGGCTGATGAATTTTATATTGATTGACATTACAACACAATTGTTTCATTGTGAAACATCTAAACAACTTTGGGATGAAACTCAAAGTCTAACTAGTGCGCACACCAAATCTAGAATTATCTATCTTAAATTTGAATTTTACAACACATTGAATGAGACATGAAGATGGAGCAATATTTATATTGGCAAGATGAAAAACCTTGTTGATAAGTTTAAAGTTGGAGGTTTACCAATTTGTAATAGTGATTCAAACACAAAGGTTTGGATTATGATTACAGTTTGTTTGATCGTATTACCATTAGTTGGGTTGAATTGCAAACCTTTGCTGCCAAGAATGAGTCTAAAGGCACCAGATTTGTATCCAAAGTGATCAAAGAGGTGGTAGAGGAAAATGTAGGATGTCTAAACCAATATGCCAGATATGTAGAAGGATTGGTCACACTGTTATACAATGTTATTACTGATTTGACAAGTCCTATACGGATAAAACTTACTCTGTTGATAGTGAAAAACAAGGAGCATAGTGTATTTATAACTTCACCTTATTAAGGTAAAGATCATGAATGATATTTTGACATTGGACCCAATAACCATGTGATCACTAAAGTGACAAAATTTGGGAACTTGGTGAAAATAATGATAAGAATTCTTTACTTGTTGGTAATTGTGAAAGATTGAAAGTAGTCGTCTTAGGATCAACCAAATTGAATTATCTTCTTCTGCACATGTTCTTTATGTTTCAAAAATCACCAAATAATTGTTGAGTATTTCAAAATTGACCGCTGACCACAATATTTTTGTTGAATTTGATGAAAATTGTTACTCTCTAAAGGACAAGAGAAAACTCTTATAAAAGGAAGCTTAAAAATGGCTTGTATCAACTATATGACAATAAAGATTCTTATGTCTACATATCTTTAATTTAATTTAATATTTAAATATATGTTAATTTTAATTTTGTAATTTTATGTTTTATTTCATTTTGTTTAATTTTTTTAATTATATAAGTATTTAATTTTTTAATTTTAATTTTTTGTTTTGTTTTATAAAATATCTTTTATTTATTTTAGTTAAATAAAATAAATTTTAAAATATTAAAATGTTAATATATATTAAAATATTAAATTAAAATGAATATTCATTAATTTTTAAATTAAAAACAAAATTTAAAAGAATATGTTAAACGTTAATTCGAAATTCATTTAACATATTCTTTTAATTTTTTTTTTAATTTTAAATCAATAAATATTTAATTTAATTTAATTTAACAATATAATATATTGATAATTTTCTATTTTAAAGTATATTTATTAAATTAAAGTAAATAAAAATCATTTGAAATAAATAAAATAAAAAATTTTGAAAAGAAAAAAAAAAGATGAATGTTAACAGATTTTGAAATCTGTTAAAATGTCAAACGATTTTGAAAGAGGATGCAGTGTGAGTTTATTAAGAAAACAAAATTATTAAAGTTAATTATTGAATTTTTGGAAAAATTGGAGATGTAGAGAGAAATCATTAGAGGTGTAGGGAGAAACCTCCTTTGGAGAATCGATTTAGTGGGCCTTTGACATGGACTCGTAAAAGCCCAAATGGCTATGGCACAATAAAACATAGACAGTGAAAGATTGCGCAACACAACAAATCAGAGCACACACACATTGATGAATTGGTATGGTGCTTCATTGTAGAGTAGACTAGCTTGCTTGCCTGCAGGAATTAGCGCATCGAACCTATCGGCGTATCCCGGAATCGGGTTTTTCTGTTCAAAAAGTGCAAACTGATACGATCAGATAAGATAAGAAGAGAGGAAAAAAAAAGTTTGTAACTAATTCGCAAATGGCAATCGTGACCGTAGATTACGTTGACCGATGAATATAAAAAAGACGCGATTCGCACCTGCCATCCCCATTGGCATCGCCAGCGCACACATCAAATCAAACAGCCGCAAACCCTTAGTCTCTTCTTCTCGTTGGCGTCCCCTCTGATCCGTGCTGGCAGCGCAGAAGCCATTGCTGGACCTTCCAAACCCTAATAGAGTCACGCAGTCAATTGCGATGTGATGATCGTTCACACGTGACGCTACACGGCACGAAGATGAACACATCCAACGGCATCATGACACAGTCGTCTTCGTCGGGAGCGACACAGTCGCCGGGGCTCAAAACCTATTTCAAAACTCCCGAGGGAAGATATAAGCTTCAATACGAGAAGACTCACCCTTCCGGTCTTCTTCATTACGCCCATGGAAAAACCGTTACTCAGGTTTTCTCTAAACCTGACTCAATTCTCTTTGACATGACCCTTGCTGCTCTTTTTGCTATTGCTTGTGATTTTTGGTGTTAGGGTTGTAGAGACTCGCTTTCTTCATTGTTTATCATGTGTAATTTTATAATCTATCTTTTTACATCATTTATTTTATTTTATTTTGTTTTATTTTATTTCTGCTTTGATTCATTCCTAGGTGTTTCCTTGATATTCATTATATTCTTTAATCTTGATTCATCTGAGTTCTGATTTTCTCTTCTTCTAAATTCAGTCGTGGCGATGTTTTTTTAGGGGAATGTTGGCATTTTGGGATGAGTTACTGACCTTGGCATTCAATTCCACATGTGGTTTTATTGTCTTTTAGCTATTGTTTTGTTATAGTTTCGGGGAATTCTGTAATGCTTTATCTTTGGTTACTGTTTATTGTGTCGACACGATGCTTGTCTTGACATATTAGTGTGCATTACTTGTTTGATTGAACGATTAGGTAACCCTGGCACATCTCAAGGACAAGCCTGCACCGTCTACACCAACTGCGTCGTCCTCAAGTTTCAGTGCCAGCAGTGGGGTACGGTCTGCGGCAGCTAGATTATTGGGAGGAAGCAACGGAAGCCGGGCACTTAGTTTTGTTGGAGGCAACGGTAGTAGCAAGAATAATGGAGGGAACAGTAGGATTGGTTCCATTGGAGCCTCCAGTACAAGTAGTTCAATGGCTAATCCAAATTTTGACGGGAAAGGCACGTACCTGATATTCAACGTCGGTGATGCAATTTTCATTAGCGATTTGAATTCTCAAGACAAGGTATATTATTATTCGGTCTTTGGTTGTTTTTAAGAATTTTGGATTCACTTCATGAGGTGTTTCTTTGTTGCGTGTAGGACCCCATAAAGTCTATTCACTTCAGTAACTCGAATCCAGTGTGCCATGCGTTTGATCAGGATTCTAAGGATGGGCATGATTTGCTCATTGGTTTGAACTCTGGCGATGGTAAAGAAGTCTTTGCTAAACTTTAAATTTTCATGTTTTAAGGAAAATTAAGTATTATGAATTTATTGTTTCTGTGTATTATTGTAGTCTACTCAGTGTCACTGAGACAGCAATTACAGGATGTTGGTAAGAAGCTTGTTGGGGCCCTGCATTACAACAAAGACGGTTCAGTTAATAACAGGCAAGATATGATCATCCTAATCCTTTTGCTGTTTTAATTATGAGTGCTAATTCTTCTCAGAATTGTTGAATTGCCTAATTTGCAAGAGCTCTTTCTTCTTTATGCAAAGAGTACTAGGCCATTGGAATTACGTACAATTCTGAATTTTAAGTGCTTCGTGTGCTGATACACATAGGAGGGAGAGATTCATTCTCGAATGTTGATTCTGACTCAACCTTATAAGCAACAATAATTTTTTCTTTAGAAATCTCTCTGTATTGATTGAGCTCGTACTGTCAGTTTTCAATAATAGATTATAAATTAATATTATGCACGGATGGTTCAACTTAGGTAATTTATATACTTTGACTGTCACTCTGTAATCAAAATGAACAATATAGGTCTTGCTAGTTGCTGATTAAATGGGTGTTCTTAGAGTCTGGTTATAATTTTGTTAAACAATTTGAATTACTTCAAAAATTAAATATTCTTAATTTGTGATTTGATATAATAAATATTTTCCATCTCATTGAAATACTTTCCAATTTTGTTTCCTAACCTAGTGACCTGAGGCCGCTCATTAGAATTCAGGCAAGGTTATTTATTGTTCATGTTATTCTGGTTGCCAATAATGCAGTTGCCTATTGCGTTGTGTACATGCTCATTATGACTCACATATCCTGATTCCTTCCTATCAAACCCTATTCAAGAATAGATGGAAGGTTTTTTGTTTCCTATGGGTTCTTTCAGGATATCATCCTGAAAGCTAAGTATACTATTTCAGTTTGTGAAAACTTGGAAAGATGTGCCTAATTTTTTAGTTTGAATCTCTTGGCGAATGGTGATCCTGGACATGGTGATTTGTCTGATATGTGAATGAAGGTTTGATACAACCATGATCCCAAGGCTCAGGTACCATGCCATTTAATGTGGCTGGAAGCATAGTTGTTAAAATATAATGTCAACTCATGAACTTGTCAAATAGCTCACTCCTGCAAATTGGACTGAGTTGATTGTAAAGTCATTTCTTGGTGAACTCAGAGGTGAGATCGCTTAAAATTCCAAGTTCATATGAGAGTTGGTAGGTTGACCTCCACATCCATTTTATAATGGTGCTGCACCATTTAATTTCTCCAAGTAGTATTGCCTGTTATGTCACCCTTGGCTCATTTCGCACCCCACTTCTTGATTATCCCTTACTATTTGTGATTGCTGCTACTGCTGCTTAGTTGTTCTGCCGCTGCTAGATATTTTTCTGCATTTTTGGTAGTTGCTTCATTGCTGATGCTGGTAGCTGTTTCATTGTTGCTTGATCTGTGAGAAAAGTGCATCACAGAAGTTGGCAACCTTGAGTGAAGCATGTTTATGAGATATTAGTCTCATAGATTTTTAATTATTCATCTATGTTCATTTTTACAATTTTAGAATTTTTTTGTCCTATCCTTTTCATGTCTGTTTGTTCTTTAAATTTCGACCAAAAATAATTGTAAATATAAAAATTGATAATTGATTATGTCTAAGCATTTTCTATGATAATGACTATGGTTAAGGATCTATTCTTTTAGATTATTTGATTCCTTCTAGAATAGGGGTGCTATTCAAATTCAGTTGATTAGTCGGCCTAAAAGATGCTCTGAGTTGAGCCAATAACGAGAACATGGTTTTCCCAGTCAGTGGAAAAGTTTGTTTAATGGTGTCCACGAGGTTTGTCTTAAATGTATTACTTAAGTCAGTAAATTACGTGAATGATGATATCAGTGGTTGTAATGCTTTGCATTAAGTGGTAGAGAAGTTAGAGATCAATATCTGAATTGTGAATTGTTATAGTTGTATGGCTAACTTCTAGAGCTTTAATTTAATGTGTTGGAATATTATGCCAAAGATTCTGATTGCAACTCTTAAATGGTTTTGAGTTGAACAGTCGTTGTACATGCATTGCTTGGGTGCCTGGAGGTGATGGTGCTTTTGTTGTTTCTCATTCTGATGGTAATTTGTACGTGTATGAGAAGGTAAGTATCAATTATCTGTAGAGAGTCTTATTTTATGGTTCACTTAGAATGTGATATTTCTTATAGTAAGTTACGAAGATATGTAGCTTTTCTTTCCCATTTCAGAACAAAGATGGTGCGGGTGATTCTTCTTTTCCAGTTGTAAAAGATCAAACTCAATTTTCTGTTGCCCATGCACGTTACAGTAAGGTATTGAGTTTAATGAATTTTTTACTTCTAAATAACTTACTGATACAAAACTTACTTTTCCCCCCTTGATCTGACTATCTATATATTTTAATTTTTCTGTAGTAAATTCAGCCTATATCACTTGTTAGTAATGACTGCTTAGTTCATGTAGAACTTTGCAGCTTTCTCACTCGATACTACTAATACATCAAAGGCATAATTAGTTTTTGGATGATATGAACTCTACAGCTTGTAGTTCTGGAGAATATGTGACCTATATGTTTTTTAAATGTTGACTTTTGCAGAGTAATCCAATAGCCAGATGGCATATATGCCAGGGTTCAATTAACAGTATTTCTTTCTCAATGGATGGAGCATACTTGGCAACTGTTGGACGAGATGGTATATCCATTTTTATCCTCAGCATGAAATATCTACTCGTTTCCATGTCCTTAAAAAGACAATCTCAGTTTATTTTACTTACTGCGTCCAGGTTATTTGCGAGTGTTTGATTACTCAAAAGAACAACTTATCTGTGGCGGGAAAAGTTATTACGGTGCTTTGTTATGCTGTGCGTGGAGGTTAGTCATGCTTGGCCTAGTCAATTTATTAATGAAAAGGGAAATTGTGGATCTTTCCTATTTCTTTTGTTTGCCTCTTACTCTAGACTTTATAAAATAACAATACTTTTCTTGCATTAGATTTTTTTTTTTTTTTATTGATTCTTATTTCTTTTTAATACAAATTCATATTTAAAAATCTGCTTTGACAGCATGGATGGAAAATATATTTTGACGGGAGGGGAAGATGATTTAGTTCAAGTTTGGAGCATGGAAGATCGGAAGGTTGTGGCATGGGGTGAGGGACATGGCTCGTGGGTAAGTTGCGGTTAATTTTTAGCAGTGGCAACTTTTTCTATATAGGGCTTATTTTGGTTCGTTTCACATGCTGTGATCAGGTCAGTGGAGTTGCTTTCGATTCATATTGGTCATCACCAAATTCAAATGACAATGGAGAGACCGTTGTGTATCGTTTTGGTTCTGTTGGTCAGGTACGCAGAAAAAAATGTTTTCATTCTAGATTTTACTTTTCCTTTGTGTCGCTTTTCACTCAATGTAAAACGTATATATATATATATATATATATATATATATATATATATTCCTAACTTGGTTCTTTGTGTAGTGGTACTAAAAAATTCCCTCATGATTTTGCCCTCTTGGCCTCTGTTAATAGAAAGTTTTAAAATAAAGTTGTTTCCGCTTGCTTTGAAATTGCAGATTGTTAGATAGATTTTGTTTAAAATATTTTGATAGTGGGAGTTGAGTAATTATTGAAATTTGGTGTCAGGATACACAATTGCTTCTATGGGACCTAGAAATGGACGAAATCGTGGTGCCGTTGAGGCGGCCAGCTGGTGGATCTCCAACTTACAGTACTGGAAGCCAGTCATCACACTGGGACAATGTGGTCCCATTGGGTACCTTGCAACCTGCTCCGAGTATGCGGGATGTTCCAAAAATATCTCCGTTGGTTGCTCACCGTGTGCATACTGAACCGCTCTCTGGCTTGATATTTACCCAAGAATCTGTGCTCACTGCCTGTCGGGAAGGTCATATTAAAGTCTGGATGAGGCCAGGGGTTGCTGCTGACACCCAATCAACCAACTCTGAAAACTTGTTAGCCACCTCTCTCAAAGACAACAAGCCTTCACTCTCAACCAAGATCACCAATTCTCCCTACAAACAATGACTCACACTGTTTGGTCCAACTTCTTATTTTTAACTTTTCTTCTCCACTGGGCCAAACAACATTTATATACAACTTATTAAATTTTTAAGCAACTTATTTTATAATGTAAATCTCTTCAAAAAAGTAGTTTTTAGATAAAAGCTACTTGGAGCTTTTTTTGTTAAGCCTCCTCTCTCAGTTATATTTATTTTTCCTTTTTCTATTCTTTTTCTAAAACATCATTTTGGACTGCTTTCTCATTTACTTTTTATGCCCCTTCATTTTATTTTCAGGCCCATAAATCTTTATCCTTACGCCTCAACCTTGCCTCTTTTTCTTTCTTAACTTTTCTAAAACTCTCAATGAACAAACAACTCTTGTTACACTTTTTATTTCCTTGCTTCTTAATCGGAGAATTCCGTCACCATTTTTTATTATAGACTTTCACTAATCCTTTCGTCAAGGCCTTTTTCTACCTTTCCATATACACACGTTTATTATTTTTTATAGTATTTATATATTAGTTGCTAATTAATAATTTTTTATGTAACACCTGTTTTAATAATAATAATTCTTGAGGGCTTTAAAATAAATAACATTTATATATAATTATCCGAGATATTTTTCAGCCATTGTTTAAAATTAAGAACAGCGAAAATCTAAAAGTTGAAAGCAAATGTCCTAATTTGGAAGGTGAAGGACGGCGGAATCGTGTTGGCGGTCATTGTTGATAGGTTGAAATACATCTGATAAAGATAAAGTCACATCGTTTACAAATTCGAGAAAACTAGCAAACTTTTGTATGTTTGTATTGTGAAAGAGGTTCCAGAGTTTGTCCTTATATATGTCTGCAACATTAAAACCCATTTTTGAAATGGAAGTTACTTAAAATACATTTGTCTTTGTTGGATGAGTTTAGATCTAACTTTAAACTTTTTACTTTTGTACCATTTATTTTGGGATGTGGGAATTGTTTGAAATAGTAGTTAGTGTTAACATAAAGGATGAAAGTGCTTTTCTAAATATTAATAAATTATGTGATTGGAAAGTCTACTGTGGAGTTCCATAGCCATTCGCCATGGGATAATTGCTTCCCTTCGTAACTGATTTTCTATTGTCATTTAATATTTTTCATTCTTTTTTATGTAAGGAGAAAAATAAATTACAAGGGAAATTTATGTACATGTCATGAACTAAAGTTTTTTTTTTCTTTTTTTCAATTTTGGTGAGATATTAAATTATTAGAGGGAGAAGATATCCTTAGTTTGGCATTTCATGAAACTCGAATTGTTGAAATAAAGTTAAATATTATTTGTACACAGATATTTGAAGATAAATAGGCTGGAATAGGATTAAAAAAGTTATATTTATACATCTCTTTCCTCTCTGTTTTCCCTTGATGAAAAAATTGTGGGAAAATGGAAAAAATTTAATGTTCAAACTGGAAGAAAATAAATCGATTAGAATTTGTATTCTCCTATATTTATTTTCCTCTCAATGTCCGAGTATTTGTAGAAAGAATTATAAATTTTAGGCTTTAATTACTAAGTTATTTGAAATCTTATTTTAATTCAATTTTCCCTCATTAATATTTGTGACAAATAAAATAGTGTACTATTTATATTTAATTTATTTCAATTAATCATTTAACAATAATTTTTTTTCCGATTTTATTTTATCTCAATGTGATTTCATTTATTTTAATTTCTCTATTTAGATATAATTTATCCTACTTACATTTCATTTTTAATATAATTTATCCCACTTATATTTTATTTTATATTTACTTTTATGACTAAGATTAAAAATATAAAAATATAATTTTATCAATTAAAATATTTTTTTAATTAATATAACTTATTATATCATTCAACTACTTTTCATAAATTTTCATTTAATTTATTTTCGTTTTTGATTATCTTTTTAATAATCCAAATAATCTAACTTTCACTTATTTTCCCTCAGAAAATTGCAGTACTAAAACAATCTTTTATATCTTTTCAACATTGATGAGGCAGCAGCAGCTCCTGCGAACCATACTGCTGATTCAACTGACCAAGCCATTATTTAAACTCCTTAAAAATGAAAGAAAGTTCAACACATTACAACTTCAACTTATTGACCATGGTTTTATGCCTTCAATCAATCATTTGTTTGAATGCAGATAGATGGAACCTTTTCTCAGCTTCTTGAAGAAAAAGTTATTACACAAGCAAGCAAGAAAAAGTTACCAGTATTACAGAATTTAGTGTATCAGGTTGAATTACCGTTAAATGATACATCTGATTAAGAAGTGTGAGTAAGAGCTTATTTTAATCCACTGCCAACTTTCATATAGTTGATGAAAGCAAAACCTTGATGATCATTGATCAGTGTATAAAGGCATATGCAGTGATAACACACTGACAACACATGAATTCTAGTGTTGTAAAAGTTTTCACACGGTTTTTGAAAATATATATATATATGATAAAGAAAGTAATAACTCTAGAGTAAAACCAAAAATGGGGAAATGAAGGAAATTGCAGCTTTTGAGAGTTATCAGTTGTAGAAGTGACTTGGTCATTGCGGAAAAGCATCACTAGTTTTGGTAACATTATTTTGCAGAAAAGAATGGACAAATCTTAATCCGATCATTGGAGCGAGAAAAAAAGCATAAAAGTTATTCAGAAAAGTAGAAAAGACAAGTGGCATAAAAAGCTTTATGGGGACATTTTTTGTGACATAACTAAAAAGTTAAGTCAGATTCATACTAACTAACTTTCACCATTTAGAGCCAAATAAATGTATGCGAAATTAAGGGAGAAAAAAATAGCACATGCTTATCTTCAATTTGATGTTTTTTATAATAAAAAATAGCTTTTATGAGATATAAATATTTTAATAATTAAAAATATATTTGGTTAAATATTTCAAGTAAACGATTTATAAATTACAATTTAAATAATTTATTTTATTTGAAAATATTTTCTAATAATTAAGATTTGGTGAATAATTCCTTAGAAAAAGTATTATTAGATATTATTATATTATTACAAATTAAAAAATATTTTAAAATATTATTAGATATAATTATATATTATTGTTAAATAATATATTGTATTTTTTCTTAAAAATATTATATTTATAAATATATAAAAGAACAATGTTAAGGATGAGAATTTTAATAGAAATCATGACAAGTTGAGGAAGAAACGAAGAAAATTTTAAAGGTCGAATTTTGAAAGAAGTGAAAAAAAATAATTGAATAGGAAGAAGGATTTTACAGCAAGATATTGGTTACTAATGTAACAATTCAATTAAATTCTTTATAATAAATAGTTAAATTAGGAAGTAATTAACGCTCATCGTCAATTAAACTAAAAATATGAGAAAAGAATACAAAACAAAAGAATTGTCCAAACTCATACATAAAATTTTAATATTTTTTCCCTTTTTTTCTCAATTTCTTCATTAATAATGCTTACATAATCTTACCTGATCTTATCAACGTAATCATTTTTCATTATTTGTAATACGACATTACCACGCAACCGAATTTTGATAATTAAAAACTTAAATAATACACTTAAAATTTATATATTTAAAATTATTATTACTAATACAAAATTAATATATAATTTAATATAATTATAACCAATAAAAATACACATATATAAGTTTTTATTTTTGTTCTTTCATATTCTTTAACTCATTTATAATTAAATCAAAACTAAAATTTTTAAATTTTTTTTCAATATAAATAGAAAGACATTTCAAATAATTAATATGAAACTTTTTACTTATAATGTTTTAATTTTTAATAAAAACACTCTCGAATTGAATAATTTAATTATTAATATTATATTTTAGAATATGTAAAAAAGTTAAACTAGTATTATTTTCATCTTTATGAATAACTTTCTTTTTATCACTTTTAAAAATAATATATTCTTTTATTATTCACAATATACTTGTTTAAAAAAACAAATATAAAAATAGTTTAATATAATTAATAAAAAATTAAGAGTTACTAAAAAAATCTATAATATTAAAAATCAATTATAAAAGAATTCATAATACGTACTTCTTTTTATATATAAAAAAATTAATATAAGACTGAGTTTCATATATTTATTATAACAATTTCATTTTAGAAATTTTTTTCAAACTATATTTTATTTCATAACCTCATTCATAAACGATTCAAACATTATATATATTATATCAAACATATATTAAGTCATCAATATAATTATTATTCACAAAAACATAAAATAAAGAAACTCAAAACTCACCATAGGAACATGACGTTCAATGTTAGAAAATTAGCGTTCACTTCTAGAAAATTACCTCTTAATACCAAAAAACTACCTCTCAACGCCAAAGCCACTAGAATGTGGCGCTAAACGATAAAAAAATACCCCATAGTGCCAAAATCATTGGAATATGGTGCTCAACGCTAGAAAACTACCTCATAACGCCATATCAGTTGACAACAACTAGATTTCTAGTTTTAGTGCACATGTGACTCGTTTCAACAGATCAAATGTGTTCTCTAAACACTAAAATTTATGCTAAAACATGTTTATAGTTAAAATGGATTACCACTTTGCTTATTAGTCTCAAGACTAGGTGCATTAAACCATTTGACATCTCCAAAATTATACCCAAACTCAAATCTACACTTTCTAACACCAATTTATGTAAACTAAAGGTTTTAACAAGTCATAATGGACTTAATAACATACTTCAATGCCTCATATTCATCACAACCTCTATACTTTGAGTTTACACTATTTATACCTCCAATTTGAACTAAAACGTGACAAAATAACAATCTAAGAACCATGTATCTATTCCACCTTAGATTTATCCTAACTCAACACCTAAACAAGTCCCAAATGATTTAAGAACTGGCCCTAAAACACTAGTTTCACCATCTAACCATTTTCTCAAAACTCAATTGCCAAAACCCCTAAAAATACACTTTAGGCAATAATTAACATGCCAAAATGACTATCATCCCATTTTGAACCACCTATCAACTGATTCTCATCTGAAACAAGTTACAAAAGGCCAAATTAACTTTCATAAACCACAAATCGTCACCTTAAACTAATATTTTATTAAATCACCTCTCAAACCTCCATTTTAGACCAAAATTGACCTATAATTCTACTCATATTTTTCTCCTTAACATTTTAACCAAAATTAACACCAATAACATCACACCAATTGCATTCACTAGCTTACTCCAAGTTCATACAGAAAATACACAAAGGATCAAGTAGCATTCGTCCATTATTCCCAATCAAACACAATTAACACTAAAACAAACATTTTGCACATAACCAACAATATACTCAACAACATGCATACTCACAATCACAAAATCATACATTATAATTGAATTTAAATACAAACACTAGTTTCCTTTGCCTTTTTAGAAGACCAAAATGTTCTAGAAGATCCTATACAACTTTCATAACTCGAAGAGCTCTATCTGCACCTATATACAATAAAATCATGATCAAGGTATGTCATTATTACCACTGATCAGTAAATAAGCTAAAAGAATACTCAAACCATACATGCGACAGAGTCAAACATCACAGGCATTAGAAAACATAAAGCCAAAGAAAATAGTAGAAACTGACTTACTTTATTTGAGAAACTGATGAGGTAAAGTTGAAGATCCCACTGCGAGGATTATATGCATAGGCGGTCTTCGATTTCCAAATAGATGAATAAGGTGCAAAAGAGAAGACAAATAATTCTAAAAAAGTGATTTTTAGAGAAATGATATGTTTAAAATAATAAAACTCGTTTATAATGAGAGTATTTATATTAAAACTACTTAATATTAAAACAATTAAGTCTTGTTATTTTTAATCCCTACCACTTCTAATATATCATTTTCTAAGTTTTCACACACAAAATTATATTTTTTTTCATAAAAAATAAAACAGAAATGAAAAATTAAAGTAAAAGTAATTAGTTTGTCTAATTTCATTTTTTATTTGAAAAAATAAAAAGAAAACAGACAATGAGTATAATTTATGAGAAACTAAAAAATACAATGAAAAAATAAAATAAAAAATTTAATAAATATTTTTATTTTTTATTGTATTTAATTTTATGTTTTATTATTTGTTAACATTTATGATTTATAAAAGAAATTAAATATTCTATTTTAATTTCTATCCATTTTCAATATATATCAATATAATTTAAAAATTAAAAAAAAATGAAAATTCAAAAACATGTATATGCATAAAATTAAAAAAATATAAAAATTTGACGGACCGTGTCACTCCTCGCCCCCCTAAAAGTTCCGTACTGCACGTGGCAGTATGAGAGTAGTTTAATGCGAAAGAACTACAACAAAAACTGAAAAAATTTAGAAAGTGAAAATTAATATTTTTTTAACTTGAAGATATTAAATCAAATCCCGAGAATTAAAGGTTGATAAAAAATAGTTTTAAATACACGTTTTACTTGAAAATATATTAAACTTTTTTTCAATTCTATAATTTCTTTACTTTTATTTTTGTAATATTTAAAGCTTTTTGTTTACCCTTATAAAGAAAGGTTCTGACACAAATAATTTTTTACGTAAGTTCATCACTTGAGACACTCGTGAAATCGTTTCTGTAATGAAAAACCTAATATAAAATATTTGACTATTAAAAAATTCACAAAAAAGAATAATTAAAAAAAACTGAAAATAAAATCAGGAGAAAAATGTATTTAACCATAAAATTAAGGATAATTGTACAATAGATGAAAAGTTTTGGTTGAATTTTGAAGTTTTCAATTTTGCTATTTAAGTTTCAGAATTTATCATATCTGTCTGTCGAATCTTCATTGGCTCAATGTGTCGGTGCATTGTGTGTAGACAGCACACAGTTAGCAAGTTGCAAGATTCTTCTTTCTAAAGTGTTTATTTTTTAAATATTATGTTTATATGAGTTGGTATAAACAAAGTTCCATATCAGAAAAAAAATAAAAGATAAATATGAGTTTATATACACATAAGATATCTTTATTAATAAAACCAAATTCGTAAGAGCTTGATCTAAATCGGACAATATCTTATTCGTGAAGACTTATGTGTATGTGTGAGAAACTCTTCCCTCTATGAAAACTAATGTTTACGTGTGAGTGCTGAACCCTTACAATATGATCATAACCTTTTACACAATTTTTCTTATAATTCAAATTGTTTTTTATGAAAATATGAAAATTCCATGAAACATGGTTCAAGCTATTTATAATGAATATCTTAGTTTAAATCTATAAAAATATAAAAAATTATTACTCACCTAAGTGAAAGAATTCAAACTCATTTATTGTTTGTTAAAATTCACTAATCTATTTTCTCGGAGAATACATTCCATTACTCGTTATTTTCCTAATCGTTCTTGGAACTTTTTCTTTCTTTTATGTCACTGTAAGTATTATTTTTTTTTTTTCTTGATACCTTTATTCGCTCTAAGGAAGAGCACTATTCCTCCACGAACTTAAATTTATTATATCAAATGTACATTGAAAATAAAAGCTATAATAATTTTTAGTGTCAAACCTAATTCATACTACACATATTCAATTTATTAAGATTATATGAAAAATGAACTTTCATCGATAAATGAAAACGAAAGAAGAAATATACGAGAATAGAAAGTTAAATTTTTAAGAGTTAAATATGATTTCATTCTTAAACTTATCATATGTTTTTAGTTTTCGTTTGTCTTTCTTTTTTCAAATTGATTAGGTGTTAGGACAGTCCAATAAAATATATGTAGAATTTAGATAATTAGGTGATCGAATTATCTTATTAATTTTAAAACACAATACATGTTTGTTATATCAGACAAAAAAACTGACAGTAATTATCATGAAAAATTAAATCTATAACTTTTTTAAAAGAAGAAAAACTTAAATAAAACAAAATTTAGAAAATAGACAAAAACAAAAAATATATGATAGTTTAAAAATAAAAACATATTTAACACAACTTTTAATTTTTAAAGTTATAACGATTTCGATTTTAATAAGTTTGATTGAATTTAAGCACGAAAAGGGCTATTAAATTCTTGAGCAAATGGCTTTTTTTATGGTTGATGGAACGTGTGGTTATGCAAATGGTTTTCTCTATTCTTTAATTATGTGATGATTTAAGTTTTGTGTGTTTTTATTTCTACCTGAAATTTATTATGGTTATAAATTCTCATATGTTTAGTTTATTGATTGAATAAATATAATGGTTACGATGGATTTTGAATTAGGCTTTTAATTAAGTTAAGAAAATAGTGAGAATATATTTATTTTGCTTTGTAAAGTTAAGAAATATAATATTTTCTTATTTTATTCTTCATTTTTCTATCCTTCTCTTTTCTTCTACGTTTTTCCTTTAAGAGGGTCTCTTCCAATTCATTACTCACTTTTGTTAAAGTAGAAAATTTTAAGTCTTTGAACCATTGAAAAAAAATCCCAACAACAAATTGGGAGAATTTTAGTTTAGTAATCTCTCTACATATGAAATCAATAATTTGAATATTTTTTGTATAGAACTTAAATTAAAGTGGTATATTTGTGTTATTTAGATTACTTTTTAATTGAGTAGGATTAATGTTTAGGTACTTTGAATATATTTAAATGTCTTAATTTTTAACAAATAGAACTGTTTTTCTTTAATTTTCTTAAATAATTTTAATAACTTATTATTAAATTCAAATATGTTTTATTGAGTTAGGTCTAAAATTACACCACACTTGATCAAAATCAGTAATCCTTAGTTAATGCATAATTAATTATTCAAGTATGAAGAACTTCAATAATTTTTTGCCTAGTAAAGAATGTCGTTAAGAACATATATTTAATATAGTAATAAGTTAAATTAATTGAAATTTATAAAATCAAGAGGTAACTATTAAATAAGAAGCAGACCCCAAAATGTGTTTTTCAGTCATTTTCAATCAATAGCAGGGATGGCGTTAAAAAGATACATCAGGAAATATGTTGCAAATATTTTTCTTCTGTCATTTATTAAAAAATATTCCATCAAAATACTCTCCCTGATGTTTTTTATGCGTAGAATCTTCAGGATTTTCTTTTATATTTCTAATTATCTTTTATTTTCTCGGTCACAATTTTGTTTTCTACATTATTTAAATTAATTTACGTATTTAGTATGAAAGTAAAAGTGAAAACGACCAATATATGTTTATTGTGGAATGTAAATATAAACAGAATTAAATGAGAAACTTTATAACTATTTTATGAAAAAAAAAAAAATCATTCTGATCCGAATCCGTTGACATCATTAAAGTCAGGAATCATAATATTTTTTAATTTCTATGTATAATAGATAATTTATTTTTACGTAGGTAA
The DNA here is from genome assembly GCF_000741045.1 of Vigna radiata var. radiata. Classification (NCBI taxonomy): domain Eukaryota; kingdom Viridiplantae; phylum Streptophyta; class Magnoliopsida; order Fabales; family Fabaceae; genus Vigna; species Vigna radiata. The sequence goes on from NC_028353.1 coordinate 4,710,739, forward strand.
TAATAAGATATGATTGGTAGTTATTTATTAAGAATAATTGAGGTGGTGTTAACAGAAAAAGCATGGTGTTGGGAAAAGAAAACGAAGATTCCTGGTTTTGGCTTGTTAGGAGGGTAACTATAAAACAGTAGCCATCAGTTATAGAAGGTATTATAATGGAGGAAGCAGTTAAAAAAAATGTGCGATGGAAGGAGAAGTGAAAGTTTGATGGGTTGACACGTAATGGGACCAAGATGACGTGTGGTGACAATCACATCACAGATAGAACCTTCACTCGAACCATCTTCTGCTATATCTTTGGATCTCAATCTGCACTCCACACACTCCACACTCACTTCATAATCTTCTTCTTCTTCTTCTGGTCCCCTTCCTTTTAGCCTCTGTTTCAGATCTACCCATTACATTACACACTGCAGAAAAGCACAAGATGAACAAGTAATGAGGTAGCCGGGAGTGGAAAAAATGGGTGGGGGCCGGTTCAACCGGATGCAGAAGGGGAAAAGGGTTCCGAGGAGGGTCTGGTTAAGCTTCCAAAAATCAATGGGAGTCCTCGTGGGTGGGAATCATACCTCCTCCAGGTTTTGCACTCGCTAATCTTCTTCTCTCTCTCATCTTTCGGCTTCAAATTTTTCTCTCTTTATTGAAATCAATCTCTCAACTTCAATGGACACCAAGGCTTTCTTCAATCTCCACATCCTCAATGCCTCCATCGCCAGGCGCGTCCTTCTACGCTCCATCCTCCTCGCCTGTGCCATCTCCATCGTCTCTCTCTACCGCGCGCAGTCGCTCTTCGATTTCGCTCCCATCGCGACCTACTTAGACTGCGTTTCCGGTTTCCATGGCGTCACTTTCCGCCCCGCTTCTCAATTTCTCCGGACCCACTTCTGGGTCCCGGTCAATTGCGGGAAAGACGCCAACTTGACCCTCACCGTGGTCTCCGAGCTCACCGGTAACCGGTTGCTCTACCCTGGAGCGAAGAGTCTCTTCGTTGGAGAAGGATCTTCGATGGCCGTCGTGGCAATGAAACAGTTAGGCTTCTCCGCCGTCAGCGCCGTCCAAACGCGTAGTTTCGAGCAGAAGGAGGTCCTGTACGAGGATTCTTCCTTCGATTTCGTGTTTTCCAGGGACCTCGACAAGGTATCTGTCCCTGCTCTGTTGGTTCTCGAGATTGAGCGTGTTCTTAAGCCTGGTGGAATTGGCGCCCTTGTTGTAGGTAGCTCTGGTTCCCATCCCAATGATTTAATAAGGGCAGCCACCCCTGTTTCCTCTTTGTTAAGATCTTCCAATGTGGTGCATGTTGATTATGTCAATGAGCTTAACCTTGTTGTTTTCAAGAAGAGATATGACAATGCTACGTTTTACCGACATAATTTACCAGCTGATTGTCCCAGTCTCACCTTCACCAAACCCCTCATAGAGTTGATGGAGCCTCTTTTGAGTGAGAAACAGAAAGCACTACCTCCCGAGTTTCACAAGAACATTCCCTATTTGCCTAAGTTTGTGGATGTTTCAAGTAGGAAGAGGTTGGTGTATATTGATATTGGGGTGGGGGAGCTGCTTAATGCCAATGTCAGTGATTGGTTCCTGCCATTATACCCTATTGATCAGAAAGATTTCAATGTTTACTTTGTTCACTACAACACTTCCATCATGCTGTCCTACGTGAAGCGACCTGGTATTACATTTGTTTATCACCCTGGCTTGGCCGGTGTTGGGAAGGTCACTGCTAAACTTGGAACAGATGATAACGATGATGATCTGGATTCTTTCCTTGGGGAGGAGGAGTTTGATTTCCTTGCCTGGTTCAGAGAAACTGTGCAATATGCTGATTTTGTAGTCCTCAAGATGAATGCAGGAAATGTTGAACTCAAGTTCCTCTCTGATATATTTGAGAATGGAGCTATATGCTTTGTTGATGAGTTGTTTCTCAAATGTCCCGAGAGGAGAGGTAATGATAAAAGTGTAAGCAGCAGCATGGAAAGTTGTATGGATATTTACAAGGGTCTCAGAAACAATGGTGTCTATGTCCACCAATGGTGGGGAGACTAAGTTGCATTGAATATCTTTCATGGTTGTTACGGTGTGCAAGAGAAACTGTGTTGTTACAAGTTTCTCTACGTTTCATGTGTTTGGACTATAGTCCAATTGTGTCAATTGTTGTTTTTGTTGTCTGTGAAAGAATGAAGGATGCTATGAACATCCTAGTGCTTTTATGGTTGGGCACTCAATGCTAAATAAACAACCACTGTCGTTCTCGTTTGCTAATAAAACCTGTGATGATTTCGTGCTGCTGTGTAAGTTTTCTTTTTGGTTGTTTTTAGGTTATAATGGAAAGTAGGAATTGGTTGGCTCCTGACAAAACAAGCAGAAGGCACAATAATTTCTTTAGATGGGATCAAGGACCATGCCATACTTCATTCCTGTTGCCATACCGATTAAAATAATATAAAATCAACAGCCTCAGATTCACTGCATTTGGAATCATTGCTTTTCCTTTTTGAAAACATAAAAAATGTTATCGTTTTCAATGAGGTGGTCTGGTTTTAGACTTCACTCAATCTTCAGTCTACTTTCCAATTACAGACAATGAACTGAAAACAGATTTGAAAGACACAGAAATGCAGTATGGTCAATTGGATCAGCTCTAACTAAGTCAGTGTGGTCAATTATAAAATAGATTCAGGGTCAATTATAAAAATCGTATAGAGGAATTGCAACTTGATAGTTACTAACCAAATCTAAATCATAGCCTGCATGAAATTTGCCATTACATTGTCACGTATTAACATGTATGTAATTAGTTTCTTAAAGCCTAATTCAGAATATTACCAATTAGTATATTAAATTGTAAATTGTAAACAGTTTTATACAGCCATATCTGTTCGTAATTAATGTCAAGATATGAGATAAAATTATGATCACAATTTAGATCCTTGATTTTTTTATGCTGTAAAGACAACTTTGTGCTTGGAAAAATTTCACCCAATACTAAATATGCGATATTCCACTACTGGCAGTATTTCACTGTAACGACAATTTTTTATCCTCAAGAATGGAAAGAAAATGCATCTTGAGTCTTATAGTGTGTAAAAAGGTTTGGACCTCATCCACATTACATATTTCAATTTTGAAATTATTTTTTCTAGGACCCAACGCCTCCGTTGAAAGGTCAATTAATGAAAAGCCCTACACCCAGAGAAAAGTATTCAGTATTTTATATGGCAATAACTGTGTAGAATTATAGATAAAGGACAAAACACCAATTTATTAAATAAAATATAAAATCTACAATGCACAGCGGTTGTCAATCTACATTAGTTAAAAAAAATAACGCCTTCAAATTTTACTCTTCCAAATCTGATTTAAACTAACCTATGAAAGTTGTAACTAAGACAAGTTTGTAAAAGAGAAAACATACATTAAAGATGTTATTATTCATACACCAACTTACTAATGTTTTAGAAAATAACATTTGTTATATATATTACATTATTTCTTACATATCAAATTTCTTTTTTTCTTCTCAGTTTCTTTCACTTAATTACGTAACTAGTTATATGTTTTAAAATAAAGTTTATTATGTGTTATTGTGCACATAATATTTCCAGAAAATAAAACATAAATAGAACTTTTTATGATATTGGTTTCGTATAACAGTTTTAATCTATAACATTAATAAGAAGACTTTTTTTAGTAAAGTATTTCTATTATAGAAGAAGAAAAAAACTACAAGACAAATCTTATTTGAAGTACTAATTTTTAATTTTAAAAATAGAAACTGATGTACACCTTAAAATACCAAAAGACTATTCAACCAAATACAAATAATTTGCAGGTATAGATATCGGCATTCCCACACAAGTAGAAAAAAAAGACACATTTAGTAGCCCAATTCGCCTTCCTACACCTAATTTTAGAGTCTCTTACTACCCTTTTAGTTCCTTTAACCATGAGATGCCACCCGTGTACTACATAGGATTGGAAACTTCTCCATACATACCACAATGACAAAATATATTTAATGATATAAAATGATATTCAGAAGCCCAGAGAAACAAGCTCATTGGAGGCATTGTCTGGTACAAGTTATGAGCAATGCCAGCCTGTCGTTCACTTTGAATCACAAGTATATATAATTCCATTTTCCTTTGTTTTTGTGATTATAGGAAAATAGAGAAAGTAAGGTGAAACCATGAAAATAAGACAGGGGTGATGTTAAAGTATAACAGTTGGGCTGTACAGGAAGCTCGAGGAGTTAACAATGTATCTTGTATCTTCTTCTTCTTCACTCCTCAGACCCTACCTTTATCTCCAAAAGCCTCTCCACTGGTTGTCTGCAAATTGGGCATCTATTTGTCTGGAACCTCAAAACCTTCGCACATCCACTACACATACACTGAAAATAGAAAACGAATTCAAGGTGGTCTCAAGTAACAAATAATTAGTTTTTAACATTTAAATTAGGCTAAATGATCACGACTTTGCGAAGAGCCCAGGACTGAAAAGGGAGGGACTGCTGATCATAGTAATTCTATCAACAAATCAAAGAAAAATTCATTCAGAAAGGGAAGCTGTAAATACCATATGGCGGCAGGGATGAACAATTGTATCCCGAGGCTCCGACAAGCAGATGACACATTCTTTTCCTTGGTCACTCTCATCCAAGTCAGCTTCCGTTGAATTTCCAATGCCATATATCTCCTGCAGCTCATACCTCATTCCATTCACCCACAAGATCTGCTTAATAACTTTCACCCGGAACTCTCCTTTCTCCTTCTCAAACACTGCTTGGGTAATCTGTGAGTTTGTGTTACCAGATGCTGGAGTTCTATCCGACTCATCTTGATTACCAGGGGAAGCGTCTGCCTTTACTGCTAGAGGGTACACATCCATATCACCCACTTTCAGTAACTCGGACTCCTCAAAAACAGAAAAATCAATACCAGTTCCAGATGGCTGCCTAAACTTCTGGCCAAGACCCTGCTCAAAATTCACTGTCACTGGAGCAGGATTGTTTTCCTTCACTGGTGTGAGGATGGAGTCTTCGCCTTCTTTTGCAAAGAAATAAATGGTGACGCTGTAAATCAGATAAAAAGAAACACTACCTTTAGAACAAGTACATGAATAATAATTATAGTACAAAATATTCACACGCATAACCATCGATGACAACTGCCCCCTTCCACCCTGCTTAATGTCACAAATGCACATTAGCCTTTACAAGCCCTAAATATCAAACATGTAGCAAAATTTGGGCCCATTAAGCTCCACAATACTCCAAATATGAATATAGGAATAAAACTACTTATACTGATAGTGACATTTTCACGAGTTTAAAGTTTCTTATGGAACATTGGTGAGAACTAAGAAGCATACGCGAAATATGCATTAAATTAACCACTAAGATATCTTACAGAAAAAAAAAAGGTACTGTTTCCTACAACCATAATTTTAAAAATGCAATAAATGGAAGTAGCACCTCAGTCTTGCATTATCTGTCTCCCAAAATTCGAAAGTAGAACTCCAATTTAAATATAAGGGTGGAAAAGGATAAACAAAGCATAATTAAAGATTATGTTAGCATTGTAAACTACCCCGACCAGCAGAAAAACCTAAACAATCAAAAGCACTTCAGTTTTCCATTATCTATCTCCCAAAATTCAAAAATAGAACTTCAATTTATATATAAGGGTGGACATAATTAAAGATTATTTTAACATTGCAGACCAATCCTAACAGCACAAAAACCTAAACAGTCAAACTATTCTGCAGCTACCACCTCTTTTTTATATGGCTTCCATTCTCCAACAAAAGCTAAAACTAAAATGAAACGAACAATAAACTCCAACCCTGGTTTGACAGCTATAACAGCTTAAAGATACAGAAGGAAACCATGGTAGTTGAATCGGCATCTAAAGTGTGAATTGGAAAGCCCATTTTCTGAATCCCAAATTGAAATGTACCGTGAAAAGTAAGACTCACACAAACACACACATATAAGACATGGAAGCACAAAATGATTAATAACTAAAATAACATAACTCTAGGATAATTTTAACAAAAAGAAACATTTAAGAGATGAAATCATAAATACTATCTGCACATACACTAGCATTTTCAAGTCAAATAGCTAATATAGTGTCGTGGTGTAGAAGCTTAAAAGCAAACACTGTTGTTGCAAAAAAACAACCACAGGGAAAAGAAGAGTAGTTGCCTGCTACACAGATTCACTAATTCAGCACACAACAGTTGCTGCTGCAAAAATCATGGGAAGAGAAGTATAAAAATGAGAGGAGACAAAAGTCATTCATGGGCCACTCATGTTTGGCAACGGCAGAGGAAAGAATGAGAGATGCTAAGGCCAAGGTCTAACAAGAGGGAAAATAACAGCGCATCCCCGATCATTTCTGCTAATTATTTTTTAGAGTCTTCTGTAGGGTTTTACAGAGTGGGGTCACGCATGACCCAACCTGGTTTTGGGGACATGACCAACTTCACTGCCAAACCATGATTCATGTGATTCTGGAGCAATACAAGCAATTTGCTTACAAGTCAAACCCAAAATCAATTCAGCCCTCAATTTTATAATAGTCAAATTATTCAATTTGCAATACAAATCATGCTATACTTACTATCATTGATAATATACCTTCATATGATCATGAACATTACATATAAAGACTTTTTTCTATAAGCTTAGAGGATTGGACTAGTGGCAAAATGTTTGGGTAATATGAATGAGTTTATGTGGTCAAGTCTCATCGCCACCATTGTAACAGGATTTTCTACAAGTTAATCAATGTTACCCTTTTAATGATGATGGTTAAAAGAACTTAATAAAGTATCGTCTATTCAGAAAAGTAGTTGCGATTTTGCCAATCATGGTAGTCAGTTTGAAAGCAAAGGTTCATTTTGTCTGAAAATTAGCTTATCAATAATGTTATTCCTTCTATTATCACTCAGGCAATCTGTGGTAACAAGATTTCAAAGTGTTCAAATTGATTCTCCATCTAATCAAAGGTAATTGAGTACACACTTGGTTTCATGTTAAATTCTTCATATTCACATTAAAATACTAGCTAACGTGATTGGAAGCACATTTTCATATTGATAGTTTCACGTTGAATAATTGATTCATGGTCCGAAATTGATTGGTTGAAGCACACCACGTAGCATTTACGTTGGATAAAAAAAATTGATACCGAGTTTTATGATCAACTTACTTATAGAATAAATACGTCCAATCCAAATACAAATCACATCACTTCAATATCAATTTTAGCCAAAATCTACTTTGTAAAATCAATTTCATTCAAAATCAATTTTTCCAACACACACTGAACCCTTGAAAGACACAATTACCCATTACAAAACTATATCCACTCCTTCGGGAAAAAAAAAAATATAGATATCTAAAGCATGAACTTATTTAATGCAGTTACCTTTGAAAAATCGCAGTTACCCCTGCATCATATTCATACGTATGTTTTACACCTTACAACACTAACCGGAGCAATGTCCATTATGCTAACCAGCAGGTAACCACAGGATCGGATGTTGGTAAGATAAAAGAAAATAGTTGTCATAACACTCCGTAAAATTCAAGCTACCATGAGAGCTCAAATGAACGAGCCTAAACAATACAAAAGATAAGACAAGCAAGCAAGTACCATTCAAATAATCCCCCACGCAAGCATCATTCCTATAAAAAAAACCACTCGCATGAGCATAACTCCCAGTAGCCTGTAAAATACTCAAGATATATTAAATAGCAATTAAAAAGAAAAACCCTGGTTGAAGTTGGTTCCATATTCTTTTTAGCTTCTGATTGCTCGTGTATAACAGAACCCTGCTTAATTGCTCACGCAAAAGTGAACGCTACTTGCTACTAGCTTTGTTCGTTCTCAGTTCAATTATTTGATGAATAACTAGAAGCTAATTAGTAATAAAATCCCACCCCCACAAAGCAAATGACGGCATCCAAAAACCCTACACCCGACAATCTCATCTTAGTGCAATATAAACCGCACGCAGATAGCTTATCAGAAAGAACCCAGATCCTCGATTCGAATAAAAAAAACCCCTTCATTTCACAATTCCGATTATAACAATACATTAAGCAATCACAAAACTAATATTAACGAATTCTCAACAAAACATACCTCCCAGAAACGGTGGCATCGAAGGAAAACGAGATAAGGAAGTGGGAAGAATTTCCCTCATCAGGTTCAAGCCTGAGACTCTCTTTCCTGATATTGACATCGTTCCTTATGGTAACGGCCTTCTGGTGCTCAACAAAAGGTGCAGGGTTAGGCATCACGGGCCCACAAGGGTAACGCCCTGGAATCCAGGCCGGGTCCATGTGCAGATGATGTTGATGCTGATTTTGTGGATGATGATGTTGATGCTGTAGATGATGATGTTGATGCTGTTGATGATGATGCTGATGAGGTATGGGAGGCGCCGGAGGGTAGTAACCGGGGTAATGGTACTGCGGGTAATGCAGGGTAGGGTTCGCATAAGGTGCGGCACCCTGGTACACAAATGGATTCGCGGCGATCTCAGGCTGCGGCGTCACCGGCGGTGGAGGTGGCGGATGATTCCGCCTTAAAGCTCCGCTGTGCCGGCGACGGTGGTTGGCGCCGCCGCTTGAGACGTTGCCCATGAACGAGAGTAGACAAGGAAACAAAAGCCCCAATTTTGGGTTTGGGTGGTTGGATTGTCCGTGCACCCCCGGAGGTGGTGGTGGTGGTGGTTTGCTTTTGCGCTCTTTCTTTCCCTTAATAAAACAGAAATAAAGTTGTATTAATTAATAATTAAACAATTAATTAATTGATATAAAAATAAAAAAGAAAGGAATGAATTGAAGGGTGAGGCGAAAAGTTAAGAGTTGAAAGGGTAAGAATAATAAATGCTTGGAGAATTGATTTAGGATATAAGAAGAAATAGAAAAATAAAAGTAAAATACAGCAAAATTACCAGAGATATTAGATGGCGCGCATGATGCAAATTCCAAAATTTCTCATTTTCTTAAAATATATATTCAGACAGAGACAATTTTTGTTGCTACTTTATGATGCAAATTCCAAAATTTCTCATTTTTTTTAAAATATATATATATATATATATATATATTCATTTTAAAATTTCTCACTTTTTTTATTTCATAAGAATCTCATTTTGTTCTCCAAATTCTTATTTCTTTCCCAGGTAACTTTATACTTTGCACTAGTTTTAGATAACTTGAATGTTAATCTTGGCACATTTAATTAGAAAATGATAAATATTTCAATAAAGAAATGAAGGCAGTATTTCTTATAAGAGACACTCAAAGTTCCTTTCGGGTAATTTAAATCATGCATAATTTTCATTAATCTCTTTCCTTATCCCTCCTTATGACAATCATTTCTTCATTATATAAATTGTAAATCAACATGCTATCCTCAACAAATTACTTTTTTTTGTCTTTCTTTTTTGAATGAAATTTGTTTCTAAAACTTCATGCGAAATTGAATTTTGTTTTTTTTTTCAAAATTTTTATATATTAATAAATAAATAAATATAATTCTTTTAATTCAATACATTTAATTCTTTTATATATCATGTTTTATATAAAATTATATTTATTTATTTTTTAAATTTAAATAGCAAAATATATGAAAGTTTTGAAAAAATAATTTTCAATTTTAATTAAATCTAAAAACATATTTAACTCAGCAATCTATAAGTGTATTTATTTTATATTTAGAATTATTTTTAAAGAATGAGTTTAAAAAGTGTGTTGCAACATTATAATTAATTATAAAATGTAAAGGTTAGTTAATTTAATTAAAATTAGAGTTTACTTTTGTAATATATTAAATAAACAATATTAAATAATTATGTAAGTTACTAAGATCAAATTTTAGTTTTAAATTAACTTAGTATTTAATATTACATTTAGAAAAATATTAATGTTCAGAGTTAATCAATTCTTACTGTAGGTAAAGAAAGGATGATAGTGATAAATTTACTGGATGTACAATATAATTAAAAAAATAAAAGGAAAATATAAATATATGATAAATGTAGACAAAATAAAAGTATATTTATATCATTGATTTTTAAAATATTTTTCAACAGTTCAATTTCTCAAAGAACTTTTAACTTGTGGTGATTTTTTTTTTTTTAATTTAAGCATTAAAGCAAACACTTGTTTTACATTTGGATAAAGTCCTATTAGATCATAACAAGGAAAAAGACATTAAAACTGACATGTTAATTAGTCTCTCTCACTTCTGTTGAAAAATATTCACAAAAATTCTTATGATTCAGGGTTTAACATATAGTTTTCATTTTCAAAAATATTTTTAAGTATAGGTAAAAATGGATTTAAGTTTTAATATACCATAAATTCAAATGTTTTTAATTTGTCAAATAACTTTATACAAACAATTTAATGAAATTAATATATATTTAATAAGAAGTTTTAATAAACTTAATGATAATTACGTAATTATAAAATATTAAAATTCTTGACTAACAAAATATATTTAATTTTTTTGAATAGTTAAACATATTTTTAAAATATATAAGTTAGTTATTTAATTTTGTTGTGCAAAAATTCATAAAAATTTGAATTAAAATTAAATTAGTTATCTTAATTTAAAAATTTAAAATAATAAATTTATAAATTTCTTTATTAAATCTTGTTTATTTTAATTTTTTAATGTATAACTTAAATTTATAAATTTTATTAATTATTTATTTATCTTCAATACTCTCTGTATATACATATAATAGTAATAAATATATATTTAGTAATTATAAAAGATTTTAGTGTGGATTTTATTAAAATTAATCTAGTATTATATTTTAATTAGATTTCATGATTTTCTATTTGTGTTTGAACATTTACCTCAATTTATTTATTATGTGTCATTCTGTGATTAGTCCAAAATTACTCTAAAATCAATAATAATAATAATCATAAACACAGCATGAACCAATCACAGAATAAAACATAAATAATGTTCAAATATTGTAAAAAACATTATTGTCTAAATATCATTATCTTATTTTATTAAGTACTATAAAATTTATTTTCTAAAAATTGATTAAATCAATAAATATATTATAATTAATAATTACATCAAATTATATATTATCTATTTTATTTAATAAATAATGATAATATGATATAAAAATATTGATTTAAATATAATAAAATTATGACATTAAATTATCTGATAAAATATATAATTTTATATATTAATAAGTAGTACATTAATAAAGTAAAATATTTCATTAATATTTGTATTCAAATTATGATTTATATAATATAATATCCACAAATAAAAGTCTTTAAATGTAAAATTAACTTTTAAAATATTATGATAATATATTTAAAATATAATAATGGAGAATATAAGTTAAAACAAATATACTAGAAAAAAACCAAATATATATATATATATATATATATATATATATATATATATATATATATATAATATGATATGATATTAAATTAATTAACACGATAAAAAATTATTAATATTTATATTAATTATACAAAGTTAATATTATTTGTTTTTTTATTGATTGTTAATTTAAAATATTATTATTAAACTTTACATATTATACTAATATATAATTTTCATTTAGGTAAGTTAATAAGTGACTTAAAAAATTATGAAAGAAAAAAAAAATACTGAGGTAAATTTGCTCTACCCAAATTACATATCCCAATCCTTTCATAGGTGACTTTTAGGATCAATCCTTTAAAATACCTCCAATTAAATGAGCAAAAACAAAATAAAATCTAATTTTAAAGAGGTTGAGGATTAACCATGAATCATCAACCTAAATAACAACAATATCTCAACTTATTATAATAATAATAATAATACATAAAAATGGAAATGATGGTTTATTCTACATGAAATATAGAAATTACATAAAAAATAATAATTTATCCTATTTTATGAATTTTAAATTCTGGTGTTATGTCACAGCATGACATTAGAAGCATGTTAGTAGATGACAGGTATGAAATGTGACGCTAAGATAACCTTGACATGGTTCTCAGAATCTTTGAAACTGGTCAAAGGGGTTAGTTGCAGCAATGTGCATTAGTTCCAGTTTGAAACACAAAGAAAAGTATCATATGTAGACTCTGTCACCCAAAAGAAAATACATTGAAGATGACATTTTTCGAATGTACAACTTTCTTTTCTTATCTCACAATAATCTTTCAATTTTTTCTTTATTTGTTAAATAGTGCTATCAATATTTATTATTATTTTGATTTGGAATGTACAACTAAAGTTTAAAATGATAACTCTCAAATTAATACAACATGATAATAACTCTATAATTAATAAGATTTTTGGTATTAATCCGACATTTAAGAATAATTTGTTATTGTTGTCCTCCTAATAAAAATATATATACATTTTTCAAATTTTACTTTTCAAAACAAATTAAAGATTTCTCAATTTTTAGGTGTAATGAAAATGTTCTATATGAAGGTTCGTTGTGGATAATATTCAACTTCTTTAAAAAATGATTAGGATTTAGCTCCAATTTGTCGGCAAAAAGAACGTGGAAAAGCTAGAGAAAAGAGGAAGAGAAACACGTCAAGTTTAAAAAGTTTATTTTTCCTTTTTTAAAAAGCGTACCAAAATCTTCCATATAGAAATAAAAAAAATGATAAAAGTTATATAATAGATTATGTTCTCAGAATAATTAAATTCAGTTGATTTAAAAATTATAGCTGATTAGATCTTCAAATTTTTATATATAGCTGATTCGATTTTCTTTCTTTATTATAATTCAACTTTTTTCTTACTTCACCATTAAAAAAACAAGGATTGCAACGCTAATATATTAATGAAAAAATATTGAAAATTTTCAGGAATTTTTATTGAAAACAATTATTTTTTACTTGCATAACTTTTTGCTAGCGTAAAACATGTTCTTAAACAAACTTTTAAATCAAGTCGAACTCTAAAAATATATTGATTTAAAAAGTGATCAATTTCAACTTTCAATTAAAAAAATAAAACATAGTCAAACTTCACCTTTTAAAAAAAATGACAAACTTGGAACTAGTATCATTTTCATCATAATCCAGAAGAAAAATCTAAGAAACTCGGGAGTGAAATGAGATGGCAACATGGTAAACAAGAGAATCTGTCAGAAATAGAGAAAAAATAGATATATGAAGTTTAAGTCAATGGGTCAAAGACTTAGCTTATATCAGAAACCTTTGTGTGCCGCCTCCTCTTCATTACAACCTTCGCATGCTCTCCTTCGCTTTCTTCACACCATTGCCATCTCCAAACAAACCTTAACGAAACAAACACCCAAATCAATCATCCTAGGAATTTTACACGTGTCTCCAGGCATGAAGATTCCCTGTTGTTCTTTTTGTATTTGTTTCTCAGCATCGGTCAAAGATCAAGAAACTAAGCACGGTATATATGAACATATTAATGTCTTTTCCTCCTTCTCTCATCATTTGCTTTTTCATCACATTTTATCTTAACGTCATAGAATTCTGCATTGGATCTATAATAATTACCCAACAGAAGAGCCAGGGGAAGATGGCGATGGAAACTTTCGCATATTCACTTACAGAGAATTGAATTCTGCCACGCGGGGTTTTCATCCCTCGGAAAAGATTGGAGAAGGAGGCTTTGGCTCTGTCTATAAGGTTATACACACATATCGTCTTTTTTTCTTTCTTTTTTTTTCATGTGGGTATTGAAGAAATCTACAATTTGATGCTGTGTGTTAGTTCTGTTAATGAATCGAGAATTGAATTTGAAGTGGTTGTCTAAATTGTAAAGGGGCAGCTTCGGGATGGAAGTTTGGTGGCTGTTAAAGTGCTTTCGATTGAGCTAGATTCCGTAAAAGGAGAGAGGGGTTTTGTGGCAGAATTGAATACACTTGCAAATGTGAAGCACCAAAATCTAGTTATTCTTCGAGGGTGTTGTGTTGAAGGAACCCACAGATACATAGTCTACGATTATATGGAAAACAATAGCCTTCGTCACACTTTCTTAGGTGATCTTCAGATTAATATTTTCTAATTTTTTAAGTTAATTAGTCAAAGTGTTGAATTATATTTCATGCATGTATTGTCTTTTGATTCTCTGTTACTATTGACAGCTTCTGAGGAAAAAAGAATGACATTCAGCTGGGAGGCTCGGAGAGATGTATCAGTTGGTGTGGCCAGAGTGCTTGCCTTTCTTCACGAGGAACTTCAACCCCATATTGTGCACAGAGATATCAAATCCAGCAATGTTCTTCTTGATGGAAATTTCACACCAAAAGTCTCAGATTTTGGCTTGGCCAAGCTGTTAAGAGATGAAAAATCTCACATCAGTACCCAAGTTGCGGGCACATTGTGAGTAAAACCAGAACCCCTTTTGAGTGAATGAAACAAATTTGGATTCTTTTTACTGAATTACTGATGGGTTTCTTTAATCTTTTTGAAAACGTTATAGAGGTTATCTTGCTCCGGAATATGCCAGTTCTGGCCACCTGACACGAAAATCAGATGTTTATAGTTTTGGAGTACTGCTTCTAGAAATTGTCAGTGGCCAAAGAGCAGTAGATGATCACGAAGGTGCGAATCGTTTCATAGTTGAGAAGGTAAAAAAATTGGACAAGTGAGCATAAATGTTTTATTGTTTGGACATCCATGTTAAATGATACCATGTTAATTGTGATTGTGTGAACATGTTGACAGTCCTGGGCAGCGTACGAGGAAAAAGATCTTTTGAGAATGGTGGATCCAATGCTGAAGATGAACTATCACATTGAAGAAGCTAAACGGTTCCTAATGGTGGGGCTTTGTTGCGTGCAAGAAACGGCCAGGATGAGGCCACGAATGTCAGAGGTTGTAGACATGTTGAGCAAAAACATTGAGATGGAGGAGTTTCATGTTTCACGACCAGGATTTGTGAATGATATGAGGAACGCCAGAACGAGGAGGCAAGTAAATTCATCGGAGGAATCAAGTGCTAGTGCAGCAGCATCCTTTGCAGATTCCTCCGGATGGAGTACCTCCAATCTTGCTCGTTAGATTTCAAGGGTGCATGCTTAGGTTGTTTTGTAGGATCATAAATCATTAACTGTGTTTAAGATTCATCATAGTTTTTCTCAAGTGATTAATTACAATCATCAATTTTTTTCCTGCATATATGTAACATGACTTTTCTCTTTGGAAAATATTTTATACAATGAGACAATAGAAAGATGTAACAAGAAAAAATTGAGAGATAGAGATAGTTACATTTACTGTCAGGTGAGAAGTCAAATTGTTCATTCAATCATCCAAATAATATTGCTTCCACATGTAATTTTTCTTTATTGGATGCAATTGCTCAAGTGAATTTTTACATGATTCTAGATTGATTGAGGTAGTTTGTGGTTGAAAAAGAAGGATTGATACATCAGTGTATGCATATTTTTTTACAACAGTTTATGTGATAACGTATTATTAATTCGTTTTTAATATATGAACTAATAAAATAATAATACATAATTTATTATTAAAAAAATTATTAACATATTATCGTCCTTAAAATAATACTAAATTAATAACAATTTCTTTATATAAATATTGTGAAATGATTGAATTTTACTCAGAAAAGTTTCTTAAGGTATCATGCAAAATGAAAAGTTGGCATTGAAATGAGAATAATGAACCATTTTCCAAATTAGATATGCGTTTTGGCCTAACTTGACATATTGAAGTTAATAGTGTTTTTAAGATTTGTTTTATTGCGTGTCAATTAATTTGGGGAAAAATCATTATTCATATTTATCAGCTTACACAAAATTCCCTTTAGAAATCAATTGGATGTGCAACAACTAACATGTAAAGGAAAAGTCAGCAAGTCCATTAGTTACTTATGCTAAAATCTGTTTTAAGTTTAATTCTATCTCTACACTTTCCTTAATTATGGGATTTTTCAAATATTTTTACTTCTATTTGTCCATCATTTATTGCTGTTTAAAATAGTATTAATTATTTTTTTAACGATTGTATTGTATTTACCCATTTACTTCATTTTTAATCAAGTGATGCGTGTGGAGAAAAAAATAGACAAAAATGTATTTGATCGCATTATTATTATTTTTTAAGTTCAACAAAGTTTATCATAAATAATTATGATAGTATGAAAAATTATATATAACTTGAAATTTAAAAGTAGAGTCAAATAACATTTTGTATATCATACAAATATCAAAAACATTATAACATTATGTATCAAATTTGTATTTGAATAATAATAATGATAATAATAATAATAAATATGATAATATGAAAAATTATAACTTGCAATTTTAAAAGTAGAATCAAATAACATTTTGTATATCATAAAAAAATATCAAAAACATTATAACATTATGTATTATTTTGTATTTGAATAATAATACTAATTATAATAATAATAAAATTCATTAATAATAATAAATAAATAAAACATTATATGTTGGAGTATGAATTACCATAGAATTTATGTTTCTGAATCATTTGTCCTAATGCAATGAGTGGAGGTTGGAATACATTAACAAAATCATTGTATGAGTGTTCAAAAAACCTTTTTGTGATTGTAAAATAAAAAATACAAATTAGACAAGATTTTCAATAATAATAAATAATGTATAATGTAGGCAGTAATAACAATTATACTAAAATATTTTGGAGTAATAAGTAACATATCATTTTGTTTCTGTAAAGTAGTTGTTCATACTAAAATGCGTTTTTTACTTCACTCTATGATGCTGAATGGATTTTAATATTTTGGTGACTTCAAAATGAATAACATGAGTTTGTAATAGACTGAACAAAACATTTACCTATAAAAAGGATAAATTGTTTATGATAAATAAATGTATATGTAGGTTGTATTTTTTGACTAGACAATAATATTAGTAATTAGAAGTTTCAAAGTAAATTAATCTGAGTCATATGGATTGGTTCACCATAGATTAAAAGTTTAATTCGATTCACTTTTGGGTGAGTCAGAAAATTTTATAAGCCATGGAGAAGCTAGTCCCCAATGTCTTTGTCTGTCATGGGAAAAGGGAAAAGAAAATAAAATCTTCTAGCATGATGGAATATGAAAACTGCATTCTGCTAACAATTGAATAAATAAGATGGAGAAATATCAGTGTATTCAACATAAACGGTTGTGCTTTTGATTGATGTATATATAAAGGTTACAAAAATAGGCAACACAAGCTTGGTATGTATATATAAAAGAAATAATAAAATCAAGGTAATTTTGCAAGATATGTACTTTGAAACCAAATATTACAAGGCTCTTATTGAACATCATCTAACCAAACTAAATTATTCTTGAATTCTACAAAAAAGGGTAAAAGAGCGAGCCAACATGCAAGAGATACTATAGAGGTTAAAATCAACTTTATCAGTTTGGAAGGGTACTCTGCTATGGACCTGCATTCATAAAATCAGCTAAATAAACTAACTTATGTGACTAATACTTCAATCATCTAGAATTGTACTTTAATTAAAATAACTTCTTGAAAACATCCTCAAGAGTATTCTAATCGAAATACTATATTTGGACCTTGGAGAATTCTAAAAGTACAGTTAAGCCAATAGGTTCTTTCTCTCTTATCATACTCCAACAACACAAATATCAAATAAGTAATCATCCAAAGTCAAAAAACTGTCATAAGCTTTAAACAATTTTCCCAGCTTCTTACGATGTTGGTATAAAATTAAACCATCTAAAGTGAAAGAGAAACCAAGGAAAAGTGCACTTAACTTGAATTACAGCTATTTTCTTTATGATATAATACAAAAATCAAATTTTACCCTTATTGTTGCACTTCTACTTGATTCACAACATTTGTTTATGAACTACTTGAAGGTAGGCATGGCAAGAGAGCAAACATGCATAACACAAAGCAAGAAGAGACTAATAATGAACATAACAATAAGGATTTCAAAAGATGGCAGATATGGGGAATTAAAAGAAATATTATGTCAGAATCAGTGGAAATAACCAACATCGGTGGCAAGAAGTTTTCTTAACCAAGTAAAGCCTAAATATTTTCAAAGCAAATCTTACTTCTCCTCAGTAGGTAATTGTGGTCCTTGCCTTAGCTTATAGGTCCTGCTTTCAAAAGAAAATATCAATAAGCATATGTATGAATAAAGAGCAAGAAAGATTAAGCATAAATATGACCATAAATTGCTTGTTAGAAGCAACATTTGCTTCAAAATCTCACTTCTACCAGGCACACTCCTAACACAATGCTTTGCTGAAGACAACAATTGAAACAAAAAACTGAATTTTTAGAAGTAGAAGACTGCAGACATATACTAAATATTATGCTTACTTAGAATGCACTCTTGTAGGAGTTGCATGCAAAATGGTACTTAGAATCCCAAGTATGGTCTGAGTCTTCCCAGTCCCTGGGGGCCCCTGAAGGAGTTAGTTAGGCTCGATTA
Organism: Vigna radiata var. radiata; assembly: GCF_000741045.1. Lineage (NCBI taxonomy): Eukaryota > Viridiplantae > Streptophyta > Magnoliopsida > Fabales > Fabaceae > Vigna > Vigna radiata. The sequence continues at coordinate 4,729,226 of NC_028353.1, forward strand.
CAATTTTTTTTATTATAAAAAAAGACTACATTACATTGATAAAAACCCAGATGTCTCATAGGTATTTTGCAAGAGGATAGTTGAATAAATAAGATTGATAGAAAAACTATTAGGTTTCGGGATTAAATGGAACCTAAAACGTTTAGTTCTACACACAAAGACACCAGTGTTATCAACACCCAGCACTGGAAACGTATCTATTATTCCAACGCAAGCAGAGTACAAGAAAACAACCAAGGGAAAATGTTTCCCTTCACACAGGTTGCAACTAGTCCTGTCCAGCCTCTCAAACTAATAAAAAACATCCCTTCTAAAAGACACAACCACACCTATATATAGTCTTCCCATTAAGAAGACTATAGCAGCCCAAACCACTTGTAACAAACTATGTTTTGTTTTTAACAACTTTCCTCCTAACATGAACATTCATAATCCTATCATTACACGATATGGCCTGAACAACCTTGTCCTCAAGGTTAAAATCTGGAAAGTGATCCCATATGGTCACCACATTCTCCCATGTTGCTGCCTCTGGTCCCCCTTCTTGCTATTCAATGAGAACTTATTATTTCAAATTGGCAGTTCTTTGAAATAAATTTCTCCAATTCCCGAATATAACAAACAAGTCTTTTCAGAAAAATAATTCAGCATAACTGATAAACATAACACCAAGCATAGCCTAACAGAAAAGGGAAATATGAAAAACCATTAAAAGAATTTTAGAAGAGAAAAAAGCCAAATAGAGACCTACCTGTATCAGGACAAAGGCTTTTGATGATAGACCAGCCTGGAACAGAAATAAAATGTTAAAATGGAATGAATAAAGGTTACCAGAGCTTTACATCTTATTAAGGAATGAAAACATCTAATCAATCTTCACTTTCTTTTTTCTCCTCTTTGTTGTTTGACTTGTAACTTTATGATGGCATATGTTGCAGTGAAGATTTTTCTAACAATTGTGCATGCTTGAATATGCTTTAAACTAAAGGGATAGAATGGTTTTCTTTCCTAGCTAAACTATTATGCTTCACCTTACAAAAGCTAACTTTGAGAAAGGAGAATTTGTTCAGACAGAATAAATGTAACATAGCTTTTAAATTTTTTAAAAGATCTTTCAAAAGGGTTCATCAACAAAAGCACATTATCTTCCAAAAGAGTAATAAAAATTTTATTGGACAAAAGAAAATAATAAAGGAGAACAAAAAAATCATCTGCCTCACACCAACTTTTTACCACCCTCAATTTCCAATCAGTCACTGGTCAGGCAAACAAAAAAAAATTCTTAGGCAAAAAGACCCTTCAAACTTTTATTTTGGTCCCTAGGGTATCTCAGTAGAGTGCTAGAGACTAATCCAAAGATTTATGAAATCTCTCATAGGACAGCTAAAAAGACTAATCCAAAACTCTATTTAAAGGACAAGTCTCTCTTAATAGATATTCTCTACTAACACAGACTCAGAATAGGACCTTTGATTATGTGCTTACTAAGCAGATTTATTTGTCAACCATACCTCACTACATTGGTGGACCCTTCTTACTTTAAAACATGAAAAGCAAACCAATTACAAAGTCAGTCACTCCCACCCAATTAACAAGAATAGTATAGAAAGGGCTAAAGACCTAAGACAAAGGCTATTTACAAGTGTGCTACATAGCTACTGCAAGAATAATAATCTTCTCAAAAAATAATTGAAATTAAAGATACCCTCTTCTTCCTCTTTCTCCTTAATGATCTGGGATTTGGCTTCTTCAAAGATGAGCGGTTCGTAGGTTGCAATATAGTCATCAACGTCTGTATACGGGTTCTTCACCTTCACCTTCACCTTCACCTTCACCTTCACCTTCACCTTCACCTTCACCTTCACGAGTGTCGACTCCGCAGTCCCTTCCTCCTGCTTCTGAAAATACCAACTTCCAGAAGACATTACGAAAGCAAATTAAAAAGAAAAACAAAACAAAGAAACAAAGAAAAATAGTAAGGAATAAAGTGTATTGCCTTAGATTCCTTGAGAGCAAGTAGTCCCAACTAAGAATAATCTTGTAGAAGCAGTAAATATAGGAGTTATTATGCGCCCCAGCAGTAGTTTTATTTTGTTTCTGATATGTAAGGTTAGAAAGTAGCCAACTTTATTTCTTTTTAACAAGATACAGAGAGCACTTTTCTGCATTTTCATCTCTGTATACCAATATTCTTTTGCACTTTTATCTATGGGTACCAACAAAAACTACCAAAATTCATAAAGAAGAAGCACGACTACTCCAACAAAAAGGCCAAGGAAACAAACCCAGGGTACTCTTAGATGTGTTGTTGAAAATTCGTGATTTTTTTTTTCCTTAAAAAAAATAACTAAAGAAGGTGTGCACTTATGTACAGACCCAGGGAAATAAAAATTCTAATTTTAACTCTTTCTCTTTTTCACAAATATCTAGGTTTACAATTACCTTTAAAATAAAATATTATATTTAAATAGTAATAATAGTAACAATAAATATGAATAGAATGTTATTATATAATAATAATTTATATAGTTGCAGAACAATTATAAAAATGAGAATATCAACTCATCATCATGACTGACCAATAAAAATAAAATAAAATTGGTAAAGTTATATAAATCAAGACAATCAGAAAGAAAAAAGAAATAAATAGTTGTACTAGTGAATGATTCAACAATAGTTTAAAAGTGGAATCATATAGAACTATTTTCTTTTGGTGAATGGAGTTGCTATAACTGATATTTGAATTATCTGAGGTACTTCTCACTCTAGAATTCATTACTGAAAATTGTGTAAAAATTTGATGGACAAAACCATAAAAGCAAGAATCTCTTGAGTATACAAGTCTTCTTAAAGTGCGCTACACATACTAGTAAGTACTCTTTGCATCAAAGTGAAAAATGAAAACAAATTGGTAGTGTTCTGCAGAAGCTTTTGCAACAATACTAATCAATCTGACAAGCATGGCTAACATAGGCTCCACAAACAATGACGTAACTCCAATTTTCAAGAGAGTACACCTGTGTCACTAAAAGAGTAATACAAGCATGAAAGAGACAGAAAACAATTCAAGAAAAAATCTGCCAACTAGAAGACATATTATATTTGTTCTCTAAAGCTTGCTACTCAATTATCATCAAAATTTACATGCCACTGTTTGTCAACGAATTCAAACTAGTGAAATAGAGAATATCCCAAAACCAGATGCATGATTTAGGTTGAAATGTACTGAATATAATAACAAATGCAGATGAAGCCAAGATGTTAACTAGTCAATCACGCAAAAAAAATGACAACACAACAATGAAAAGTATTGATGCATGCGTCAAATTCAAGATGACAATGATCTTTAAATGTCAAAAGATCTCAATTAACATGTAATACTGATAAGAAGATAAGCAAGTATCAAAAGAAAAAATGTTTTTTTTTTTTATTATTTTCTTTGTACCTAATGCCACTTACCTCTCTCTCTAGATGATACTTTGAACCAGGTAGACTATGGATTAAAGCTAACACAATTAAGGATGCTCAGTAGATTAATCATTTATCAGACATGAGAGGAAACCTCTTGTAACATCATTCGACAGAAGAGATAGAAAGAAAGATTAGGAAAAACAAAAACCTATTCAAGAAGAGACATAATGAACTGAGTTTCAGAGAAAATATAAACCAAACTACATCAGTTTTGTTTTAACTAATAACTAACAACATGCATGACTCCTCGCACGCCATTAGTTAAAGCCATCATTGTTCTGATGGGCTCTGCAAATGGCATACAGGGAGCCAGGCACGCAAGTATGTTAACAGTAACATAAAAAACCAAATGCAAACTTAGCCATATTTATCTCACTAACATGGAAGAAGGTAAGATGCATAGAGATGATTTGAAAGTACTATGTATGAGGTAGAAGCAATTGAACAGCATATTATATATATACAAAGACAAGGCCTTCCATGTCTCTAAAATGACAAAAACACCCCTAAAACCCTCTTGCTACTGTTTTAACTTGGGAAACAACTAAGAAGCTAGCAATTTGGCATGAAGCAAAGTTAACTTTTGTAAATAATTCTACCTGAACCTACCTTGTCTCTCTCTTTTTCTGTTCCCTACTTTACTTTTTCAAACTCCCTAAGAGTTAGAAACTCATTGAAGAATAGTGTTACATACATACACATATAAATAAATAAAAGTGATTGAGGAGAGACTGAAGGGGATAGACAATGAGGGTCTTGTCATGTTTACTGGTGGCTGAGATGGCTCTAGGCATGGCTCAGGATTCAACTTCTTTTTCCATTGCATAAAGGGCAAGTCATTTTTATCTTGAGAAACTAACTTGTCTACAAGCGCTTGGATCCCCTTAAGATTCCTATTCCCTCACCATTCAATTTCTTTAAAGAACAAGATATTTCTTTATCTTGTCTTTTTCCCTTCACACAAAAAATGTTTCTTTTTCCTTTATCTTTTGGTATGGTATACATGATGTAAGAATAAAATCTAGAATTGAAAGAATTGTATTCCTAGAGAACTCTTCTATACATATTTCTTTAATTTCCTTATGTCATTTTTTATCATTGAATCAACTTCTGGAGGCGTTTCGAATAAACTTTAATCACTGTACAAAATAAATAAAAAAACTGTAAAGTCATTTTTACCTTTGAGACTTGGAAAGAGTAACATAAAGTAATAAAGTTTATATTCGTTTTACACATTAATAAATATAAAATGATTATAAAAAAGTAAACTTTTTCAATTTTAAAAAAATATCTCTAATTCAAATTACCACCACCATCTTCATTGAGTGAGTAATATGTGGTCCACTGTGTAAACCTATTTAAAATATATAATTAGATATAATAATTAAACGTTAGAGCAACAAACAACTGTGAAAAAGTGTTCAGTAATCTGTCTATTTTCTGTGAACTTTGATTGCAATGTAAATTTTTGAATCAGAATTGTTTGTCGCCTGTACCAAACTATGTAAACCTATTGTCTTGCATAGTATACACGGGTTCTCTCAAATTGTCTCTTGATACTGCATGCAAAACTGATAAACTTCAAAGTGAAATTATTAAAAGTGAAAGCATGAAACTTTATTAGACCCGAAGAAAAGAAAAGACAAATTAAAAGGCATTAACATGTTAAACTGCTGAATGAATTGCATGCATGATAGAAAAAAAGCAACTTCCCGGTAATGCTTACAACAGTCACGGGGCAAAGACACATGCAATTATGCAAAAGCAGAATGGCTAAAGTAGAGGGTTCCCTTCTAGTTAGACAGGAATCTCTCGTAGTACCAGAACCAATCCTGAAACAAACACGTTCAAGTTGTAAATAAAGCTGCAGATTTTCCATACTCAGAATCTTGTAGAGAATACTCGACAAGACAAATATTTACAAAACCTTGTTGTATGAAGTAGGAACCTGCTATATCACTCCTTTGGCAACATATATGTGTCTGGAATAACCTTCTATGCTCTTCTCTTCTTTTTTGTTTATGCTTTGCTACCAGAACTTGTGTGCACATGCCTTCTGCTTTACATACACTCCAATGTAGAATTCCTTCCTTTCCAACTTCAACTTGCTTGCACTAATTATATTTTAATTACTATTACAACAGTTTTTAAATAATTATATAAGACAACACACTAATAGACACCATTGAACATGGCATCACAGCATGCATGTCAAATGTATAATACTTTTCTAAAATTACATTGTCTAACATTACAACGTGATTTCATACTTATATATATCTCAATTCAAACATTTAGCCTTAAAAATGAAAACAAAGTTTACATTGTTGTCTTCTAACTTCAACTTTTCTATATTTATGGACACACTTTGTTATTCCTTTATTTTTTATTTTTATTTTATTTTTTTAACATGACATGCTTAACTCAAAACTAATTTAAATCTGGCAATTCAATTAAATGTGGGGGACAGTTTTGTTTTTTTACAAGTAAACCATATTAATGATTTTGCAATGAGGTGTGAGTGGTTCTCTTTTATTTTTCATGAAAGCAACCCAGCAATTGGTACTTTAAATCGAAGAGGAGCTGTGTGTTACATTTAAAATGAGCACAGACAATCGACCAATGCATATAAACTATCATAAATTATTGAACAACGGTTTTGAGGAGAGATTATATTCGAAAAGGATCGATGTGATTTTTAAAAGCAGAACATTAATAATAAAAACTCTATTTTATAGAATTGTTAAGTTACACTTTTTTATAGAATAATGGTTCTTTATATTAAATTTGTGTTATAATTTAGCAATATAATTAATAATCTTAAGCAAAACTCACATTTAGAGAACTAAACTCCAATAATACTTTGATTAGAATGCAAAATCATTTGTTTTATGAATCAAATCAAGTTACTATGAACCATTATGAACAATTTTGATTTTTTTTTTAATTTTGAACTGCTTTTACATTATTTAAATTATAATTATTAAAAAAATATTTGATAAGTGTTCTTAATACTCGATTTATCAACTATAACGTTCACTTATTTCATTTCTTTTAAATACTTCATTTAGATAATTTGCTCTTTAGTTTTTACAATTTTAGAAAAATAGAAATTAACTATATATTATTATTATATATAATATTTTAAAATTCTATTAATAGGATTTAGTGATATAGAAAAAATTAAAAGAACAAAAGAGTACAGATAAAGCAATTATAGATAAAGCAATTGTTGGAATTTAAGAGTATTAGAGACAATTTTTATATTCATGAAAAGTTACCATTATTCACGAAAAGTTACCATTTACAATTATTCATGAAGAGTTAGGATTCATGAAGAGTTACAATTATTCATGAAGAGATGTAACTAATCAGAATCTGGTATCTCTTGGATTTGAAATATGTCTGATCAACATTTATATAAAGGGATCATGTGCTCTAGTGAAATTCATTCGATTATCCTCTTTAACACACAAATCAATTTCTGACAATCATACTCTTGTTTAACGTTAATACTAAGAGTAAGTATTATCATTGTATTTCTTCTTTGTATCTCAAAAGCGAATTTCGTGATTCCCTTAATTCTTATAAGGGACGAAAAAACATTATTGTTCATCTTATTTCCCTAAGTTCTTATAAAATTGTTCCAATAGCAATTTCTAATTTTACCATATTCATGTCATATATTTCTATCCAACTAGCTTCCTCATTTTAAAAATACCAAAAATATTGTAATGTTTAAATCTAACTTCTCTTTTATCTTTTGGTTATTTAATCCCATTTCATGTTTTATAGTTTGATTTGTGTCTAGTAGTATAAAGTTGGTGTAATTGTTAATATGACATAACATTAATGTGGATTTGACATTTTTACTTTTAAAATTACGCAAAATGGTGTGTTTGTTAGAGAGCCAACAATATTTCAATGCCTTTTTTTCATTTTCAATTTTATCATTTTATACTAGCTCAAAATGTTCTATTTAATGATAATTTAATATTTTTAGACTTAATTTGAGCATTAACATTTAATTATTTAGTTGGTCTCAAATTTGGTTGAAAAGTTTTAAACTTGTCCCTACGCATTTTATTTCAATTGAGTTCCAATTTCTTATTTTTGTTTTAATTAAGTCTTAATTTTTGAAAAATTGACTCAATTAGATCATTTTTTAAACTAAATTACAAACAGTGTTAATGGTATGTTATGTGTCAATTTGTAATTATTTTGTTATTTTATTTTATTTTTAATTATTTATAAAAAAATTTGTTGTTCATGTCATATCTTATGATGTGACATGTGGTACTTTCACTACCACGTGACAAGACAATGTCACATGACCGGGCAATACCATGTGGTTGTTAACTCCTCAACAAGTATACCAAATTGTTCAAGTAATACAAAATGATAAGTTCAAGTAATCTTCTCAAAAGACTTGTGTAATACTAATGATTAATAATTTGTCTAAACTAAAGAATATAAGATTATGCACAAGAAGATAAATTAAAAAGAACTAAGTATGTGGACTTTGATAGTTAGAGACACTTAGAAGAGGGAAAATATTAAAAATGGTATGGAATGATATGCTAAGGGTAGAATTCACCAGTTTAACTCTCGTGTACACATAGAATAATCTCCTTTCCATCAAACACTAAAGTCAATCCGCTAAAACACTCAAGCCCCAATCTCTTAAGTGAAAGAGTTTATGTTTTCTCACTAAGAACCAATCCCTTAAACACTTAACAAGTTAACCCGCGTTAAGATCTGAGTTTACGACAACTAATAACTCAAGTTCATCCATGATACAAGTTCCATTAGATCTCTTGTTTCAAGTCTAGGTTTCATTATATTCTTCCCAAAACCTAACAAACCACAAATCAAGTTATCTGCATCCCCATTTCAAGCAAGCAGAGTAAAAACGAGAAATTAACATTTAGGGTGTGCTCACTTGGGGTGATCGGAGGTGATTGGGGGAGAGTGATTGAGTGGATTTGAGGATAATATTTTTTGTTCTTTATTTGAGTGAATTTGGAGGTAAACGAGAATGAATTTTGAAGTAATTTTTTTTAATTTGTCATATAAACTAAATCCTACACCAATTCTCACAAACTTTATTTCAAAATTCACTCTCGTTTACCTTCAAATTCACTCAAATAAACAACAACAAAAAATTACTCTCAAATCCACTCAATCACTCTCCCCCAATCACCCCCAAGTGAACACACCCTTAATGAAAGAGGCGTATATATATATAATCAAAGCATTTACAAAGTACATGAAAGTTCAATGGATACAAAGGCTCCTAATAAGATGGGTTTGTCTCATTATTTCCATGGAGAGCCTCAAGCTTACAAAATGAAAGATGAAAGAAGAAGGAGAGACAAAAGAGGAAGAAGGGGATGTTCCCACAAGCTTCAAGCAGCCTCAATGAGCTCCAAACAGCGCAGTCGTGCCTCCAAACCACCAAAGACCCAATTTCCTTCGAGTTTCAAGAAGATATAGGGTTCAACTTGTAATATCATCATCATGTCGCTCAACGCACAAGGTCTGCCGCTCAACGTAGGTCTTCATAAAACACCATAATTGCTCTTCGAAATGTGTTCACTCAGCGGTGTTTCTAGGCGCTCAACACATGTTTTCTTTTGTGTGCTCTCACCCAACGACAAGAAGGTGGCACCCAACGCCACTTGGACTTTAAGACTCCCCTATTTGATGTTCTTCTTGTTTCTCTGGATTGCCAAACTTCTTCGATTTGGTAGAGGTTCTTCATAACACAAAATTAATTATAAAAAGAAGAGATTAGTGATATACACAAGTGTAGCCCAAAATAAAATTACTAATGAAAGAAAGATAAACTATAATAGACTAAAAAAATTTTAACAGGAACTCGTTGAAAATACCTAAACTTGTTAAATACTTAAAATTTAATTAAGACATGTTTAAAAACTAAATCAGAAAATATTAAATTTTTAATGGAGTTTAGCATCGATTTTTTGTCATCCTAAAAATATCTTTTTACATTAAATATTTTTTTAATAAATTCATTACGAGGCTTATATAAAATATTTTTCTTTTTACAACAAATAGAGTTTTTAAATATTATTACAAATATATAAGATTAATCTAACCATTTTTTAATTTCATCAATCTAGTCTATCTAAAAAGTTTAAGAAATAAATATTTTATTTTAAATATAAATATCTAAAAGCATAAAGCCATTTGTAACTTTTTTTAAAATTTAAAACTGTTAGGTAAATATAGTCGTTTTATTAGGCATGCATCCCCTGTTATAAAACTGCATAGAGTGCATATCATTAAAAGGATTTGATAACAGAGTATTTTAACTATTAATAAAGAGAGCCTCATCTACATTTTAAAGACTAGTATGATGAAAAAGGTCATGTACAACTTTTATGCAAATTATCCAAACGTGGTTTACTGTTAAAATAATGTTTCACATGTCAAGGATTTAAATTTTATTGCATTGCGTAATTAAGAATTTAAGTGTGAGCAAGTCTTTATTTTTATTAGAATAAAGTTTCAGTTGTAATATTTAGTAAGTTGTTTCTCTAATTTATGATTGAGAAAAAAACAATACATTCTTAGGTGAAATTAATAAGGAAACGTATATTGAATTTCATTAACACTTTAATCCAATCACATTAAATTACTGTATTTGATTATCTTCCTTTTTGATCTTTTACTTTTGTTATCATATGTTGATTTGTCTTCCAACTGAATTGTTCAGTGAAATTCAATAATAACAACTTATTGTAGGTTGAATAGAAAGTTTTTAAAAGAGAACTTACTTTTATAGAGAATTTAAAATATTTTATATTTGGATAAAAAAGTTTTAAAAAATTAAAATTATAAAATTCTATTAGATAGAGATATTGGATGTGTTAAAATTTGGAAATTTCAAATTTTATCTAAAAGGTATGGATTAATTTATTTATTTTTATATTTTAAAAATCACTTTCTTTTTTCTTCGTATACTCGTTTTAGCTCGATTTTGGACCGGATTTTTTTATCTTGACGAAGACTGAGATATTATTGAGATAACTACCTTTTTTATTAATGCAAATTATAATTATTTTTATCGATGTTGATAGAAATTATTTTCTGATATAAATTGTGAGAATTTTTTTTTGTAATATTTCTTGTTCGATATTAGTTAGGGTTTGCTTAATGCCGAAAGACTATATTTTTACATATGTGAACTGAATTTCTTCAATTAACGTTTATCATGATTGTTTTTTTGTCAATATCTGTCGTGATTATTTCTTTTATCATCAACATAAATGTTATTTTTTTTCAACAGTTTTCTAAGACTTTTTTTCTAATGTTAACTAGTAAATTTTTTATTTTTTAAAAATGTCAATTGGAAGCATTTTTTAATCTAACATTGATAAAAAAAAGATATAGCAAAAGACTCCCAATCAGTGATCATAAAATAACTATAACTTTAATCTATGTGTGCATAAATATTTGTGTTTGACCAAAACTAAAAACAATCTCAGTTAAAAATTAAAATCTTACTTTAACTAAAATATAACATTAACCAAAACTTATTTAAAAATATCATCAACATTGACATTTTTTAATTATTAACAATCATTTAACATTTAAATAATTTTTTACATTTGGTGATAAATATTTTATTCAAACAATAAAACTATAATTTACTAAATTTAAATTTCCTGATCCAAATAAAATGTTTAAAAAATAAAATAATCTAAAATGTGATAATTAGAATTAATATATTTAAATATTTAAGAAATTACGAGATTTTACGCCTGTATATTACTCTTGGTAGTTTGTATTTCCTATACTCAATATAGTTATAGTTCAATATTTCTTATGTGTAACAGAATATATTAAATTAACATAAAGAATTAATAAGTTATACTAAAAAATAATTTCTAGTTCGATCTTGAAAAAGTTAGTTTGACTTCACTATTATGAAACATCTTATACTGCTTACCTTTAACCTTGAACAAAACAATTCCGCTAAACTCTTCAACCTAAAAAGAAAAGTAAAGAGCTTTCAAAAGAGAGCTTCAATCTATCATTAGTCACGGTGGAAACTGCAATTAACAGACTCAGTCGAAGCCAAAATCAAGTAAAAGGAGAATATGACGGTCTGTTTACAAAAGATTAAATCATTGGTTCCAGCTTTACTCAATATAAACTGACAAAGTGATTCTCAGACCTATGGTAAAGTGGTGATAGATATAAGCATGTGTATGAATTCTTAACCGCTTATTTTAACAAATCAAAAATTAATTTTACATGGCAACAAGACACCACATATCATAGCAAAAAGGCAACACTCTATTTCCACCACAATCTAGACCAATAATAAACACAAGATGAATGATATATATTATTCTGCATAACTTGAGAGTTACCGGCAACAATATTTAATTCTTCACACTAGTTACATACTTGAGGAGCATGGTGACAACGTCCCCTGATATCCTCCCTGCCTCAGTTTTCAGGTGATGGATCTTTGCACCAGTATCTAGCTCAAGTCTCTTCACATTAGCACCAGAATCTCCACTACTCTGTATTCATGAGAATGAAAGCATACAAACTTAGAACGAGACAGTGGTACAGTACAACAGCTATAGTTATTTTACTGTAGTCAATTATAGACTTGCCTCTGACACTTTCTTTTGAAACTCGTACTCCAACTGAGCTCTGTACTCAGCAATTTCCTTTTCAGCGTTTTCTTTGGCCTGCTTCAGTCTAGCCAATTTTTCTAGCAAGGGACAATAATTATACTGATAAGTTCACCAATAAGAGATTACAACTAGATTCAGCTCAAGTTACAGGAGTACAATAAAGGAAATAAACAAAAAGATAGGGGAGGAGCGGTGGAATAACTTATTATAGTAATACTTAAAGAATTTGCTGTCACATGTATAAGGAAACAAGCAAACCGACCCCTCATAAAACCAATAACTCAGACCTACATATGAAAATGAAAATACCAATGCAAAAGGGACAGAGGGAGACAAGAATATAAACAATACCATTTTTGGCAGCAGTGACAATCCTTTGTGCTTCTTGTTCAGCTGCCAGCAACTGTTGAATTCCACCTTGACCCCTGTTGGATGCCATTCTGTGATAAAATCAGTAGGTAACTATCACATATACGAAATTACTAAATCTACAAACTAAACATAAATCAAGTCCTTCAGCAACTCAAACAAATACCTTCGCAATCAAACCACAACGATCGCGACATGGAAATAACTTCGCATACGTTGTAACACAAAGACCTTGAGCTCAACAAATTAGACAAATAATCCCACCGGAAACGCTTCTCCTCACCCCAAAAGAAGGAGGCGGAGAATAATCATCACACTAATTATGTACTAGATTTCAATTTTAAACACTAGAATAGAGTGTCCCTTAATTTACTTTTGCTCTCCCTTGGTGAAGTGATTCAATATACTTACAATGCCGATAAACTTAAATATGAAAACCTAATTCTCCTTTTTGCGATTTAAGACAACGATATCGTGCAGAAAGCAGATCAAACACGCGCATCAAAACGTCAATTGATAGACAACATATACAAATAATCCATGGTGATTATACATTGCATCAATCAGATGAAAATACATAGTCGATCACAAGCAGATGAAAAGCCAAGCGTTGATCATGTGATGAAAGCATAGAGATTAAAAAAGGATGAATGAGAAGAGGAAAACGAGTTGAGCATAGTGTGAGAAACGCATGATATCTAAAAGACCTGCATTAACATGGAAATCGTAGATCTGAAACGGCGGAGAGAGAAGAGGAAGTACCGTATCACTTGGAGTGTGTGTTGGATTCAGAGAAAACCGGAGGTTGTGTGATAAACCTTTCTAGCAGAGGACTCTTTTGCTGATTCTGTTTTTATATATAGTTTTAAAAGAAAATGATTTTATTTTTTTCAATAATATTATAAATATCAATATTTAAAAAGTTATATCATGCATTTATTAATTAATATAAAAGAATATATTATACACAGTATGATGCTGACAAAAAAAATGTACACAGTATGATAAAATCACCCATAACCTTTTTTATTTTATTATTTAAGACAATCATATTTTAACAACTTTTTAATAACAGGACACGTGCTACAAGCTATAATTCTATTGGTCTGTTTGAATTTATTCTAAAAAAATATTTGAAACGGATCAATCATAAACTACCATTGTTAAAAAAAGTTGTTAAAAAGACTTTTTTCATAATAATAATAATAATAGGCTTAATAGCTATTTTGGTCCCTATTTTTGTTGGGTTTGTTCATTTTGGTCCTCATTTTTTTTTTCTTCAATTTGGTCCTAAAGGTTGTAAAATATGTTCAATTTGGTCCTTTTCTGAAATGGCGTCTAAATAGTTAACGGCAAACAGTACACCTATGCACTGTAGTGACGATTTGGCACAGGACTGCCTACGTGGATGATTTTTAGTAGCGTTACGTGGACCTAATTAAATTAAATTGAAATTAGGGGTTTTTTATTAGGGTTTTCGAATGAAATTAAATTAAGGGTTTAAGAATCAGATTTCCCCAATTTGAAGCATACGAAATCGAAAGCGAAATTTTTTGGCTGGGAAGAAGAAAACTAACGTGTGGCTGAAATTGAAAGCCGTCATCGCTGACTGACACAGTAATCTAAGGTTAGTGCTCTTGCTGTGTCTGATTCTGTTGAACAGAGTTTTTGTATATAATATAAATTTTTTGGTTTGAAATTTGTCCGAACTGTTGATAAATTGGTTTGAAATTTGTGCGAACAGTGTTTATGTTGATTGTTTATGTTGATTAATTGGTAAATGTCAATTTTTTATGTTGATTGTTTATTGTTTATGGTTTCTATAGTGGTCCCATTTACGGGTTTAGTGCGAACATAGTGGTCCCAATTTTGTTTAAAATTGATTTTGTAGGGTAGCGTTTGGAATGGCAGAGGATACTTTTAGAGTTGTGGTCCACCATGGTGGGACCCTAGTTAAGGACGCACCTTTTGAATATGTTGGTGGGGAAAAAACATATTGGACTGTAGACCCTGACAAGTGGAGTTATTTCGAAGTACTAGATTCCATTAAGGATTTGGGGTATATTAAAGTGTCTGAATTGTTTTATTCCATTGAAAATTGTTTGCATAAGTTGTATAATGATAAAGATGCAATTAACATGGTTGGCGTTGCCAAGTTTTTGGTGGTAGTTAACTTGTATGTGGTCCACGATGTGAATGATGAGCCAGAGATAATTCCTGAAAGTGATTTAAATGAAGAAGTTTATTTGTTGTGTGATGGGACTGTGGATAGTGAGGAGGACAAAGTGGAGGTGCAAGGGGAGGAGGTTGAGGTCGAGGTTGAAGGGCAGGTGGCTGAAGGGGACGTGCATGTGGAGGAGGCTGAAGTGGAGTTGCATGTGGAGGAGGATGAAGTGGAGGTTGATGAAGTGGAAACACATGAACAAGAGGATGAAGTGGAGGTTCATGTTCAAGAGGATGCAGTGGATACACATGAACAACACGGCCAAAGGGGTGAAGAGGAAGAAGTGGTTATTGAAGAATGTAGTTTGAGTGAGGATGATGAGGAAGAAGAAGAAGAAGAAATAGATGAGGGACTAATTGATGTTGAGTTGAATATTGATGACCTTGTACAGAACATTGTACAAGGTTCTGTGCCAGTAGAAGGTTGTGAAGATGAGAGTGAACATAGACAGACAAACCCAAAAGATAGGGGGTTGTCTGATGATGAGTGGGACAGTGAATATTTGGACAGTCCAGAACAAAGTGGAAATGAGGATGGAGGTGATGATGAGGGAACTTGTGGTCCATTTGGGACGTTTGTTAAGCCAACAAATATGGAAGACTACAAGTGGGAAGTTGGTACAAAGTTTAGTGATAAAAATGACTTCATGGAGGCTATTAGAAGTTATGCGGTCCATTCTGGGAGGAATTTAAAGTTTGTTAAAAATGACAGCAAAAGGGTACGAGTGATATGCTTGGGTGCCCAAAAAAAATGTGAATGGATGGCTTATTGTGGTTATGTAGAAGGCTGTAGAACATGGCAATTGAGAAAGATTGTGATAGGCATTCTTGCAGTAGACAGTTTAATGTGAAGATGATGAATACTAAATGGTTGAGTGAGACGTTGGATACCTCACTACAAGAAAATCCAAATTTGAAAATAAATGAAATAAGATCAAAAGCTTTGAGGAAATGGAATACTAATGTCTCAATATCCAAAGCTCGTAGGGCAAAAATAATGGCTGCATGCAATGTTGAAGGTTCATTTCAGAAACAGTTCACGAGAATATATGATTATGCTCATGAATTATTGAAATCTAATCCTGGATCAACAGTGATAATAAAGGCTGACAGTGAAAGTGGTGAGACCATTTTTCAGAGGTTCTATGTTTGCTTAAAAGCTTGCAAGAATAGTTTTGCCTCTTGTAGGCCATTTATTGGTTTGGATGGATGTTTTCTTAAAGGGAAGTACAAGGGGGAGATATTAACCGCTGTTGGTAGGGATCCCAATGAACAGATGTTACCTATAGCTTATGCAATAGTGGAGGTTGAAAATAAAGAAACTTGGACGTGGTTTTTGGACTTGTTGATTGAAGATCTTGGAGGGTCAGAAGTTTGTAATTCATGCACCTTTATGTCTGACCAACAGAAGGTAATTTTGTTTCCCTCATGTATTAATTTTATTATTTAAGTACAGTTTGTTCATTTTGGTCCTGATTTTGATTTAAAATGTTCAATTTGGTCCTCGTTTTTGATTAATAATGTTCATTTTGGTCCTCGGTTTTGATTATGAGTACAGGGTTTAAAAGAAACAATGGCTGAACTTTTACCTGGGGCTGAGCACAGATTTTGCATGAGACACCTATATGCAAATTTCAGGAAAAAGTTTAGAGGGCAAACATTGAAGAATCTGATGTGGAAGCCTGCTACTAGTTACTACCCCGAAGCTTGGGAAAGAGAAATGTTAAAAATCAAATATGTGAATGTAGAGGCTTACAAACACCTCATTGTTCTTCCCCCAAGGTATTCCTTTTACCTTACTAAAGTTTGTAATTGCTCCTGTAATGTACTGTGTCCTTCCTAACCATTCATTATTCGTTGTAATAGGTATTGGTCTAGGTCTAGATTTACAGGTCGAGTTGTATGTGATACATTAGTAAATAACATGAGTGAAGCTTTTAATACTATTATTGTTGATGCTCGAGGAAAGCCCATTATAACCATGCTAGAGGAAATTAGAGTTTACATCATGAAAAAATGGGCAACGAACAGAATCAAGATGGCAAATATGGACTTTCAGATTTGCCCCAAGATTAAAAAGAGGCTTGCAAAAGAATCAAGATTATGTAAGAATTGGATCCCTAGGTAAGCACTTCTTTCTGTACATGGAATTATGTCATCTCTGTTATTACAATGTTGTTATTGATCAGTTGATAGTTAGAATTGATTGTTCTATTATTTGATGGCAGCTGGTGTGGAGAGAAATTGTTTGAAGTAAGGCATTTTGCAATGGTTACAAACAAGTTTGTTGTGAACCTGGACACTCAAGACTGTACCTGCAGGAAATGGGTCGTTAGTGGCATCCCTTGCTGCCATGCAATTGCAGCAATGACATTCTTAAATCTAAATCCAGAAGACTTTGTCCCCATTTGGTTCAGAAGGTCAACGTATGATGAAACCTATGCGTCTATCATATTTCCAGTGAATGGGCACCTTCTTTGGGAAAGAACATCCTACCCAGACGTCCTCCCACCATTCAGAAGAAAGTTACCTGGCAGACCCAAGAAAAAGAGAAGGTTGAAGAGTTGGGAACTAAGAAGGGATGAAACGCAGATGAGCAAAGGTGGCCACCGGAAAAAATGCAGCATATGTCGTATTGTTGGCCACAACAGAAATCAATGCCCCTTACGTCCACAACCTTCTGAAGAACCAAGTCAAGAAAGGTCTAAACCATGTGATGAACCACCCCAACCAACACAGGAATCCACAGAACCAACTGAGCCAGTCAGAAGGGACAAGTTACCAATCAAAAGGAGACCAAATTAGACTTTTTAATGTTCAGAGTTTCTGGATACCAAATTAGAGTTTATAATGTTTTGAAGAACTTTATAGTAGTTCACAATGATGTACTTGATGTTTTGATGTACTTGATGTTTTGATGTACCCAAGATATTGTTCTTATGATTATTGTTAATNCATCTGTTTTTATTGTGAAAACATACTGTTGTTTTAATGTTTTGATGTACACAGGGTATTCATATTGATTATAACCATCACCAATTACGGACACATCAATCATTACCAAAGGGACTACATTGGCATATTTTTAACTAAAAAGAGGACTAATTTGAACAATTAAACACTAATACAATACATATTTCATTCACTGATCTGTTACAACCTCGACCTAATAACACACACAACCTAATAACACAACCTAATAACACACACAACCTAAAAACCCACTTCGAACACATCAACCTAATAACACACACAACATAACTATGATGACTACAATAAGAACACAGATCACTGATACTAATAACTTCATGCTTCTCTTCAAAGCTTTCATTGTCTTCTCCATATCACAGATCTTACTCCTTTGCCTNTGAATGATAACATCCTTTTCATCAATTTCTTCTTCATTGCACCACTTGAAATAGTTACACCAAGTCACATTTCCAGCTCCACTCTGTTATTCATCAAAGACAGTGTCAATTATCATCACATAAACAAAATAGGGTTTAATTACAAATGTTTTTATTCANATCACCTTGTAGTTACGACAACCCCAAAAATATCTTCCAGCATTCTTTGAAGTTCTAGCCATTTTTACTACTGTGCTCTCACCACAATTGCAAATGGGAATTATCCCTAATCCCATTGAACCCCCACCATGTGAGGAATAACAATTTCGGCGGCTCATGCCATGGCAACAAGAAGAAGAAGATTGCGAATGAGACATTGCTAGCCAACCACCAAGAATGGGATGAAGATTGGTTAAGCTCTGGAACCCTGCACTTTTCAAAGGCTAATTTGAAAACCCTAATTTCAAAGTCTGTACTTTTCAACATTGCTTCAATTTGGGGGTATTTGCAATTAAATACCCCTAATTTCAATTTAATTTTAATTAGGTCCACGTAACGCTACTAAAGATAGGCAGTCCTGTGCCAAATCGTCACTACAGTGCATAGGTGTACTGTTTGCCGTTAACTATTTAGACGCCGTTTCAGAAAAGGATCAAATTGAACATATTTTACAACCTTTAGGACCAAATTGAACAAAAAAAAAAATGAGGACCAAAATGAACAAACCCAACAAAAATAGGGACCAAAATAGCTATTAAGCCATAATAATAATAATAATAATAATAATAATAATAATAATAATATGAAAGACGAGAGAAGCTGACTTCCGATGCAATGCATATATTAGCACAGGCCCAAGTTGAAAGTCCATAACTGTAAGCAACCCTTGATTCCTGGGGTTCAGTTTATCCAAATTCCTTCCTCCTTGGACTAAACCGATACATTTTATACTTTTCAAAAATTGAAATACAATGTTTATAAAATTTAATGCTGTTATCTGTGTGAAGATTTACTCCAAGAATCTGTTTATTATTTATTCATAATTTTAAATTAAAATGTGTTATAATTCTGAAAATTCAATAAATTTTTGAACCGATATTTTTATCTGTTTATTTTAATAAATTAAACTTCTTATTCTTCTAATATAAAAATAATACAATCAATCTTCTATTTACCAAATTATGACTAACATATTGAAGTAAAATATGTTGGTTAATATCATTGAAAGTAGAAATAAAGTTGTATCAACTAAAACTCAAGAGATGCGTTTTTTATTTCTATATATTTACTTATCTCTAGTCAATATACTTGAACATGTATATGATGATGTGATAATTAATTTGTATAAGCAGGTATTTTGTTTTAATACTGTACATATATCACCCAAAAAAAAAGACGTTTCTTTTTTCAATATAAATTGTATTTTCAGAAATGACATTTTAAATAACTCTACGTTTAAGAAACTTATTTCAATAACATGCTTGTTTGTTATCAGAAATTTTAGAACAAAAAATAAAAAAATATTTAATTCATATTTTAAGGAAAAGTAAAAAAGAAAGTGGAAGAACGAAAATAAATAGTTATTATAAAAAAACAATTTGCATCACCATGTATGTAGATAGAATGAAAAATAATTTACTCAAATTCGTTAAAGATCGAGTAAATAATATTTATTTTAAATACATGAGTGCAACTCACATTAGCCTAACATTTTATTGAAATCATTCCTCATATACAGATATTTTAAATTACAAAAAATATAATATAATTAACTTTACGTGATAGTTATATATATGGGAAAAGTCGTGTATTTGGTATTCTTATTTATTTGCATACTACGTATACAAAACTGATTCCTATTTTATAAAAAAAAAATATAATAATTATTTCTATCTATGGTATTTGTTATAACATTATGAATGAATTGGTAGATTTTAACGTTTGATAAGAAAACAAAATTTTTTTAAGATATTTTTAAAATTAAATATGCATTATTGACCCTAGTCAAAGCAATGGATTTGTGATTGACTCGACGTAATCTGGGATACTTAGAATTTGAAGATGAATTTGTAAAAGAAAAAACAAGGGAAAATATAGTTATTTGGATGAAGGAAGAGATTGTGTGATTTAAGATGATTTGAGATGAAAATTTTGTGTATAATATAATGATATAATAGATTAAAAAAAGTTTTAATGAATAAAATTAGATAATTATCAATGTGATTTAAATATAAATATTATTATTATTAATTATTGTTATTAGTAATTAATATTATTTTCGTTGCTCTTTTAAATGTTCTTAGATCACATAATAATAAACAATTAAAATGAAAAACAAGGCTATTTTGGTCTTTAAAACATTTTCAAATTATCTCTAATCTATTCAAAATGCAAGGATGAGTGGTTCGTACAATCCCTCAAAATCCCTCGTACCAAATCCTTTCAAATAAACATAACTAAGGCTTCCAATATATATATATATATATATATATATATATATATATATATATATATATATATATATATATATATATATATATATATATATATATATATATACGTCTTCATGGATGATACATCGCTTAACACTTGTAGAATTTCATGAATTAAAATGAATATTGTCAAACTAGACTCAAATGACAATAAAACGTTTTATAATTTTCAAAAAAGTACAAAATGTATTAAGTTTGAATTGCTTCATTTAAATTGCTTAATTTTTTAAAATAAAATATTTGAAATGTTACCATTATCAATTGATAAAATTTTCGGAAAATAATTTTTATTAATGTTCTAATTAACATTGATATTAAAACTTCAACAGAGAAGATACTTTTAATTAATCTTAATTAAAAAACTTGTACTAGACACTAGAAAAGAGACCATCAATTTTAACAAATAAAATACATTAATATTAATTAAAAAAATAAGAAGTACCCTAACTTAATTATTATGTATATTATTAGAATTGGAGACGTTTCTTCCCTTGCTAAATATCCTAACTAAAAACCATCAAATAGAAAATATAAAAAAGGCATAAATTTACTGAGAAGTCAATTTTTTTTGTATCAAAGAAAACATTACTGAGAAGTCAATTTTTTTTTTCCAATGTAGGTTTTTACCCAACTTTAGAAGTTGACATAAACTCCAAATAAGGAAAAGAACCTCAATGATAGTGTCTAAAGTTTTGTTGTGGGTAAATAATTTTAGAAAACTTTACCAGGTAAAATCTTTGATACTTAGTTGAAACAAAAACAAAAGATTTTACCATTTAGAAAATAACTATATTTTTTTATGTTTTGCAAAAAAAAAATGTAATTAGAATTATAAGTAATTTAATGAACTTCTTTTCACCAGCTGTTTCTGTTTGGCGGAGCCAGCAGAGCTACTTTCAATCCACTTCAGAATTTATTTCTCATCATTTCATGTCTTTAATTCCAAACTTTTCTTGACCAGTCAAACCCTAGAATATTAGTTTCTGCAAAATCACACAATTCTTCTGGAAGAACACGAGCATCAAATGTTTAAGACTATAGTTCATACACTTTTTCTTTATTTAAACTTGTATGTCTTGTTTACTTAAAGAAATTTAAGTAATGTAATTGAGTAGATTTGAAAGAATTTAAATATATATTTTTGTTTTGTTTATTTGAGTGAATTTAAAGATAAGTGAAGGTGAATTTGAAAGTAAAAGTTTGTGAAAATTAATGTATGATTTAATTTATGTGACAGATTAAAAAAATTTACTTCCAAATTCACTTTCACTTATCTCCAAGTCCACTCAAATAAACAACCAAAAAAATTAGGTTCAAAGTTACTCAATTATTCTCTCTCAAATCCCTTCAAGTGAACAAGACATTAAAGTTACAAAAACTCTCTTAATGTAGACTTATAGCCGACCAATTGGATGAGATAGAATATTGATTTGAAAGAATCGAGTGGTCGACCTGCAGGAAAGAACTTTGCAACTTCTTGATACCGACAACAATTGAACAAAGTTAAAACATAATTAATATTACAATGTTACTAATAAGTGGTTAAAGTTTGTATTAATGATTATTAAGAGATAAATTAATTGGTTAGATTTTTATATGCTAGATGTCACTTCCATACACCAATCCATTACACAAAGAAAGGAGTAGAGTGGATATTCGATGAAGACAAACACATCCTCTAGACGTGATCCTCGTCCCCCATTAGAGGAGAAACACAAACTTAAACAAAATCTAGTGCCGAAGTACTAAGTTTACAGTTTTTATTAAATACTGAACTTGTATGAATTCCATAACCCATGGGAGATCGATCGAAAAAGCAAATCCTTCCCTGGATAACTTCCAACAAAAAGTCGCAATCGCATCGATCACATCACAAGTTGGCTAAATATGCACCTTGCATACACTTACCCATCTTGGATAATGACAGATATGTTTGGTAGGAAAAATGACAAAGATTGAGAAAGTTTGACACTAACATGTAGTTTATGAGTTTTGGTTTTGAAATTTGTTCACCTCCTCACGTTGAAATAAATAGACAGATTGGAAAGGAGTTCGGTCCCCCTCATCCATCCATGCATAAAGCATGTAACGAGTAAAGACAGGGACGTCATTGATCACCCCGGGGGAAAAGATTCTCAGTCCAATAAAAATCCGTACTGGACCACACGACCTTTGATTTCAGAACAGAAAAATTAAACAATCATGGACCACACCGATAGATAAATCCATTAATCGGGACACAGTTAAATAGACACGGTACAACGATCTCGCTCTCAGAAACACCTCTTCACTACTACATGTGATCCTATCATCACCCGAGAACCACAGCCACAGGTAATTAGCGCACATGTAGTAGGATAGAGGATCATTTAATGTAAGGCTTAAACAAATGCATACACAAATTAACATGGACATGCATGTCTGTTGAATGGACGTTACCACAAATAGTAAACATAAATAAATACACACAGCGACGAGGATATACAAATCCCAAATCCAAGATCCATCGAATACGATTAATTAAGGCTGTCTCCATGCGGTTTTGTTGGAATTACAGGTGCGAGGAGCTCCCTAATGACCCGAGAGCCTTTACCGCATGTGCCCTCAATACGTACTGGTGGTAGATTGCAGCAATGGCTGCACCGATGAAAGGTCCGACCCAGAAGATCCACTAACCATTCCAAAACAATTTTCAGTAACCAAATTTAGTAACAAAAATTACATTTTTTTCATTTCTGTAGGTTAAAAATATTTTAATGACCACTGTACTTAGTATATAACATTCTCGGTAAAATCTTATTTGTCTCTTTTACAAGCTTCATTTCAAGCTCTTTCTTTTATCGACTACTTTACAACTCTTTTCCTTGATAAGTACTAAATACTATGAAATATTAAAGATAGTAGTCAGCATTAATTATACATCAATAACAAGTTTAATGTTATTAACTAGATTAATTAACTTATTAAATTATTATTAAACTTAATCATGAATAGTTTAGGTAATAGTTTGACTAATTAACAAATACTATAAAATTAAATCATTACAAAATATTTATGAATAAGAACATGTATGGAAAAAAAATTGTTTGCAATTTCAGCTAAATATTTGGAAAAATAAATAATTGTTTTTAAACAAGTTTATTGAATGAGAACATTTATAAATTAGGGTTATTTCTTAACATTTTTTTTTCTCTTTTTGTCTTCATAAGCTACTACATTTTTCTGGGAAAAGAAAAAACTGTTTTTTTTTATTTCATCCGAAAAAAAAATCATTTTAAAGACCACTTTCGACAAATTCATCTAAGCAAAAATTTATTCAATTATAATAGATTACAATGACAGATTATACGTACATATTAACCCAAATATTTGAAACACATCCACTTCATGTGAGAAGTACAGTGGGACTTATAAACTGTTTCATCGTTATTTATTTAATTTTTTGGACATAAAAGTTAACACAGAAAACTGAAATGAAATATATGCATGGATCTCGTACCTGGTCATCCCATGCTTTCTCGTTGTTGAATATGACAGCAGGGCCGAAGCTTCTGGCGGGGTTGATGCCAGTGCCGGTGACAGGGATGGTGGCCAAGTGAACCAAGAACACCGAGAACCCAATTGGAAGTGGTGCCAAAACCTGCATAAGTATTTTACTGGCTCAAGGTTTTGTATCAAATTAATCTGGTATAATTAAGTATAGAGATTTTTAGTGTTCCAAGTTCCAAGACTTGGTTTATGTGGATGAGTGAAAGTAAAAAGAAAAACGTACGGGAACATGGGAATCTCTGGCTTTTCTCTTGGGATCGGTGGCGGATAAGACAGTGTAGACAAGAACAAAGGTGCCAATAATCTCAGCGCCCAAGCCAGTGCCTTTACTGTACCCATCAGAGAGCAAGTTCACGCCACCATTGTACCTGTTGTAGTAGCTCTTCTGAAATGCCTTTACCAGCCCCGCGCCAGATATAGCTCCCAAGCTCTGAGCCACTATGTACGCGATTGCTCTCACCAGCGACACCTTCCTGGCAAGAAACAACCCGAACGTGACGGCGGGGTTTATGTGACCCCCGGAAATGCCCGCGGTGCAGTAGACGAGGACGAAGATCATGCCGCCGAAGGCCCAGGCGATGCCGAGAATGCCGACGCCATCGCAGGAGTTGCCGATGTGGGTCTGGTGGTTGTAGCCGATGACGGTGAGGATGGTGACGTAGAGGAAGAGAAGGGTGGCGACGAACTCGGCGATGAGAGCCCTGTAGAAGGACCACTTGCGGAGCTCGGCGGCGTCGTAGAATGGGACTGGGGGTGGGTCGTAATAGTCCTTGTGGGTCAATTCAGTTGGTACCTCGGTTTCTATGTCCTTGGCCATGGTTGTGAGAGTCGCAAGATTCAGCGGTGTTGTGTTGATAAGGTTCACAGGAAATTATGGAAGCAAGCGTATCTATATATACAAGGGAAGATCCTGTTGCTTGAGCTTGACGGGTGAAGTAAATTTTTCACTCTTACCCTGCCCCCCACTGAACCTACCTTTGTACTTCTATGCTCCTCATTAACCCCTTTCATGTCTTCTGCATAAAATTATTCTAATTTTATGGAAAATAAAATTTTAACACTATTTTTTGACACCATTTTGACACTGCACACGTGTCAAAATGTGTTGGACAATTTCAAATTAAAAAACAAACTTTATTCAGAGCAATTTATAAAAGGAAAATGATATTTTAACACCATTTTTTGACACTATTTTGACACTGCACACGTATCAAAATGTGATTGGACGATTTCAAATTAAAAAAGTTGAGACAGGGGTATATTTAGAAGAAAAAAACCAAAGTTTGTTTTTTAATTTGAAATCGTCCAACCATATTTTGACACGTGTGTAGTGTTAAAATGGTGTCAAAAAATGATGTTAAAATTTTATTTTCCTTTTATTTCGGTGTTCTTTCATTATCGCATCCCAAATTGGACTGTTTTTTCATTTACTATATGAGAACGTTAGGGAAGAAAGAGATTTACATATATTTGCATTTAGAAATAGTATTAAATTTGAGGTTAGTCAAATTTAACATTTTATTTAAATAATACTCTTTCCAATTTAAATAACACTCTTTCTATTTTTGTTTCTTTCAGATATTACTTACTCTCTTTTAAGATTCTCTTATAACAATAATGAATGTTTTGTTTTAAAATAATTTTACTAAAATAGTTTTATTATTTAATAAATGCATTCATAGAACAATGACAATACAAGATAGTTTAGAATTTATGGGCGAAAAAGAATTAGGAATTATCATATGGTCCCCAATACTTCTGTGGACTTGCGGACTTGGTCACAAACTTAAAACTGAAACATTTTGGATAGGAAAATTACCAAAATAAATTTAAATTTTTTTTAACTAAATATGGTGATTTCATCAAAGACTAGAAAAAATAATTTTACTATTTTATTTTAAAATTAGTTGATGATTATGAAACTAATTCAAATGTAATATCTATACAATAAGAAATTTTAGTATATAAAATTATGGGTATGAATACATAAAAAACCAAAAAAAAAATAATTTATTGATTGACCTTTATAATAATAAAAAAATTAGTAATTAATTGTCATGATAAATTAATTAAACTACCATGTTATACGACATTGAGTAAGAGAAAATTAGACCGAATAAAACAAAACACGATATAAGAGGATGAAGCATAATCCTATTAATCAGAAATAAATGGCGAAAAGGTCAAGAAGGGTATTTTACCAGAACAAAAAATTATAGTGATGTTAGACTTTAAACTGGAAAAAAAAATATGAATCTAGTACAATACTAATTGAAAAACTCATTTTATTAATTAAACAATAGAGTTTCATAACATAAAACTATAATTTTAATGACAAATTATGAAAATGCATTTTAGTTTTAATTTTATACCTGTTTAATATTGATTTAAATGTACATAATTTGTACAGAAAAACAAAAACATTATGGGGCACCACCTGATTCTGCACTGAGCTGCTGGTCCTATAAAAAAAGTTTGAAAGTACTAGTAGTTAGTCAGGGGAGAAAGATAGGTGAGATTATTAGATGATGCCATTATATTTCATCATTAAAATATTAATTTAAAGAAATAGAACATTACTCAAGTTTTAATTTTTAACTCACCAAATTAATTTTAAAAGTTTTTATTCTTTTATTAGTATGATTTACGATGTATTATAAGATTATTGTGATAAGTACTTATTTTATTAGAATCTCTTTTTTTTTCATTTATTTCTATATTATTTTCATGAAAAAGTTTAGGATTTAAAATTTTCTTTTTTTTTAAATAGATGTAATTAATTTTTTTGTTGGTTTATTTTTGTAGAGAATTGAATGTTTGAAGAAAAGTGGATGAAGTTTTCGAGGACAATCTCGCACAGCAAAAAGATCTCATGCTCAAGAAAAAAAAAAATTAGACTTAATTACCGTTTTATGTCACAAGTATTTTTAATTGAGTTATTTTAAAAAATTTTTGTCTATTAATATTAAAATATATATTTTTAATCAAGTATTTCTTATTTAATTTGTTTTGTTGATTGAGTAACGTGATTTCTATTTTCTTCTGTAATTTTATTTTATATCAATACCAAATCTCACATTTATTAATCTTCGAGATAATAAAAAAAATAATGGATAAAATAATAATCGCATTGTTCAATTAATATAAAAATAATAATAAAAAAAACTTGAGTATAATGCAGATAATTTATATTTTTTAACAAAACTCACTTAAAAATAATATATTTTATGTGTTAGATTTTAGTGTATGAAAAAGTTTTCTTTGGTTTTTAACTAATTGTTTTTGAATTCAAGTTTTATTCGTAAACAAAGATTGAAAATATAAGGTCCTTCAATATCAAAGTCAATTTGGTTCACATTGAAATGGTAACAAATGTGTAACTTATATCTTTACTCTAAATATCTATTTATAAATTTTGTGATGGACTTTTGAGTAAGGTTGACATAATTACGGTCCAAACATAACTATTTCTGATTAAACTTTTAAACAGGATGATTTTTGAGTTAATTTGCTTTAGCTTGACCTTTCGATTTCTATAGTGTTTCGATTGTTCGGTTTACCTAAATAAGGGTTGATCGTCTAGTAAATAATTGACTAGACGGGACATATTATGCACAGGTCTTCCAAGACCGAGCATCATTTAAGTTGTAAAAGGGTGTACTTGGACTGCATAGTTTTCTGTTGTCTTTGTTGTTGGCCATTCGTATAAAATTATGATAGTTGAGGGAGACAGTTGTGACACCTTAAACTTGGCGCTTGTCAAAATTTGAAGCATTAAATCGTTTTGGACCATTAGATGCAAACAGATCTAACAGTTGGACTAAGAGATAATTGAGATATGCATTTCTATACATTAGGGTTAGCCTGACCTGTCATTTTCACCTTTTTCTTTTTCTACTTCTTGCTCAATCAAGCGTTTTCTTACTCAAGGTAATAATAATGTTCACGATTCATCTTTCTTTGTATGATGAGTCTTTTGACAAGGACGATGAATGGTATAGGTTCTTGGTGCTCTACTCTTAAGCTTTTCTTCATATTTACGTTGCATCTTCTTCAGTTTTCTTTGCAAATTCGTGATCATCTCTATATGAATTGGCTGATTGTTATACACTTCTTTCACAACTATGTTACTTCTTTCACAATTATGTTGCTCGTCATATTTCATATAGTCACCATGGATTAGTATATTGTTCTCATGGTGGATGTCAAAATATTTTGAACTTATGGGATCGAGTCTTCTCTTCAACGGGTGGTCTTTAACTTATCATCTCAGAGTCCAAGTTTTATTCATCAACATTGGTCGAGGGTACCTTTCCTATGTCAAAGTATTCAATTTAGATTGTAAGGGTAATAAATGCATAATTAATGTGTAGCCTATCTCTTTATCTTGAACTTCTACTTATAAACTTTTTTATGGACTTTTGATTAGAGTATATATAGTTATAATCCAAACATGACTAATTATGATTAAACCTTTAAATAATATAATTTAGGAGTTAATATGTTTCAGTTTAACTATTTCTACAACCTGCCCGTCTAATTTTACCTGATTTAGGATTGATCATCCGATTAATAATTGCCTAGAAAAAAATACACACATAACATTTTTTATTTACTTTTTGAAGAAAAGAATATATTTATGCATAGATATTTTTTAAGCAAACGTGTTTTAAAAAAATAATAATATTATTCATATAAATTAAATAATAATTTAGGTAAAAACTACCTTTTATATTTATCAATTCTATAAATTATATGTCAAAACACTAAGTACATACGGGGAATTTTCATTTTCTACTAATTACACATAAAACAAAGATCTGACATGATATACAATTATAATAAAGTCGAAAATCAATAGGGAACAAAATGCGTTAGACAAATCATGTATATACCAAAACGAAAATTCATGTTTGAATAAACATGATAATTAACCACGATGTTGGAAATTTACAAATAGCACTGGTTACACTTTATTTAATTAACTCCATTATACTGACATACAAAAGTTTGATATATTTGATTTTAAGATCTATTGAATGACGATTGCCTAAAACGTTACAAAAAAAAAAAAGTATAGTTATGATTATCGTCCCTACTGATGACAATCGTGATTAATTTCAAAACAATCATGCATGTGTGATTTATATAAGAATAGGAACAACACAAGAAATTGAAGGGTAAAAGTATAAACGTGCAAGAAAAAAAAAGAAGTGAACTATTAATTTATATGGGTGTGTATGTATATATATATAAAATAGAATGTTAACTTTACTTGTAAACTTATTATATATAAGTCCATTTCTCTCACTCTTCATCAATACAAAAAGTGTAAAAAGAAATTAATAATTAAAAAGCTATAACCAAAATGGGGCACATATAATATAATTTTTGACCTTTAGTTTTTTAAATGTAAAAAATAATTGACTCTAAATTTTGTATATTTAGTAACTAAGTACAAGAAAAAATGGATAGTATAAAAAGTAAAGGATATATAGGATACTTAGTTTTTGTTTACAGTATTACTCGTGCACCCGTTTGGTTCCCTTAAAACAAGTTAAAATGTGAAGACTATTTTGGTTTTTAAATAGTAAACAAGGAGTGTTAATAACAATGCCCCAAATAGTAAACCCTCATTTGTGTAAGATTTCTTTCATGGGCTCAGCCCATATCTAACGTTCAATTTCATCATCCTTTTCTTTTCTGTTTTCAGAGCTAGCTTATGGGCTTATACCACTTTTATTTGCATCTTGTACTCTGAAAAAGGAAATTAAATATATGTTTTTTAATTATCTATATTCCATAAACATACTAAAAAGTATGATTTAATAAATAACTTAGTTATTTTGGAATAGTTTAAACATAATATTTACATACAGAACTCATTTTAGTAATTTGATATTATAGTTATTATTAATTATTTTATTATTATATATTTAAAGTAAGTATTAATTTAATAGGAATATAGATCAACTGTCACAAGTGATTTTATAAATATAACTAATATTGTTTAATGAGTATTTATTTAATAATTATTCATATTTTCTATATTTATAAAAATTCAAATTTGTTTGAATTATGTCTTGAAAAATTCGTTTATAATCAATTTTTTAAAAAATTATTAACAAATTTGTTGATAATTTAATTTTTATTAAATTTGTTGATGAACATCAATTTTATTGTTAAATCTAATGTAATATTTTTTATAAAAGTAATTGAGAAAAAAAAGAAGGGAATAAGGAAAAAGAAGAAGAAGAACAATAAGATAGAAAAGGAGGTGGTGGTAGTGGCAGTCATGATGAAGGTAATCATAGGAGTGATAAAGACAACCGCGATGGTTGCAGTGATAATTATAACAGTGACAACAACAACAACAATAGTTATAGATAACAACAATTATGGAGGCCATGAATGCAACGACAAAGGCGGTGACTACTAACAATGACTAAGGAAAAGGAGAAGGAGAATGAGGAATTATAAGTGGATAGAGAAGAAGGAGAAGGAGAAGGAAGAGGAAGAGGGAGGAAGAGTCACCACCACTCGGGATATTGGTTTTGTTTGAAAGGTTTTAAATTGATTGAAAAGTCCAATTCCAATATCTTGATTTGTAATGGCAATGCATACCTCTGTGTATATATCGTTTGCTAATATACGACCAATTAATGTGTTGAACCAATTACTTTCCGACATCATTTCATTTTGGTGTTGAACCACTTCAACAAGTCTACATGTAAAATATCTAACATCTATTGTTCGCACAACAATATCTACAACCCCTTTATGAGCTCAGAAACAAGAAATTGTACATTAAAGATAACCCTTTTTGTAAATTGCTCTGAATAGGTAAATAAATCATTCACTCTTGGGCAAGTCATTATAGAGAAATTTTGTGCTTGAGAGTTCCTGATGATTAAATGAATCAAAATTTTATCATACTGTTATTTTTGAGAGACGTGAGAGCAGAAGAAGCCTATCGGTTGCTTGTAATTGGATAACCAACATCAAAATCATCTTTACATTAAATAGTTTGATATTTTGATGAATCCTACTTTATTAATTGCATCTTCTATATTTATTATTGCCCCTCCAGTAGATGTTGATGGTACTCGTTGATCTATTTTTGGACCTCTACTCTATGAAAACAATATCATTTATGATGTAATTATTCCTACTTTTGTGGTTATATATTTGCATTTTTATCTGATAGGGGAAGTAGCTTCTATTGATGAATGGTTATACTAGGTGGTCCTTATGAATTAATTGTTTTACACTTCTTACTTGGTGTAGATTGTTACATGGGTTCTAAGTGGGAATTCCTTGATTTTTCGAGGCATTGAATTGTCACGAACGTTTGCATTACTGAAGCCGACATTATCGTTTCAGCTTCGTCCAACACAACTCGCGTGGGTCCTTCCCTCTAAGGCGGAACATTCTCCTATCGATTTATTTTGACATCCCACCGCTTCAATAGATCACTTTGCCATGTTCATCTTCGATGCAAGAGCGCTTGATCAGTGAGCTATTACGCACCTTTAAAAAGTGGCTACTTCTGGGCAAACCTCCTGATTTTCTCTACACCCCTACCTCCTTTATCATTGAGCGACCATTTAAGGGCCTTAGTTGGTGATTAAGGTTGTTTCCTTCTCGAAGATGAAGCTTATCCTCCATTGTGTGACTGACCGACCTTGGTCCTTGTTATTTTGAAGTCATATCTAATATTCAGAGTCTAGTCAACTATTGCGCCTCAATATTTCGAGAAGAACCAAGTAGTTCTAGGTTCGAGTAACATTTCACCCATAATCATAACCCATCCATTTTTTCTTCAACATTAGTTGATTCAGTTCTCCACTTAGTTTCACACTAAAACATGGTGTTGATAACAAAGTTTTAAGACAAATCATTTGTCCCTTAAACTTTCTATTAAGGATGAATAACTATTTTTATCACGTCGAATAGTCTCACATCACTTATAAGTCAATATTTAAGACAACTTAAATACATTTTTTCTCCTTCTATATTCTCTAAAAAAATTTTAATAACAAAATTGTGATAAAACATATATTCCAAATCGAACAATATCTCAAATAAGAATTGATTGACTTGAATAATATCACTCGTCCTCGAACTTAGAACAAAACAATATATAGTATCAATTATTTATATTTATTACATATAATATATAATGAAATTCAATAGACACAATAATGTGTAATAAATAAAAACACTTTTTAATATATCGGCAGATGCTATATGTATTTAATAGATTGTTAAAATATATAAAATTGAAAACAATTAAATAGTAAAAATTATATAATAATAATCGAGTAATAAAAAGCTTAAATGTTGTATGCAAAGCAAATGATCAATTCAGCAAAGCTAGATAATTTACCAGTTTTTCTAAACTCCGTCAATCAAAGAGAGCATCATCCAGAAAAGAGAAAACTGTCACATGGACACATGAGTTTTTCTTTTAAAATTATATGCAAACTAATAAAGAAAATTATTTACATATACATATATTTATATGCAAACTAAAAAAGAAAATTACATAATTAGTTACATATATGTATATATATATATATATATATATATATATATTTACAAATATACAAAGTTGCTGCGAAGACGACGAAGATCACACAACAGGATTCTCTTCATAAAAGTAGAGCCTTGAAAAAATGTTTGGCCAAACGTTCTCATCTTCACTGGACAAAATCTTGAAACATTATTAAGTATTTCACCTTTCTCACATACATAAAAGCTTCGGTTGGACGCGACATGCAAGTAAGAACCACCCTCCAAATGCACATGCATGCATGCGTCCATGATCAGTGGATAGGTACCCCACATCAAACGATAAACAACTTATGCATGTAACAGATCACATCAGTTAGAGCAGGGAGAAGATCGTTTATTATAGCTGATCTCGTCATTTTCGAAATCCTCAGCAGCTTCCTCGGTTATTGTTTCTAGAGTAGGCGTGTTCGAAGGTTTCTTAGGAAAAATTACAGGTGCCGGGGCAACCTCGATCCAGGAACTTAGCTTTCTCATTCCCTTGCTCATTGGGACACACACATATATATACTTTGACAACAATGATTGATCTTCCTCCTCAATCACAATATGCAATCTTCTGTAGCAAAACGAAAATATTTTCTCTCCTTCTCCTATGTCTAGAAAGAGGAGAGAGAGAGAGAGAGAGAGAGATTTTTTTCCTAAGAGGCTTTTTACAAGGGTTCAGGATTTGCTGTTTGCTATGTGTTAATTGGCAAAGATCTTATGTCTATATATATATATACACACACTTGTTGGAACTTGGAAAAAGAGATGGATGGAATTATAGGTAGGAGATATTTGGAGAAGGCATAAATAGGAGCATGTATACCTGGACGGTTTTCGGGAAATACACGTGGAGAAAGAAATAGTTTTCGGAAGCTTCCTTTATGACAACATTAACATAAAAATCTAGGAATCATCTAACCACAAACGTGTCCTATAATAATTTCATTGTCGGTTTCTAAAGCCCTACAACCCCTAAACGAATTACCTGTTCCAGAGGCAAAATAGAAAACGTCAACACCTCCTCACTTTTCTCCTCTCCATCAAAATATTCGTCTTTTCTTATCCCAACTGTTGACAATTTCGGCATAGCCTCTAGAATATACCGGAATATAGATTCTGAATTTGGAATTAGAATTCCTAATTCCTCATCTAATATTATTATTTTCTTGTTCTGTTCTTTAAACATGTTACAGATATATATGTTTCTTAAGTTTTGGGCGATATACAAGGTGAACGATGTTTCATGTTTTTAATTTAGGTTAAAACCACTTAGGCGTCCCTGTTTTTGTAAGGACTTTCCATTTTGGTCCCGTTCTTATAAAACTTCCCAATTGGGTCCTCAAAAGTACTAATTTGAAATAATCCAACCCCTACCGTTAAAAATGGTTAACGGCCGTTTAAATATCAATGACGTGGCATTATAAATTAATTTTATATTAATAATTATTAATAAATATTTGTGTGATCAGGATTTTAGAAAGGTAAATTTGGAATAGAAAATAATTTCTTCTGCAGAATCCAAACATAGCTCCCACTTCATCTTCTTCCTCCGCAAAACCCATAGTTCATCTTCTTCCTCAAACCAACCCTAAAACAGAAATTTTCATATCTCGGAATTTCGATCTTTTTCCTCAAACCGAACAAAAATAACCAAATCCTTTATAAAACCCTAATTTCGATCTTTTTCCCCAATTCAATTTGTCGAGCCCGCCACCGTCACAGTAGAGCCCGTCGCCAACGCTGCCAAGAGCCGATGGAGCTTCATAGGGTCAGTGGCGCTTCTCCCTCTGCTTCTTTTGTTCTGATAATTGTAGCCATCTCCCTGTATTGGGTTTCNTCTTCTGTATGTATCTACTGTGTGATGAACCGGAAGAGAGGATTTGATGCTTCGAATCCAAGAATTTGGATGGATTGGTGTGTGATGATGGGAAAGCGTAGTGGAGATTAGGGGGCTGCTTTGGTCTTCTCCGTTTTGATTTGAATCTATTCAGAGTTTTGGGATTTTTTTGAGGTCACAGAAGAAATGCTTGGTTGATCTTTTTGAGTCGCATCATGCAACTCTCCAGTTTCATCACTGGATCTGCCAAAGCTCTGTGCTGATTCATCCTGGATAGCATAAGAACTCTGCAGAATGTTAAAGAAATTATTAAATTGATTTTTTCTACGATTTTTTAGAAAAAAAAAATTAAATTGCTTTACGATTTTTGCAGAACGAAATTCAGAAGTCTCGTTACCACTATTTTATTGGACAAAATTCATAAAATCGCTTGACCCCTCATTTGTCCTTCCTGAAATTGAAAACTGGCTATCAATTTCAGTCTCACAGACAACAGACATGCACTACAAGACTTTCATGGATATATACTAAAGGTTAGTTGAGTCAGCATTCAATCATGTAAAACCCTGAACCGGTAGTAATTTTGGATTTATAATGTTATTTCTTATTTGTTAGTTTTGATGGGTATTAGGTTGGCTGCATCTATTGCTTTGGAGAAAAAAGAAAAGTTAGTAAATAATGCATCAACTTCTGTTGGGGCTTCCACTATTGAGGAAGATGAGTTCAGGTTCTGGGGAGGAGGAAGAAGAAAGTTCCCACTTTGCCCTTTTATAAAATCTATATTCATTAATAGTTTTTAATATAAAATTTATTTATAATGCCACGTCATCAGATTTAAACGGCCGTTAACAATTTTTAACTGTAGGAGTTGGATTGTTTCAAATTAGCACTTTTGAGGATCCAATTGGGAAGTTTTATAAGAACGAGACCAAAATGGGAAGACCTTACGAAATCAGGAACGCTGGTTTTAACCTTTAATT
This sequence comes from Vigna radiata var. radiata, assembly GCF_000741045.1. Taxonomy (NCBI): domain Eukaryota; kingdom Viridiplantae; phylum Streptophyta; class Magnoliopsida; order Fabales; family Fabaceae; genus Vigna; species Vigna radiata. Next base: position 4,764,737 of record NC_028353.1, read on the forward strand.
TACGTACATGTGCTTGGTTTTTGGTCCTATCCACTGTTTATGCCCAACGAACTCAGATTGAAGGCAACGATGTACTTGAAAAAGGATAAAAGTTCGTAGGCCACTTGAGATTGGATCAAGGCCTTTGTTTCCTTGTGGTCCCCATTGAGCCCAATTAAATGAGCCCATAAATTGGTTCAACAAAAAAGTATTATAGACTGATGACTATGATGCCACGAGCTTATAAATACCAAGTACCCAGTCTACTCTACAAGGCTACTACCACCCCCACACAAAAGTGCGATCCATATTTTTTTTAAGAAAACTTTAATATAATATAACTTTAGTTCTTTGAATTTGAACTAAATTTATTATTATTTCTTCAAATAATTTTCAACCATCGTACCAAAGTACAAAATTTTAATATTTTAAAAATAATCTCATTTTTATTTAGTATAAAATCAAATTTTAAACTATTATTGATTGATTAATATTTCTTTCACTGATGATTTTATTGATCACACTTTTTTATTTAAAATAAAACTCCAATAAAATTCACTAAAGAAACGGGTATCTTAGAATTGAATATCATGATATTATTTGTAGGTATTTATTAAAAATATTAATTTAATAAGCATCCGTGAGTATGAATTCTTTTCTCATTTCCTAATTGTGAAAAATTAGGAAAGAGTGAAAAAGTCTGAGCTAAGCATTTAATTATTCTATTCAACCTAACGCTTTCTCTCTATTAATTTGACATGATTTGTGAATAAAAAATGAAGCGGCAACACAGCATGGTGAAGAAGTAAAAGAAATAGTTGCCAATTAGCTACTGTTGAATTCCCAGTCAAATTCGTTAACAATTTGAACTGGTACTGTTTGGAAGGAACAGTTTGATCTAGTAAAGGAGCATTTTTAAATGATACAAGGTCCAAACAATGGCATCCTTATCTACAAAACAACAAAAAGACAATCGTAGGTAATCATGTTCTCAGGATAGACACACTGTTTGCACATCCTAAAATTCTAACCTAACTCCTTTGACAGCACCTCAGAATATGTGATGCGCATGCATGCACCAGTAAAACCACTTGTTTATCTTACAAGAGTCCTCGTAATGTTCTATTATCTATATCATCGTGGGATGGCTAGAGATCGGACAATCAATTTTGAATCATTTAGGAGTTATCACTAAATTTGACCACTTACCAAACTAACTACTAATTAGAGATGAATTAAAATTATAGCTGTTAAAATGGATTATAAATTACATATTAATCCAACTTATAACAAAGGTTCAGATTGAATTTGGTTGAAAAAAAATACATTTTTTTTATGCGAATCAGTTTTTAATCCGGTGTTTAAATTTGACTCATTCGAGTTGAACTGGGATGAACCGGGTTGGCCTACCAACACACCTAATTTTTTTTATTAATTTATTATCTTATAAAATTTTAAAATATATCATCTGAGTCACTATACATGGATTGTATTTTTACCTTTTTTATTATTATTTTGAATTATCTTTAGTTTAGCATAATTTTTTTTTTTAAAAAAAATTATAATTAAGTGAGCAAGTGAGGCAATTTGTTTAACCCACCAACTTGTGGTGGGACGAGTCGGTTCAAATTTTTTTGGCTCACTAATAAATGAGCTGGATTGAATTGACTCACTAAATGACCAACTTGTGGTGGATCGAGCCGAATCAGGCCGAATTACCTGTTTTGATAAAACTAATCAAAATATATTAACCTTAATATTTATAAACTTAAAAGTAAAATATAATTATTGTTTAGATTAAACCTACTTTAATTAAAAACTTATTCTAAAACCTATAAATTTAAGTTTGAGATAAAAAAAATATGTTACGTGTATTTAATAATGCATTAATTATTAACTATCAAACATTAAATTAACTTTAATATTAGAGTGTTTTTTTGCACATACTCTAGAAATAGATTAATACAACACTTAGACTTGTAAACAAGCAAATAAAACTTGAAATAGATGGAGATTAATATACAAGAAAGAAGGGGACAAGGCATATGGTTTATTAGGCCTGGTTCATTTGGTTGGTTGAATCACTCAGTTCAATTAACATTTGGTCTTCTCTTCATAACTTACACGCCACTTTCTGTTTCTACCTTGCTTTTTCTAACGTGGAACTACGAGTTAGGACCATCCTTTTTACCTTCCTCAATAAAAACCTATCTTTTCAAACTTTCTCTTAGCTATTACACTATATATATCTTATTTAAACTTCAAGACTATAAAAAATTATATTTATTTTTTATATATAACATGTCAAGATTGAGATGTTATGCTATTTAATATTATCTAATTATTATAAGTGTTTCATGATCATTAAATATTGAATTAATGCATGTCATTATCAATTTAATCATCAGTCCAATTTTAAAATATTGTTTAAAACCTCGAGAAAGTGGCATATTCCAAGGAATAAATCACTAGAAAAGCACAGAAATCTCTACTCTTATTCTACTCCAAGTATCTCATAGTTGTAAAATAACGTGTATTTTCATTTTGAATAGAAACTTTTTATTTTTTAGGAAAATGATGAGGAAAAAAAATGAGAAATTTGTTTGGAAATATTTGATTCTGCTGACTCAATTATTTGAAGAATATATTCACCTCTCTTTCTTCTATTCATACTTATAAAAAAGGATTCAACAATATATTATTATAATTCAGTAAAATCAGTAATATTAATGGTGACATTATTGGTATGGATTTTATAGAACTAAAAGACGAGAGAGTTTATTGAATGTTTTCCATCTTGGTTATAAAGAAACGCTTTAAAAGCTAATTACAAAGACGCGTTGATACAGTTTTACGACACATCTCCAAACTTAAAGAAAAAACATGTACTTGAAAGCACTCGAATTTATTAAGATCTGTAAAAGTTTTAATCAAGAATTAGCGTGTCTAATCTAATTGATAACCTTGATTATGGTTTCCTTTTACAATTAATACCTATAATCTAGTCACCTAAATTAGAATACCAGAAAGTTATAATAATAAATGATTTTTATTACAGCATAAAACTGAACATGTTTCGAAAGAAAACTAACATTTCGACTGAATGGTGAGCCATTTTCAGCTTAATTAATTTAGCCCCTGTTTTTACTTTTTGTTTTGTTTTCTTTTGCATTTTGAGCAACTTATTGCATACCAAAACCTTTCACGTCTTGGGGGTATGAATAGGCATTATTATTATTAGCCCTTTCTTAATGCTTGTATTGTACGTATCACAAAGAAAAACAACGTCAACACCATTTTTTCTTTTCATTCAAAACAATAAAATACATCATTTGACATCACTCTCTATCATTTGTACGAAAAAAATACATATATATATGAAATCCTATAAAGCATCTTTCATTGTTACTACAATATTTTAATTTTGGGAATGCTACTTCTAAAATATAAATCTTTTATATTGTAAACCTTTTATATAATATATAATATACTCGTTTTCATTCTTTCTCACTTAATCTAAACATCACTTTTTGGTTTTGGTATTTTCTTTTTGTTTCACACTTTCTCAAAGAAAGTACTAGTTATGTCTAATGCACCAAAGGATAATAGGATTAGGCTATTAGGGCTGATTAAAACTTTCCTTCTTCTCAAACAACTAATTAAGAAAATGACAAGGTCGTGACAAAAGTCGACGATAACGTGTCAAGATATAGACATCTTGATCTTGATTCAACGCTGATGGGTGGAACCCACACCTTTAAATATGACAAAATATTTTTACAAATTTATGATGAAAGCGAGATTAAAAATAAATTAAAAAATGAAATAAAAGCATTATATTAATAATATATAGATCCTTATCTTTATGTGTTGATTTTTTTTTTCTAAAATACGTGACACAAGGAAGGAAAAATGGTTTCTAAAAAAAAAAAAAACTCACTCTTAACCTTTATTAAAAGGCAATGGAAATGTTTTATTTTGTTAGTATTTGTTTAACTTTATTCAGTCGCCGAACAGAGATCTGATTGGTGAAAGTGTCTCAGTCATGGAAATCGGATAACTCTTTCTATGTTTCTCTATCTCCTTTCTCCTATCAGACTTGTTAGAAAGAAACAACTGAGTGAAGAATCTCTTCGTTTCTAAATTCATTGAAAAAGAAAAAAAAAAAACTATGATATTATTTTAATTAAGTTTAAAGTAACATATAGTTATGGGAAAACTTTTTGAGCGCATGAGAATGGTTAACTTTTGAAAGTTACGTAGCGGTTTTTAAAAGTGCAGCTAAATCATGTGTAGAATGTGTGGAAGGGAAAGGTATGGTCACGAGGTAAATATTTGGATCCGAAACATCAACGGAAGGGTTCATGTAAAATCACGTGAGGACTCTTGCATTGAACCCTTTCTATATAGTTATATTACAGTTAATTTTTGTTAATTAATTGTAACGCGTGTGGTGAGCCCTAGAGTAGAGAAAAAGTGGATTTCGTTGGCTTTATCCTTAACAACCAAAAAGCTATTATATAAATTACAAGAAGGAATAGTCAAGAGTGTGAAAATCACTAACATAGCCAAAACAGAGAGAGAGAGAGAGAGAGAGAGAGAGAGAAATAGACGTTTGAATGGCATCAAGGAAAGGCTTCCTTTCGAAGGTGAGTTCCATGTTTGCATCATCGAGCAGCGATTTGGAGGGAAAAGCTGTAGAAGGTGAGATGGAATTGGATGAAGCTGAGGTGTGGAACTGGAACTTATCCAACAGCAATAACAGTGTGACAGAGTCGAAGAAGTGGTCACGATCTGGTAAGAAAGGGTTTAAAAAGGTGGAGGGTGGTGGCAGAGTCAACCCTGTTGCATCATCCTCAATGCCGGTGAATATTCCAGATTGGTCCAAGATTTTGAAGGAGAACTGTGAGGAGCACGAGAACAGAGATTGTGTGAGTGGTGATGATGATGATGATGATGATGATGGCGAACGAGTACCCCCTCATGAGTATCTTGCTAGGAACAGAGGAGCTTCTCTCTCTGTGCATGAAGGAAAAGGGAGGACCCTCAAAGGTAGGGACTTGCGCAGTGTTAGAAATGCCATCTGGAAGAAAATTGGTTTTGAAGATTGATTTTTTCATCCGATTCCATTCCACAACTTTTCAATTTTTGGAACCTAGCTCTGTTAGAAAGAGTTCATCATACGATCGTACTTCGTATGCATCTTCTGCTCTTCTTCAACGATATTTTTTTTTTCTTCTTTTTGGACCATTCTTGTTTGCTAAGTTATCTAAGAAGATGTATAAGTCTCTTTCATTTTGAGTGTCTGAAAGAAGAATCACTCATGCTTGTAATTAAATATTTTCAACTACCTAAAAGAAGGATTGGCTTTGTACTTGTTTTTTAGTGTTACATCATTTGTATTTTTTCCCTATTCGTTAAAAGGGTTTTAGGTTTGAGTGCGGAGAAAGGGGTATGGTATTGCAGAGACAAATGGAAAAACACGATGAAATGAATTGTAGGAAAATTTAGTAGGATTGGAAGAAAAGAACACGTAAGGAAAGAAATTAAATACGTTGGCGGACTACAAGGTAATAGGTTGTTGGTAAGAGATAACGGCTCTGCTGATAAATAATTGAAAAAATTTCTTTTAACAATGTATACTTGTGATTGGTCCGTTTTAAATATTTTTTAAATATAAATTCAAATAGACCAATAAAATAATGATACGTGTTCCGTTGTTAAAAAAGTTGTCAAAATATCATTGTCCTAAATAATTTTATCATTTTATATAAAATTATCTGACAACATTTTCTTATAACTTTTTTATAAAATGTCATCATTTTATTGTCTATTTAAATTTATGTTTAAAAATAATATTTAAAACAGATCAATCATAACTTACCACATATACGTTATCAAAAAAATTGTTAAAAAAATATTGTTAAAAACAATTTTTTTTTCTTTGTATAAACAACACTTCTTAAAAAATATGTTATTTATAAGTTACTTTTTTTTTAAAAGGAAATTACCACTTTTTATAACTTCTATTATGTATATAATGCAATGTATTTGCATAAACATATTACGCCGTAAAAATGTTTCGTTATAATATAAATAAATATATTCATACATTATTTTATTGCGCTTTTATAATAATAAAACATATAGTGCATATTTCGGAATAATTTCAGGGCATTTAACTTTTAAAAAATAATTATTCATATGTTAATTTTTAATAACTTAACTTTATGAAATGATTATTTGCTCCTAACAAATTATTCCCAAAACCGTAGTTATGTGTACGGTATACAATGTCTTCAAAAGTAATTACGAAATTTGTGGTATATTTAGGCAAACAGAATGGATTAGAGTGATGACAAAGGTCCACAGGTAAGATGAATGATAAAAAATAAAGAAAAAGAATAATAAAAAATAAATAATATAGTAAAAAATATCACATCTATAAATAAATGGAGAAGATAATAATGTATAATTTTTCAATTCCACTTCAACTCTATTTTATTTTTCTTATATACTGAAAACATAAATGTTACATACGATTAGTTTCTAATTAGTGTAGATGCATAATCACATGATTAATAATAAACCGTATTAGAAGTAGACATGATTCATGAACTTACGATTCTTTGATTGTACTGTATCATACGCTAAAATGTCCAATGAAAATTTAAGAGGTTTCATCTCATACGCTAAAATGGTAGGACCCTAAATTGACCAAAAACAACTCGCAAAAATTTGACAAAAGTAAACCCTAAATCAGTTTTAGACATTGTCAGTGTCATCTTTAGCCCTTTAAAACTAAATGTTCCTAAGCTTTATTTCCTTGTCCTCATTTAATGTAATTAAAATGTTTGCTGAATTCATTTTTTCTTTTCCTCACAAGAAATATATACTGTCTTAACATTTCATAGTCATATTAATTAAAGATTCCATTCACATTTAAAAAAGAAAAAGAACATTCTAAGAAAGTGTCCAGTAGGACTAAATTAGTTAAAATTTATTTATTTATATTGGAGTCTAGAAAGATTTTCTTTTTCGTTTACTTAATCTTTACTACCATAGAAAATTTAAACGAACTACACTTCATAAAATTAACAAATAAACAAATTAAAAATATGAACCTACAGTGTGTTTGGTTTCCAACTTCCAAGAGACAGTAACTTTATTTTTGCATCACCAATCTCTAATATTTATTTTTAGTATCACTCTAAAAACTCGAATTCATGAATTTAGATTTTATTCGAAATGGGATTTTTGTTCATATCTTAACCCTTGATGCATTTAACTTCAGATAGGAAACTAAAGTACAATACTGATACTAGAGTCTGAAATATCTACAAATTTCTACAGTTCAATCGATAGTTTTAATAAGCACATTCACATTCTGAATTCTTTTTTCTTCATATATATGGTGTCTACCACTAAAAACCAAAGACTAAAAGATTAACTGCAATTAAAATCTAACCGAAATCAAACTTTATTCAAGTAGAATAGAAGAAAAACAACAAAAAAGAGTGATGCATTCAGTGACTTGGAAAGATCCAAAATCCAAAATACACAACAATTTTCCAGCTTCCTTTCCTACAGCTCAAAGGCCCTCAAAAAACCGAATGTGGTCTTCAAAAGTCTCTCCATGTCTTATTTTGCTCACTGATCCATCATCTTCAACCTAAAATATTTTACAGCATAAAAATGTCATGCTTTATAACAAATCATGATAAGTTAAAATTGTTTGTTTTCAAAACCTGCATGGTATTCTATAAAGCAAGTAAATATAATAAAACCACCGCCAACAAAGTTATTAAATATTACAACTTTCAATCATTAATTATAACAAGCAGTACCCTCGTTTTATATACTGTGTTTTCTCAAAACATGTAGAACTTCAAATGGTTTTGCCAAAGACCTTAAACACAGAACAATCATTAGAAAAAAATATTATTCTTATTCAGAGAGGTTTTCCTGATATTATAAGTTCATTGACGATTATCAAAAGGCATGTTCACTGAAAACCACTCCCTAAGCCTGCTCAAAGAAGTTAGCAAGTTGAGAAAAGCAACTCCATACCCAATACTCAGGAGGCCGCATCTTTAGATTGTATGTTGATGCCATGCTCATGCAATAAGCGCCAGCATCATGAACGACCAAACCAGTACCCTGACAATAAAATTCAGATGAGATGGTTTAAAGAAGTTAGCATTGTTGTCATCTTTGTTTTGTACAAATTATGCACATTTATTATTTAAGCAAGTAGTTCAATTTAAATTTAAGAAAAAAAATATTATATTACCTTGGCAGGAGTAGGAAGTTCTCTTTCTTTTCCTAAGAAATCTGCAGACTCGCAGACTGGGCCAACCACGTCAAAGGTTGCTTTCTCAGCATTTGATGGGGCAGGGGAAACCAACTCTATATGCTGCACCCAAAAATTAGATGTCACTATTAAACATTCACGTAAACATAGATTGACAAAACCCATCAGCATGAGGTAGCCAAAATGACCTTGTGCTATCCAAGAAGTTTCTTTAGAACATGCTAAATCTAACTTTGTTCACTTCTAATCCGTTTTCCAATCAATAATGTCAAGATTCCACCAGATTTGGAAAAACAGAACCAAAAATGTTATTGCATGCTTTGGTATAGTGAGATAGAAATCCAAAAATACAAGATTAGTGTTTTCTCCTTTATGCTATATTCGGCAAACAAGCGGGTCAAGGTTCTGGAATCCCAACCAAACTATAATGTATTGATCAATTTTTAAAAGTACATTATGTGCTACGGGAAAACACAACCTTTCATAGGGCCTAGAATTCTTCGTTAGTTTCTGAAGTAAGACATAGCATAATGGCAGCCATCACATAAAAACTTCTCATAAGAAAAAATTATCTTTGTCAAACACCCACACCACACCGATATTGATGTATTGATTAGAAGATACAACAAACCTTTGGCACTTGCATTACATACCTGGTAAGCATCATAGAGACTAGGGCGGATAAGTTCTGCCATACTTCCATCAATTACAATGAAGTTTTTAGATCCATTAGTTTTAACCCCTGTCACCCGGTTAACTAAGCAACATGTGTTAGCAATGAGTGATCTCCCTGGTTCAATGATGAGATTAAGACCTCGGGAAATAACAAGATCTCGTACCTACTCCAAACATGACACAAAAAATTGATATTAGCAGGTATGGCATGTGCACAGTTAATAAAACGTAGTCCAATTTACTTATTCTGCTATAAAGGGGTCAAAGACTGATATAAATTGGCAGTGCATAAGCATGTGCTCCTTATGATATATAACACTTACAAACATGTGTGAAAATGCATTCATAGTATATGTTATTTCCAGGACACAGATAAATACATAGTCATATTCGATTATTTAAATATCTTTGGATCCCAGTGGACTTGCTTCGATGGCCAACCTCAGCAAACACGTGAGATATTATCAAATTAACATGATTAATACAAACTACTTATCTATCAGTTATCACACATAAACTGTGCTCATAAGGACCTCCAGCACCAGTCATTTGCACATTAGAAGGTCCAATAGTTACTTCTATGAAAATTCAACATGCATGAAGGCTTCTATTTCAATAAAACATGATAACTGCTAAGAACTTCAGATCACAATTGACAAATGCAATCTAGTAATTGATGAGATGTTTGGGTCATTTGTACTATAGCATCTTTCAACAACTATAATTAACGCAAAAGTTCTCAATAGATGACATTGATCAAGTTCCTCAAATACTGTAACAAAAACATATATTGTATAATTTAATATTAGTTCCTAAAGGACTTATTTATCACGTTTGCGTGCATCTAAAATTTACACAAATGGTAAATGCTAAATTTTAATTGTATAACATTGCAATATTAAGAATATCTATTTATCACCCATTGCTCATTAGTGATATTCATTACGCTAGTTTGCAACTGCAAACTTAATTACATATAAAATGTAAAGATGAAATGATATGGGCTGAGTCCTCACAGTGTCAATGAGATCTCTAGGTGAAGGAAGGATGGCACCAGAATGATAATAATCTATCCCAAGTCCTCCTCCAATATTTAAATAATCAACTTCAAAACCCTGAGCTCGGATTTGATCAATATAGTTGATCATAATGGTGGCAGCATCCCTGAAAATGTCTACCTGAAAGAGTGGAAAAAAGAAAACAGCTATATTTAGATAAAGATTAAGAATCAACATAAAGTAGTGCAAAGCTTGAAATTGACCTAAGCAAGAATGTTGTACACAAATAAAGGAAAAAAACATAAATATAAAAAGGGGTGTATAACTTAATATACCAAAGAAAAAATAAAATCAGCAAAAAAATTAATAATTTCCATCTAACCTTGGTGATTGTTGAACCGAGATGGCAGTGGGCCCCTACAAGTTTGAGCTCATTAGAATGCTCCTTCACTGCATCTAAGAACCATTGCAACTTCTCATTTCTAATGCCAAATTTAGAGTTCTTATTCCCAGTAGCAACATAAGGATGGACCTAAGGATAACAAAGTTAGAAGTTTAAATATTTTCAAATAAAAAACATAAATTATGCATATGAGAGCTAGAAATCCGAGGTTTCAGGTCTGCCCAATGGTGAGCTGTTCACTAAACTGTCAATCACTATTAATACAGAAAAGTTTTAGTACAGTGAAGATAAATACAGGAAGAGTAAAGGAAACTGCTATAAGTGCTGAAATGGGGTATTTTATAATGTCAGTGAAAGGAAGATATCGTATGAATGTAATATGTAATTGCCTGAGAACATTGATAATTAATTGCTGAAATTACGCAAAGCTGTTTGCAATCAAATGCCCTGAGCAATGCATTAGTTAGAAACTAGACTAGTGTCATTAACCATGTTCACTTTCTTCTACACCAGAAAACTTATTTTAGCCGCATTAATCCTGATAGCAGAAACACATTTTAAGGAATTAAACATTTATTCTTTTCAATGGAAGCCTCTTTCGATCTGTTCAACTTCAGTTGCCTATCAATAACACCTAATCTGAAAAAGTTGCCAAAGCCTTACAAGACTAATAAGTCAAACATGACAACTCAATTAGCAAAATTTGGACAACAACATACCTGTGGATCTACATCAGGATTAATCCGAAGTAAAACATTGACCTTCTTTCCAGCCCTTTTTGCAGCCTCTACAATGTTCTCCAAGTCAAACTCACTATCAATGTTGACAAACACACCTGCCTGGGCAGCCAAGACCAAGTCCTCCAAGATTTTACCATTCCCATTAAAGATACACCTACCCATCCAACCCAGAAATAAACTAAGAATACGTGAAACTCTTAACAACACAAAATACAAAAATGCCAAACGACATGTAATGTGGGTATAAAAAAACACAACACATTAATTGGTTGATTGTTATTGAACCTTGTGGGATCAAAGCCAGCACGAAGAGCCAATCTAAGCTCATTCCCACTAACAAGCACAGCTCCACAGCCCAAGTGCCTCAAATGTTCCAGAATCTTCAAGTTATTGTTGGCCTTAATGGCATACCCAATTATAGAGTTCAACCCTTCCAATGCATTCCTATAGGCTTCAACATTCCTGGTTATCTGGGGCTTGCTGTAAAGATAGAAAGGCCTTCTCTCAACAGATTCCATGATGTCATGTACCTTGAGGCCCTCACAGTACAGATACCCATCTTCGGATTTGGTGAAACAGTGCTGAAAAGGAGCCTTCTTTGAGTCCTCTACCGCGGTTTGAGCAGCTTTCTGGGAGAGAACAGCTCTAAGAGCACGCGGTCTGAGGGTGGCCTTGAATTTGAGGGGTAGAAGTAGCTTTTGAGATAAAGGGTTTTGGTTAAAGGAGTGGTTATAGGTTTTGGGAAGGGAATGAGAGTGAGAAAGAAGGTGTGAGCCTGCCATTGCAGTGTCTTGATGAATGATTTTGCCGACAAGACTATGAGTTGCAAGGAAAATCACATGTCAAAACCCTCGTCCATGTTGCTTTTTTTTTTTTGTTCTTTCCTGAAGCTAAACTACAGCAAGAGGGCTACTTCTTTGTAGGCTTGGCCCATTACAAAGCCCAAAAATAGGGCCCAAATATATACATTTTTTCTGGTCCAGTATCTATAGACTAAATGAACACATTGTTTTTGTCAGCCTAATGGCTTTTTGCAAGATTGAGAAGGCTAGAAAACATAATTTCCAACTTGGTTTTTTCTTTATTTCTTTTTAATTAAATGGGCTGAATATTTAGAAAATAAGGAATATCTAAGTTCCTAGTACCAACAAAATTTAGATAGTAACATTAAATCTCACACACTTAAGATATTAAAGTCCAGCTTCCAGTACCAACATAATGTTGGTAGTTAAATTAGTTACACACAATTCACATTCATACTCATTATAATCATTACCATTATCTTATATATATCTTTATTCTACTATTTATTATTGACTTTAGCAACAGACAGTTTTATACTATGTGAGAGTAGGATATTCAATAAGTGTCAATTTCGCCTTAAAGATTTCCAGCAAAAACAATAATATTACTAAATGTGCTCTGTTATTAATTTAAATTTATTAAAACTCACAATTGTTATTATTTTATTCCGTATTTAGCAAATATTTTTCATGAAATGTTAGATGTCAATAATCTTAAATGAATAATACAAATACATTAAGAAAAGTGTATTGAAAAAGTAATTTAAATATTACGACCGAGCGTTTTTCTTTGGCGTTGAAAGTGGTTAAACATGTAAAGATTTAGGTGTGCCCCAAAAGTGGGCTACATATATTTTTCTTTCCTTTATGTCTTTGATTTATTTGATACGAGGTGGGTTTTTTAACATTATTTTTGATTTTGTTTGGATATTGAAGTTATTCTCTGTCAGAAATGTTTTTGTATGACTTCAAACATTTCAAGACCAAAAGTTCATGTTAAGTTTAACTTTATTTAATATCAGTTGAACCATTCTTTGAACGTGATTTTATATTTATATAATATAGCAGGAGGTTGATAACTTTTACTTTCTATTTAAACATTAAAAAATACTGAAAGGTGAAATAAATGCATAAACTATTTAATACTTACTTTTATGAATAATTAAAACTACGATCAAATGTATAGTTTTTTTAATTATTATTCATAAGACACTTCTTTCACGTTGATCTCACTTTTCCGGATCAGTGTTATAAACGAATCTTAGATAAGTAATTAGAGCTAAAGTTGGTCTGACATTGTTCTAAAAGGTGATTATTTTAAAAAAAAAAAAATAAACAAACCCAATGATAGGTTCATGATAATTTTAAGAATTTTATAGAAAAATTGAAAATGCAAATGGGCTAATTAATGCCATTAAAGTTGGTCTTCACATTGGGGACCAATTTTGGGTTCAAATATTATGAAGAGCGGCATGGCCATGATTAAGACACTCGTGATAACATATACATCTTTTTATTGTCGGTTAAAAGAAAAGGACAGAGGAAGAGAAGAGATAATTGTCGAGATTGTTTAGACTAATAGATTTGGACATATATGGGTAAACTTCTGTATATGGTGAAACAATAAAATCGTATGATATCGAATTTTCCTTATCCAACAGACACGGTTGAAGAAATTGTTGATGTGAATGGTTAAAAGGGAGATTTGGCAATATAATGCAGGTCCTTTTAACTTGAGAAAACTGAACCATAATAAACAAACCATGTTACCCAACATAACAATAAAATATTCCTTGGAAGGTGCTTGCACAATGTAGTGGTCCTAGACGTATATGCTTGCCAAAACAAGCACTACATAATGCACAGTCAACTGTGTGTATTATAGTCAATACCCAAGACTAGCTCTTTAATTTAAACAAGTTGACTGATACAAAGAAAGGAGCTTTTCCATGCCCTTTTTTCCTCTTTGCCCAAAGATGAAAGCTTTCCAAGTCCTCATGTACTACCATATTACTTTTTCTTCCATCTATCATTGCATTGCTTTCTTCCAGCATTTTCAAACATTTTCTATTTCAATGTTCAGAGAGGGAAGAGGATAATACATTATTCTGTCTGTCTGTTGCATATTGGAGGCATGCTCTCTTCAGGCAAAACTTTAAAAAAGAATCCTTGATTTGTTTATCCTCAAGAAATAACAACATAAGAACTGCTAGAACACAACCACTTTAGTGTTCCGGAGATATGTCTGAAGCAATAGCCCCAAATGTACAAAACAGTTGTTTCAACCACTGGCAATTGTTAGATGAGACCGGGGACCAAAGATGGCCATCATATTGTCTTCAGATGCATGTGCCACATGACCCATTTAACTTTTTCTTTGACTCCCATGTTGCCCCTGCCAACACATGGCACTGTCCCATTCGCTGAGGGATAAAAGGGTCCTACAAACCTCACTCTCTTGCTCCAACTCATTTCAGGAGTGCAACCCTTTCTTTCCATTGCACTTCCTCCCAAGAATTGGCCCCGGTCACTCAATACAGCTTCCATGGCACTCAGTTTCTTGTCTTTACTTCTCTCACTCTCTTAGAACTCAAAAACCAGTTACTTCAAGACAGCTCTGCAACATTTCTGTCTCAATTTCGGTCCCATTCTTAATTATTAACACTTGCCAACATTTAAGTCGGACCATAGTTATGTACACCATACTTTCTTTCCATCAACTCGTGGACACTGACTGTTCTTTCTTTATTCTTAGTTAATTGCTTTAATCATCTCAGCAAATTACAACAAAGTTTCAAGTTATTGATAAAGGAATAAGTACTGTGCATGGAAAATCTGTTCGTTGTCTTGGCCAGTCAAACGTAAAAATTAATTGGCATTGAGAAATAATAACAACTTCAGAAGCAGGTACTTACAACTTCAAGAAAATCGAAGTTTCACAAGTAATGGCAATAACTAATAGAGTAGTATCACATATCAAGGTCAATCCTGGTAATTTACACAAGAAATTAAAAGGATAAAAGCAGAACAGCGATAGAAAATATAACTTCTTCCAGCTTCAAAATTCTATATGGTCTCATCTTCCGTGCACGTGAAGTAACCTAACTACCTTGACATGTCATAATCTTGAGGGTATGCAAGCTGCTGTTCTATCTGCCAGCTCAACTTGGAAGCAACACCCTCATGACAGGGAACGTAATCCTGTGAATTAAACACAAAAATATTTCATATTACTCAACTGCATAGTTTTGCACAACAAAAGTTGATTACGTATACAATTGATAGAATAAGCTTGATGACATAAATGTGCATGTCCTCGGACATCCAAGAAAAGTTTTGTTTTGTGCGTCTACAAATCTTTTATTTACCTGTTTGCATATACAGTATGAAACCAGGGAAACCTTTGTTTTGATGTGACTTTTCCAATGAAATAAGAGAAAGTGGTTTTATGTGAGACAGTTGCTTCAAATTGTGAGAATCAAATTGAAAAGGAGTTGTGTAATGCCCACAAAGCTTCACTAGACTTTTCAAAATGAGTATAAGGTTGATTCAAAAGGGTAAACGTCAACATCTGTTTTGTTTTAAACAACATGGAAATATAGTTTTAGTAAGGAAATATTACCTCCAATTTCTTCACCAACTCCTTTGCTGTTGGTGCTGATACAATTATGTGACGAGCATTTGGACTGATAAATCCCTCTTCCACGGCTTTGTCAATAAATGACAGCAAGGAATTAAAGTATCCATCGACATTTACTAATCCCACCTACAATTTTTGGAACGTCATACATAAGTAGGCTGCAAACACCAGACAACTAAAGGAACATAAAACATTGAGTAACATGATTCCCATAATGATCAAGTCAATTACCGGCTTGTCATGAATCCCAAGTTGTGCCCAGGTTATGACTTCAAGAAGCTCCTCTAGAGTCCCATATCCACCTGCATGTGATTTTCATCAGTTTCTTCAAGAATAGAAAGCACAAACATAGAATGAAAAAGTCAAATTGAAAGGGTTTAATAAAAAGGGGAAATAGAAATTTAATTATAAAGTTTGAAAACTGTATTTCAACTATTTGTTTGTTTTTTAGGTATGATTGTGGTATCTATGACCCTAGCATTTAGTACTACCAACTTGTTGTTGAAACAGAATCATGGATTTGGCAGTGTCAAGGGAGAGTTCATCAGAGATCATGAATTGACCCTCCTGGGGAATCCTCTTTCGTACGAGGGACATCCAAGATAGAGTGAATGACAACATTGTCTTCGAGCGCCTCCTCTCTCTCTCTGTGTCACTAATTTTCAGCATTCAATTATACACTGAGGATGCTCACAACGGGCAGTTAAAAAAGTCTTAGAAAAGGGTCAAGCATTATTCGGTGTCAGGTGCAGGTGCTAGTTGGAAACGTTATCTCGTGAAAGTTCTCTTGCTTTACTCTCCCTCTTTATCAAATAAGGGAAGTTTTGTAGAATCACGTCACGGTCCAAACCAAAGTTGAGGGAGAAAATGTGTATGTATATTCAACCTGAACCTAACCACAGTGGCTCAGAGTTGCAGAAGCTTAATTTATATCCCAAGATATATATTAAGGGTTCATGAAAGGTCAACATCATTTTCAGCCTGCTTTGAAGGGTTGCTCTCTCTAATCATAGCATTGGGATGTGCCATGAAAGTTGGTTTTGCAGCAGTGTCAATTGAATTGAATAAAAGAGGCCCAAAAGAAGGTTTGGTTAGAGACACTTTTTGAAAATTACTAAATTCCTGTCTTATTCCCATGCCACAATGTTTACTAAATAAGTGGACACTAGTCAACATTATCCATTACGTGTCGTGCCTTCCAAATCATCACACAAGTCTTTAACGCCTTGTCAAGTACTGTCCATAATTAGGCGTGGTAAGCACTTTAAAATTGTTTAGCCAAAAAGGTTTAGCAAAGAAAAAAAAAAAAACACACCAAAGCCAGTGTCAGTTTAAAAAGCTTGTAAACTTTTGTAGACAAAACCATTTTGCTGAAAAGCAACACAAGTAGTAGTAACACCGAGAAATCAACGGGAAACATGTCGGTTAACTAGCCTCGAAACAATCATCAACGGATATTCCCATTACGAAATACTATTACCACAAAAATCATTTAAAATTCTCTTCCTTCCTATTTTTATCAATCCTCTTAGTCACTTTATAAAAAAGTTTGTATATTTCAAATATGTATTATAATATAATATGTATACACACACAAACACAATATATGAGATATCAAACACGTTTATCTTTTGTCTAATACTTGTTTTATAAAATATTAACAAGACATGGCATAACTAAAGTGAATGAAGCACATCGTGGTTACAACCTTTTCCTTTTTTGTTAGTGTATCTCTGATTCTAATGTGCAAACAAGTATATTCGCAGTCTAACCTGGTAAGGCAATAAAGGCATCTGAATGTTTGGCCATCTCTGCCTTCCTTTGGTGCATATCAGCAACAGCTTTTACTTCTCCCACCGTTTCACCAGTTAGCTGCAATGGAGCATCAAAACAAAGGAATCCAAAGAAAGAGCATTCAGTAATGATGAAAGTTGCAGGGATGGAAATCTGATACATTAACCTATTTTGAAAACTTATTCCAGTGGAGTACTACAGTACAAGACATCAACACAAGCATTGGTCGACGGAAACAAGTTATTAAAAACAAAATGCAAAATAGCTGAGTTTTCATTTACAAAATTTACAACATGCTCGTGAAGGAGGGAATAGAATGCTTGGGTATAATCCTTGATGAAGTTGAGAAACAAATTAAATANACAAATAAACACAAGTAAGAATAGTTTAAAGTTTAAAAGCGTGAAGAGAAAAGGGGCTAATCTTTTTCTATTGGTTGGATCAGATATACATACCTCTCGAGGCATGAGCGTCTTGGGAATAACTCTGCAAGAGACAATTACAAGACAAATATAGCATCAATAGTGAAAGAGACTAACAAAAAAATAGAGTGGTTACTCATTGACTGCGAATCCTTGTTCTTGCCTTTTACCCAACAACTTTGTGGGAAAAAAGAGAAAGGGGAATTAAAAAGAAACAAAAAAAAGGTAAAACGGTGAGGAAAATAGTGTTTACCCAATGACATGGCGACCGCCATCATGAACAGCTTGAGAAACTAAACCCATTAGACCAATGCTTCCCCCTCCATACACCAGATCGATGTTCCTTGAGACCTTCCAACATCATTCAAAATAATATTAGTCACCCTAGGAATAGTAAACAATAATAGTGGTGGTTATGATTGCGTATGATCTAAAAGAAAGAGTAATGAATGACACTATAGAAAACAATCCCCTGAGAGTACATTCTTCACTGTTTCAAAATGCAAGAGTAAAAGGGGAAATTATTCCTCAACGCTCAATCACTCAGCAGAAGACACTTGCTAAATCCGTACAGTGTTCAGTTCAGAGCCCCTGAACCAAAAGCTCAAGAGGTAAGGAAAAAAAAAAACAATGGAGTCTTCAAGCTCTAAACAAAAACTACTCAGAGTTTAACAGTTTCAGAATGCTGAAGAGACATCATCTTTGCATTGCGAACATAACCGACTCACCCGTTATGGTTTCAAGGGAATCAATAACCATACCCAAATGAAAATGTAATAAAGAAGTGAGCTTGCACATGATGAAGTTCACTCTGAGGAAAAATATTTACCACCCCATACGAAAAATAGAGGAAAGAAAAGGTTTTGAAGATGTTGAGGAAAACAAAACAAAAGCATAATGCAGAGAAAAGGAAGACATGAAGAAACAGCATACCAGTTCATTGCCGAGCTCAATGGCAGCATCTTGATAGCTACTCTTCTTGCCGGGGCTACTTCCACAGAACACACAAATCCTGTTGAACTTTGAATGCGTTATCTCACAACGTGTCTCCATTTGTTAGTTGCAAGGAAGATAGTTAGTTATATGTTATCTTTGACAGTCACACAAAGATTTTGTAATGTTTGTAAAACAAAAAGAGTGTCACAAAATCCAAATTCTGTTCCAAACACTATCTTCCCCTGTTTCAAGTTGTTACAAACAAGTGTAAGAGTGAGTGAAGCAGTAACAACAATAACAAAATTACACTCCTTGAGAAGAAAAAGAGAATTTAGGAGAAGACTCTGTGATTGCTTCGCTACTACTCTTAGAACTCTCATGCCTTTATATAATAAAACCATGTTGCTCTTCGCACGTGACCGCCATACCAGTTGGCACGCGCGCACTTCCCCATCTCTATTTCTGCAGAAATAGTAACTATATGAGTAATCCTTATTAAATTTTAAGTTTAACATGAAAATATATTCTACCACTTTCGCCTGTCTTAATTTCAAAATAATCATACATAAAAAAATAAGGTGATTTCTAACTATTTATCGTTGTAAAATTATTTATATATTCATAATATATCGAAGCTACCCTCTGATAATTGCATACGAATTTCAAATGAAATGATGTCATTAATTGAATATGAAGATAGAAAATATCTTGACCTCTCTCTATAATAGTTGAGGTTTTTTTTTTTTTTTTCTAGTAAAAATACACGATAATTTTTCGTTGTTAATGCTTGTTTGTTCAAGAATGGAATTGTACTTTTCTCCATTCCATGGACTTGCGTAAAATAAACTTAAATACGACTTTTACCGAAGCATCATTTTTTTTTTTTATCATTTAAAAGTGTAAATTGTTTATATTGATTATGTAGTAAGGTTAAACTATTTGAGTCCCAAATTGAAAGAAACAGTATGGTCTGTTTTATGTTTAAATTTTGTTAACATAAAAATAATAACTACTTTTATGGTAATAACTTATTTTTTTTCATATGTTATATGGGAAAGACATATTTTGAAAATGCTTTGTTGACACGCTAATAAAATTACATTCTTAAAAAAATGTTTTCGGGAATAGGATTCAACGTTTAGTTAAAATAATTTTTTCTGCTTAATTTAATATTTTTTTTTTCATATTTAGATGGAAAGTATATGCTTTGACGCTAAAATTAATCTAAATTCAATTGATAAAGTAATTAATATTATAATAAATATATAATAAAAAGTCTTAATAACTATAATTTTGATATATATTTATAAAAAATTTTATTTCTTTTATTTTTTATTAGTGTTACTCTAATTAAAATTAAAATCGATTTAAACTTTATTACTTGTTTATTTAAATGAATTAAATGTTCAGATGATTTTGATAGTGATTAATCGGTTTTTTCTACGTTTGGACGATCGATCGTGAATTATAACTTATATGCATCTTATAAATTTACTAGTTTTATATTTAAAAATATTTCAGTTTAGTCCTTCCATTAAATATATATTTTTTACACAAAAAATATTTAAATAAATTTTAATTTTTACTTTGGGTTTGATAAATTAAAAAATGTATAATGATACAACTAAGATTATGTGTTTTTAATTACAGAAAATATAATTATCCTCACCAGAAGAAGGAAAGGAGCCAGTAAACCTTGAAACTTTTATTTAAACCAATCGATAAATTATATTCCATAAAAATAAAAACTTAAATTTATGATAAATATTATTTACATTAAATTGTTATATAAATTGTGTGTGAAAAAGTTATCAATTACCATTATTCATGAGGAAGAAAGCTAGTTATTCATTTTTGACACTGTTTTGATAATATAACAATATTATTATAATTTTAAATTAAAAAAATAATAAATTAGAATTAATATATTATTATTTAATAGTATCAAATGAACTTGTTTGTCGTTTTGGGACTGTTGTATTTATGACCATCATTAATGTTTCTTCAAGTGTTGTTGATTCTAGACATTTTCCTTCATTCATGATTCTTTAATTTTTTTTATTTTCTTTTTGATGTTTTAATCTTAGTAGCTATTTTTCATTATGGGTTAAAATTCAGATAAACTAAAAACAATTTTACATAAACTTTGAAGTAATTAAAGAAATCGAAAAAATTAAAGAAATTGAAAAAAATCAAACAAGTTGAAGAAACTGAGAGAAGTTAAAGAACATCAACTCAAACAAGAACCTGAAGAAGAAGTGGCTGCATTAATGTGTAACATATTTGTCTCTTTTTGTTTAGGTTCTCTTTTGGAATGACGTTCTTCAACCTTTTTTACTTCTTCAAATTTTTCGATTGTTACTATTAATTCAAGTTCATGTAAGATTGTTTCAAGTTAATCGAGATTTGAACTCAGAAAAAAATATATACTCAAAATTAAAGAAAAAAAAACATTAAAAATATGAGAAACGATATCAAAAATTAATAAAATAATAACCGTCATAAATAGAGCATGATGTCGCAAAACGACAAATAAATTCTTTTGGAACAATCAAAATAATAATATATATAGTTATATTATTTTTAATTTAAAATTATAATGTATTTTATTACACTATTAAAACAGAGTGTCAAAAATGAATAACGAGCTTTTTCCTCATAAATAATGGTAATTGGTAACCTTTTTACACCCAATTTATATTCCATTTTAATATAAATAATATTATTATAAATTTAAGTTTTGATTTTTTTATGAAATAACTTATTTTAATTTATCGTTTGATTTAAAAAAAGTTTAAAGGTTTAGTTACTCCTTTCCTTTTTCTAGTCAGGATAATTACTTTTTCCTACCATTAAAAACACATAATTTTAGTTGTATTATTATAAATTTTACTTTATCAATCTCACAATAAAATTAAGACTTATTAAAATATTTTTGTGTAAAAAAATAGATATATGGTGTAAGTGAAATGTTGTTAAATATAAAACTAATAAATTCATAATTGAGTTGTACGTACCGAGATATATACCGATTAAAATAACAGATCGATTATTATTTAGGTTCAAAGGAAATGAATCAAAATTAGTTGAATATCTAATTAATTTATGTAAGTAATTAGGTTTAAAGAAAGTTGAATCGTTTTTAACAAAAAAATTTATGAAAAAATTATAAATACAGATGAAAAAAATATATATCTTGAAGCTTTTTATTATGCATTTATTATAACATTATTTACGTTACTAGTCAAACTTAAGTTTATCAAAATACATCTCAAATCAGTTAAATAACAATTTATTTAAAAAAGATAATATTGAAATAAGTGACAGAAATTGTTTTAAATACTACATCCGAAATTTTTCACACCTACAATAGACATCAAAATGTTTTCAGAATATCTGTCAAAAAGTTTTGTGATGTCAAGTTGATTCTGAAAACAAAAATAATAAATATGTAATTAATGAGTAATTTATCTTTTTTATCTTGAATTTCTATTTATAGTTTTTATAATTAAGTTTTAATTACTATTGACTTACTTTTGGTCAAATCCTGGCTAATTACAATCAAACCTTTAACCATAATAGTTTTTCAAATTAATCCATTTTACTTTTATTGTTCTGTTGTTATATAATCAATGTATTTTGACCATTCAATGTAATGTAAAGAATTTCACTATTAACGAGATGGAATGGAATATACGGTACAATGACCATACCTATGTGGTTCCAAATCTACATACAAGTAGTGGAGATGGCAATCTGAGGTCTAATATTTCAGCAAGGACACGTTGCCCTTATCTCTTCCTTAAATCATGTTCGTGTTCTTCTTTTGATCAGGGGCTGCTGTGAGTTTTTGAACCTGTGATGTCATGACTCCACCAGTCTTGTTAGTGTCAATAATAACTGTGATTAACATTGTCATTTTGCTTTTAAGACGATAATTTATGATTCATCTGTTTTAAATATTTTTTATAGATAAATTAATAAAACTATTATAAAATTTTATTAAAATATCATTATTTTTCCTTACACTTGTTATGTTTTGCATTCATTTAGTCCTTACTCAAAAGTGATGAAATCATTTAGCTGCCCTTTATCCATAAGGGCACAGCATCAACCAACAAAATCATCTCTCCGTAACTTTTCAACCAACCAAAACACCATTGCTTGCTAACTAATGAGAACAAAACCTCTTCCTAACCCCAACAAAACTTTAAAACAATTAATAATTCTTCCCTTGGAAAGAACAGCATAGTGGGAACTCACTGTCTTTGCTTTAACCCTACAAGACCACCATGAAAAATGACATACAATTCTTACTACCCTTATGCCTTTGATTAGCTTCACCTCCTAAAATGGAAAAAGGGTCTCCATCAAATCAAGAAAACTCATTTTTTTATATAAAAAAAGTTGAGTTTGTCGTCAAAATAAAACGTTGAGGTTGGCACAATTTATTAATCGTCAACAGTGGACACTGCTGTCAGATTTTCTTTTTTAGTCTGTGCAGGAAATTTTTTATACAGAGCAAAGAGTTATGGGTAATAAAAAAAGGTTAATATAGATTGGACTCCCATTGTGCATTGATGATTCAGAAAAAAACATAAATAGGTTGTAGTGTCTGATTTATATATATATATATAACACCTTCACCTTCCCTTACTCGATACTCTTGTTGTATGTAAAGGAAACATTTGATTTTTATTTTACACGCTCATTTTCTTTCCCCCATATCCCTTACTACTCCCTCAATTCTTCAACCATATTCTTCTCAACCCCTTCTTTATCTATCTACTCATTGCATGTTATCTTCTCTACATGAGTGCATAGAATCCGTATAAACATTTTTCTGGACTAAGCTTAATTACTCAACTTCTTGCATTGGTAATCTTTTCCAGAGAATTCAAAATATAAGATGGATTTTGTGTTGTCAATGTTAGAACTTTGTAACTTATTTTAATTGATTGATGTGAGAATTTCCAACAAAACTCGGAGGGTTTTGGAAAAGGAAATGGAGCAAGTATTATGAAAGTTTAGTGCATTTTGAATTATGATGTGTCATGTGATAGGCTTAGTTATTTTATTTTATCTGAATTGATGGAGCCTCTGATTGATTGCTGAAATTTTGTTTATATCTGATTTAGCAGGATTATTAGAACTGAAGTCATGTCTTTAAGCAAAGGGTTATTATATTAGTTTGAGTTCCAATCCCCAAATAGCCTTTTTGGCTGTTCTGGTTTAGCTTTATTGACAACTCTGTTTTGTCTGCTTTATTGTCTTCCCCTATGTTTAGATATTATAAACTCATAATCACTCTCTTAATGGGGGATTGAGCTTATGTATAAAAATTTATGTGAAATTCCTGCATGCTCGCACGCGTGTTACACCATGTTTTTGCGTGTTAGTGAGTTTGCTGGTTGTCTTACTATAGTAATATGATGATACTGGTATTGAAATATGTTTCACCTTAATGTCATAAAATGAAAACTATTCCAGTTTGGAACTGTGACACTAGACTTGGTTTAATTATGATACATTCACAGGAATTCAATGCACATATATACTTGGAATTTTCTGAATTTTCTGAAACCCTTCCTGCTACACAAGTTTTGAGGTTTTAGTCTCTGCACCTTGTTCTGTTCAAGGTAAGACTAAAAAGTTTACCAATTGGGGAAATGATTATTGCGTTGAATTGATGTCAAAATTGTGTGAAGAAAAGGTAGAGGCATGTGCATGTAATAACATAATGTAAACATTTAAATATGGATCATCATATTTTTTACAACATTTTTTAACAATTTCTTTACCACATCACACATGTCATCATTTTATTTATCTCTTTGAATTTTATATTTAGAAAAAATATTTGAATCAGACTAATCATAAACTACCACATATACATTATCAAAAAGTTATAAAAAAAAATTGTTAAAACAATTTTTTCCTTCAAATATACATGTTATAATATTTATTTGCCTATATTTTTTAAACAAATTTCTCTTCAAAGTAGAAGACTTTAAAAAAGAAATTGAAGGAGACTTAAATTTATATAAATGTATTATTATTATTTTTGTACCAGTAAAAATAAATACACTTACACACATTCATTTTTTTTTATAAAATAAAAATTACATTAATAAAGGATAAAATTTAATAGATCAATGTACGCTAGGAAAACAATTACAAAAGAATTATAATGGTGAATTAAAAAAATAATTTACAAAATCTTAAAAGAGAAAATACTAAAATAAAATAAAAAAATTCTCCAAAAATTATGTACATTAAAATCGCAATTTCAAAAGTGAATCTCCATTATACTACTATATATTTATATTTAATTTATGGGAATTTTACAAAACAGTGTTTATTATTAACTACATATAGATTCTTTTCAAATGTTATTTTATAAATTTAAGGTTTTTAATTTATCTCTTTTCATATATTTATTGTTTTTACTTTTATTAATATATATATATATATATATATATATATATATATATATATATATATATATGGGTTTGTTAACGCGCGTATGTCTGTTTTTCAGTTGGTACGTTTTAACAATGTGTATTGAATTGTAGTAGACAAAAATATCCTCATATATTATAGATTCTAAGTTTTAAAGTAAAGGATATTTAAATAATTTTCATTCTTAAAACTAAAAAAAGAAACCCGCAAACCCTTACTCACCTCTTTCATTCTCTCTCACTCCAACATTTTCTCCGTCATCTCTACTGTAGCCCTAATTAAAAAAAATCAAAAACATTGACTGTTAAGCAATTCTTACAAAGAAATGATTTTATAATGAGTTTTCATTTTATAATTTTTGTCTTATCTAAATATATCTAATTTTCACAAGCATAATGACATATGAAGGAATTGGTAATTCGCTTGGAAAAAAATCAGAAACACTTGTTATTAAACAATTTCTTACAAAAAAATGATTTTATAATGAGTTTTCATTTTATAATTTTTGTGTGATCTAATTTTATCTAATTTTTACAAGCATAATGACATCAGAAGAAATTGGTAATTGACCTAAAGGTTTTTTAAGAGATGACGATTCAACATTTGCAGATGATAAAATTAGAGAGGTTAGTGAAGATGATGAAATTGAAGAGATCTTGAATGAACCTTTGCCTGAAGACGAATATGACAATGACTCAACTCTTTACAAAGGTAAATTGTTTAACGACGAGTATTTCTAAATTTTTTTTTCAGTTGGATCTCCCATAGGATGATAGAGAAAAGGTTGGGGTGAGAGAGATGAAAGAGAAAGGATTGAGAAAAATGAGAGAGGTGAGTAAGGGTTTGGGTTTTTTTTTTAGTTTGAGAATGAAAATTATTTACATATCCTTGACTTTAAAACTTAGAATCCATAATATATGAGGGTATTTTTATCTACTATAATCTGGTACACATTGTTAAAACGTACCAACTGAAAAACAAGCGTACACGCGTTAACAAAACATATATATATATATATATATATATATATATATATATGCAAGAAAAACATTATAAGTTTACATTGTAGTATAAGATTTTATAATTAATAGGAACTATAATTTGGTGAACGTAACAAAAAAAAAGTCACGTTGGGACAAAGGGAAAAAGTCTACAAACTACTAATATGAAATATCTTTTAATTTGTCTAAAAAGTTGTGGAGTAAATGTATTAATATCTCCATCAAATAAATATTTTAAATATAAAGCAAACACATATTATTTGTATATTTAGAGAAAAAATTATCAAGTGATAAATTCATCAATTTAAACTCAAAGAGGTGAGTTAAATGAGATTTTACTTGATACATTAAAACTTTAATGTTAATATACAAACTTTTAACTAAGAACGAAGCATTTATTAAAATAACAAAATTATAACTTTTATGTTCATGCTGAAGTGGGACGAGGATAAATATTTGTGTAAAGGTTTTATCTTCGTCAAATGTCTCTCCACCCGGTGCTCTGGATCTCTTGCATTAGTACTAATGGTCTTGTGCCGCCATCCTTATGGTCTCGCTAGAGTGTCTTCAAAAAATCTTTGGTCTCACGGTGGACATCAAAATGTTCCTACTGAAATGGGACAAGGATAACCGCCCGTTTAAAGGTCCTATCTCCGTTGAACGTCTTTCCACTCCGTGCTCTGGTAACCGATCGGTGTATGGGGATGACCTGTAGAATACACTCTGACTCTCAAGTCATAATCTTTCTTTGTAGGTGTTTAGTAATTCAATAGTAAGTCAAAGTGAGTTTATCTCGAAATTAAATACTTAGTTTATAAGAATATGACGAATTAATTTACTTCTTAATAATCATTAAAACAAACCTTAACCACTAATAGTTGTTGTAACATTAATTGCGCATTAATCTTGCCCAATCGTTGTGGGGATTGAGCGGTCATGAAACACTATCTTACACATTACCCACTCGATCCTTTCAATCCAGTTTGTCCCCCATCGGTCGACTATAAGTCCACAATAACAATTTATATACTATATTGATGAAAAAATGGAAAAATTGAATATAGCGAAATATTATATAAAAATATATGCATATAAGTTAAAAAGAATTAACCTTCCGCTATTGTTACTTTCGTTGGTTGCACATTTTAATTTTGAACTTTTGCTCTTCATACAAAATAGTGTTATATGAAAAAGGAGAGTATGCGTCCAATTTATAGAGCTTCAATCCACCATAGAATAATAGAGGTTGAAAAAGATCAGCAAAACCATGGCATCATATCCACATATTCTCATATAATGGACCGAATATTTATTATAATGGACCACTTAATACATATACAAAAAATGCATTTATCATGGTTTTATAATGAAATGTGGTTGTTGTTGGTTCAATGCAACTATTATTTGCTTACATTTATATGTAACTACTAACACATATCCTCAATATTATTATTAATAATATTGGCATTTTTTTAAATATATTTAAGGATGATATTGTATTTAACAAGAAAATTCACATTAATATAAAATATCTATTTCATTATTGTCTAGTTATGTAAACAAGACTTTGGATACTGAGAAAATAAGATCGACTTATATTTGATTCAGTATGAAATGTATATCTGATGCTTTGTGGTATACTCTATAATATAAAAAACGTAGGTAGCTTGATAGGTTCAGGATATGTCAAATGTTAGACTCTGATGTAATTTATTTACCATGACTTAGTGTCTTTTAAATGATGCTAATAATGTATGTGACTAAATATAAATTCATATTCATGATGTTATATTACAATATGATGTTTTAATTTCATTAATTCGTGTTTGTATGTATATTATGATGATCATAGTTAGTACGAGAAAAAATGTTGTTGTAAGTAAAAATGAGAGTATAAATAATAAAAGTTTTTAGCAAGTTATAAATGGATATTTTTATTTTTATCTATTGTCAGATCGTTATTGGATCACTCATATCATATATGAGATATTTATAGTTTAATGTGAAAGATGTGTTAGAAGTCTTACATCAACTAAAAATAAAATCAATTTATAATATATAAACGAAGTATAAACCTCGTCTTACAAATCGATTTTGTGAAATTAAATTAAACTTTAAAACTCACTTTATAAGATAAGTTGTTACATTTCGTTTAGTTTGCATTATAAAGAAAAATGAGAGGAAGGAAAGGAAAAACAGTTTGTAAAGCTTGCAATGATGCATAATGATGAGGGTTGAATGAGAGAGAGAGAGGGAAGTTATTGAGAGTTGTTAAAAGGTGTGGTGTGTGTGGATAATGAATACATAGGTCTGACACTTGGCCCTTCCCTCCATTATCTTTTTCTTTTATTTCTTCCAATTACTCAACTCAACGTTGCAACACTCAAATATGCAGCAATTACGTGTAGGGATCTTCTGTTTTCGCCACCACAAACAAGATGCGACGTTTCCTGGTTCCACCCAACTCATCATCATCATCATCATAATAATCTCTCCTTCTTCTTCCTTCAACCACCCAACAATTCTTTTCTTCATCTTCTTCTAGCTTTATCAATGTCAAATGCCCATCTAAATGCATATGTAAGGGACGACTCAGCTCATCCGCCTTTATCAAATTTTAGATCTTAATTAATCCATGTTAATTAATTGAGCCATGTCGTTTTTTAATCAGTTCGCACATTTTAATCTATTCTTGTTGTAATAATACAAAATAACATGTCAAAATTATATAATTACCCTTAACCATAAAAAGATTTATTAGTTATACATAACAGTAAAAAAAAGGTTTCTTAGTGGACTTTAATGTAAAAAAAAATAAAATACTAACGTTATATAAAAGACGTTAAATTAATGTTTGATTTAAAAAACTCAACGTTAGTTGATGTGAGTAATATCCAATCACATCTTTTTTTTTCATTGTCTAACATTAATAAGGTTTTTTTTTCTTGAATTAAGTTTTATTATTTTTACAATATTAGGAGACTAAAAAAATAAAAATACAATAAATATAATCTATTTTTTGGTATACACCATGAAATATGAACTTTGAATTATAAGCAAAAATACAAAAGCTAAATAACTATGACAATAGAAGTATTATTGATTTTGAATGATTTTTTTTTTTTACCACTCTTTATAACCTCAAATTAAGAAAAAAAAAACATCCGAAGTCCTTACTTTGGATCTTTTCGAAGTATAAAAATTATTTAGAAAGTCAATTGTAATAAATTTTTAAATAATCATAACATTTGTTTCCAGTGACAAATTTGATATTATTATATATGGATTTGGGATAGAAAAATTTTTCAATCAAGTGACTGACTATTCCTTCTGGATTTTGAAAAAAAAAATGTTATTTTCTATTTTTCAGTCAATTTTTTTTCAAACTTTAATATTTCACACACTTAGACTTTGAATTTTGATCAAAAATTTTTTTGTGAGGGTTTTTCCTGATATTTTGAACAAGTTTTTAAGTCACTTGAATTTTTTTTTTTAATATACTTATAATTTTATCCTAAAACTTAGATGTATAACGTGTAGTATAGTATGAACAACAAACAAGTTCAACAATACAATAAACAAGTTCTTGAAAACGAAAATCATCTTTCTTGAAGGTAGGTTCATCGGAATAAAATGAAAAAAAAGGAGAACACGCCTATGAAGGAGAATGCGCCTATGAAGGAGAATGTATCTATGAAGGAGAATGCACCTATGAAGGAGAAAACGAAAACAATCGGTTAAAACATACCTAAAGTTGCTTTTCAACATACATTTGTATAAAATGAAAGAAAGATTATATGTGCTGGTCACCAAACTTTGTTCGAGAAAAGTTTAAACAAAGAAGATGACTAACGCTGGGTGGATGAATTTTTAACCTTCCGTCAAAAGTTTTATTAGATTCACTAGCATATAACGTTTGAAAAGTGATATCTAACGTCCTATAACCTTCTGACATCTGAAACTAAGATATTCGACGTAATACATAACTACATTTTCACCTTCGCACCAAGGATTTTTGCGAAATTTATCAAATAAGACGTTGGACTTCTCAAACATCTTATAACCAATTGCCGTCTAATAAGTCTAAATATGATGTCTTAATTGAACTTTTATCTATGTCATTGATCACTTTTAAAATTGACTATTTGAAATTTTGTAATAATGACAACAAAAACTATAAAAGTGAAATTCAAAAGTACCCTATCAATAACTATCTTGCCAAAATTATATAATTACCCCTAAATAATATGCTTTATCATAGTAGGTTTAATTACTTCTTACTCCTTTTGAACTTTTTGAACTTTGATTCATTTTGTTTCTAATTTTTATTGTTAGTTCAATAGAGTTCAATTATGTGTTAAATTAATTCAATGTGATTCTTTGCATTTAATTGACATTAATTTGAAAGATGGTAATATGTTAGTCTAATAACATATTTAGCTATTATTTTTAATTTTTTTTGGAGTAAATTGAGTTTTTATATTTTTTTTAAATAAACACAATGTGGTCAGTAAAATCAATATAATAATCATGTTGGAGTCTAAATCATCTTATCCATTTCTAACATCTCTTTTTTTTTTGGCATAATTCTATCGAGATCGTTATTTTTGTCAACTACATTAACGAGATGGACACATAAACTGAACTAAGACTTATGAATTTGTTCTTAAAATCTGTAAAAAATATTGATGAAAAATAAAATATATTGTTTGTGTAAAAAAAATAGAAAAAGTAAAATAAGCTAAAAGAAAAATATAAAAATAGACTTAGTAACTAATCTTTTTATTAAGTTAACACGTGATTATCTTTCAAACCACACTAATATTAATTTAATAGAAGTGACCATACATAATAATAATAATAATTGATTAAATAAAAACAAATATTGAAAACAAAAACTTAAAATACAAATACCAAAGTTAATAATTAAAACATGAAAGTGTGAGCTTCATGACTCAAGCTCTTATAGCTTTAGTTCGATTTTTCAACGTCACGTTATCAAATTTATAATTTAAATCTTGAACCGAAATGATGATGCAGAGAAATTAATTTAATTCAGTCGAAATTTATGAAGCCATTGAGTTCCTATAAATCTTGATAAAATGAGTTGAATCTGAGCAAACATAATTGGACAAATTAGGTCATCATCCATTTGCCTCACTCACCTCTTGCCAACATGACAGACTAGTGGGATAAGACGATGACCCATCTGTCACTAATTTTAAAAAATACATTTAAATATTAAGTATTTATGTTTGAAGTTTAATATGACTCTTTTTAAATTAAGAAAACCAAAATATACTTTGTTATTTTTTCATTTTAGAAAAGGTCTCTGATATTAATAAAAAAAACATATTTAAACATATTTTAAATTTTCATTTTTACTTAATTTAGAAAATTTCAACTCCTGCTTCTACCTTAAACAAAATATCAATATCTTTGTTTAAGTACTTAATATCTTGACTAAAACAAATTAAATTTACAACTATAACACCCTTATCCAGATTCTCATAAACCTTTTGCTACTTGTGTTTTCTTCTCTGTTCGAAATGTCACTATAATCTATCATGATTTTATTTTTCTTTTTTAACTATCATTTTTCTTTTCTTTCCTGGTCTCGTAAAGGTGGAACTGATGAAGCTGAGGCTGTCCCAATATAAAGGTAGCATTAGGCTCAAAAGTCTTCATTGAAATTACTCAGGAAAATTATGAGTCTTGTTAAAATTTGTGCTTTTTGACCTTGTTCCTAACCAATAAGCAGGAGCGTTATATGTTTCAAAGTGAGGCAAAAACTGGGTAGGAGCATGATGGGATGTTGCTAATATTTTTCCAAAAGTAGATTTTCTGTTGCTTCTCACTTTCACTTTCCAACCCTAATTAATCAACTTGTCCAGTGTTGTTGTGATGTGAAAAGAAGCTCATGTGGCTGAATGATAGAAGGGGTAGTTGAGGTTACATATCAACCTTTAATATAATAAATGTTGGTATGAGAGTGACCCAGACAAAGAAAGATAACCAATAACAAATTTTGTTAAAATAAACTTAAATTATAGTTTTATATTAGGTTAAGAAATTTACTTATAAAATTAACTTAATATAAAATTATTTTGTAAAATATGATTTACAGTCATTTATATACTGTAAATTTAATTATCTTTTCATACAACTTGTGTATGCACTAATGTTGGACAACTTAATTTCACCATTTAAACCGGCTTTTACTGTCATTAACTTTCTCCCTTAATCATATCTTTAGTCTTCTCAACTATAGCTAATGATAAGTGATTATAATGATGATCTTTCAATTTCTAAAGTTAATTTAATCTCCCAGTTTTTTTTTCCCACTTTTCTTTAACTTGACAGAATACATAAGAAAAGG
This sequence comes from Vigna radiata var. radiata, assembly GCF_000741045.1. Classification (NCBI taxonomy): domain Eukaryota; kingdom Viridiplantae; phylum Streptophyta; class Magnoliopsida; order Fabales; family Fabaceae; genus Vigna; species Vigna radiata. The sequence goes on from NC_028353.1 coordinate 4,797,283, forward strand.
CGAGTACGTACATGTAATATAAATCCCATTAATTAGTTTATCTAATGCAATGTTATGTTATTCTACACATCAGTTTGAAAAATGATGGTATCTGTTAAAAGGAGATGTGTAGAATGCATAAATAAATAAAAAGAGATTTATGCTTGTAATCATGGTGAAAAAACATAAACAATTTTATTCCATAGTTGAGTTTATTTTGTTAGAAATTTTGCATGTGTAGCTGTCCTCCGGCTATTATGTTATGATAGGTATATTGCGTACAATAATCCAAATAATAGAGACATAGATGAAAATGATATAACTGCTAAAACTGTCATGTTCTAACTAAAATTGTCGCCAGAAACCTCTCCCTCATGTAATGGACATTCTAATTTTCAAACGTAGGTCATAGAACAAGGATAACGCGTTATTTGTTGGAAGTGACATATTATTATTAAGGGACAAGAATACAATGATAATATATATATATAATATAAGCTATTTCTTACACGGTAAGGAAGACGCACTTTTATCCAGACACCACCTTTAAATATTTTTTTATGGGAATTGTCTTTGCCTTCCTTCAATTCTTGAAGACAGGCTTTACTTACTTTCCTTCAACATAAGGTGAAAAAATTGGTCGGAAAACAACTCCGTTTCTTTCTTCTGCACATGCTTTATCCTTAAACTGCTGCGGCAATTTGAAAAAATCGCTGCCGAAAGTGTATGCAAATTTTTAAATTGAGGTCAATTTCATCTTTTTAGAGAAGATCCTTAGGTATAATGGCGGTCATTTTCTGTCCCCTCCTTCATGTATTAATGTTCAATCCAAGATTCATATGCTTTGACGCCACTCAATATACTTGCTAAAACCATTATAGTTGATTTTACATCATCTCAAAAGTGAGCTTAATTTATATATAACAAGTATCACAGAGAATCGGCCGATCGGGTAAGACTACGTGTTAGGTCAAGTAAATTGAGTGGTCAAATATAAAAAAGTTTGGCAGTCAATTAGTCATGACAACAGTTGAATAAAGTTAAAACGTAATTAATACAGTAACGAATATTGATAAATGGTTAAAATTGATAATGATCATTAAAAAGTTAATTAATTGTCAGATTCTTATAAATTTTATAAATTGAGATTTAATTTGGAGATAAACTCACTTTTTTATCATATTATTTTAGAACTCTAGAAAAAATTCTGACTTAGCTAGCAAGTATCTTCTGCAGGTTATCGTCTTAAACCGGTCATGCAGAACAGAGAAAGAGCAAACGTTCAGATAGACATGAATATTACACCGGAGTCATCTCGTCCTAATTACAAGAAGTATTAAATTTATAGATTATTTGCTTATATAAAATTTAATTATATGACTTGTGTTTATCCAATGTGGAAGTTATTTCGATATAAAAAGTTGAAAAATGAAGAGATGGGATAGAAGATGGAGGGAAGCAAAAGGTGTGATAATGGAGCAGAAGGGTATCTCAAATCCCTAGAGTTTCCTGAAAAATATTTAGACAAAGATAAGGGATGCGAAAGTTGTTTGGCAAGAAGTGATTGGCATGTTGTAGCAGTGGATGAGGAAATGAAATGGTAATATCTAGAGAGGAAGAAGACGACAAATTCTGCAAAATGTGCATTAATTGGTTTGAAAAATGGGTCCACAACGACATATCTCTCTGCTCGACAATATGCCTTGTGCCACAATAAAGAGTGCGTAATAAACCCTGTCGAAGGTGATCAATCATTCTCCATTCAATGGGGTCATTACACGTGTCATCCCACTAAGACACACCTATACGCACCCTATCCCTATGCTATGCCTACCTCTGCCTCTGCCTTTGCTATAGTGACCTCATTCATTACTGCTACAATCATGATTCATGATTTCTCATTTCTTGCATGCAAATGCAGCCTGCAGAGTACGATCTTCCCATTACTTGCATGAAAATGAAGCTTACTCCCTTCCTTTTGCCTTAGGACAATCTAGATAAGGTTCCATTTCCATGCCATAATTATACCACCATTTCTTAAACATCACTTTTCCATAATGTCTTCATTTCTATGTGTTTTATAATCACAACACAGATTCTACATTCATACTGCTCAGTTTTGGACGCTTGTATTCTTATCAAGTTTCCATCCATTTTATTTATAATGAACTCCTTGCAGATGAGACAAGTTTGTTGCATTGTTACCATTAATTAGCATCTATGTTTGGAGTGGAAGTTGGTGATTTTACTCATTAGTAATGAGTGAAGTCCAAAGCCTGATTTCAAGGAGTGCGACCTGTGTGAGTGAAGTGAGAATATAATCTTGATTCCCTTGTTTTTTGGAGCCACCTTAGTAAATTTAAAAGGGTATTAATGTAATATACATAACTAGAAACAATAGACTTTTTTTTTTTCTAGCCGATTTTGGTGTCGACAAAAGACATAGCATTACATGAAATGATAAAGTCTGATTAGCCGAACAATACAAGAACATGAATGCATGCATTTCAAAGTTTCTTTTTGCAAACCTTGTTTTTTTTGCTTGAAGGTGTGGATCAAAGTAAGGATTTTTAAAAAATCAACAGAACAACCACCGAAACTTGTCTGTTTGAAACTGAAATGCGCAAGAAGCTTCTTTGAATATTTGGAAGTTTGGACGAGACACCTTTCCTATTCCTATTCAACAAATTATCAACTTTTGGAAAGAAAACATAGACAATTATGAATTCACAACAGATGATATTACTTTTTCTTTTCCCTTTTGTTTCTATTTAAAAGTTGCACACAGGAAAACCAATCTTGAATCAGCTCTGGTCAAATAAAGGATTCCAAAGCAAGAACAATGATATGTAATGAATTGGGTAGCATGTGCTTTTGATTGCTTTATTGAACATTTGAAAACTGTAGCATATCCCTTACATACCCACATTTTTGGATCATAACTTATATGTATGACCCACCGCAACTCAAATTTAAAAGCATCTCTCTCACTTTGTTTAATCCTGTTCCTTACATTCTTTACCACACATATATATGCATGCTGCTGCCTTTTATTATTTTCATCAAAAATAATTCTGGCAAAATTTTAAGGTTTAGTCCTGTTTTTTTCTTATAATTCTTCTGAGCTAGCTATCTTGTCCTACGCCATACCATACATACTAACTCTTCTCTCAATGTGAATTTCGCAGTCGCAATGATTCTTTTAAAAGGTGACATGAAAACCACACAATAATACTACTTCTCATAATTTGACAGTATAACAAGTAGTAGTATAACAATGTGATGGGAATTATAAATGTCGATGAAGAAGTATCATTTTGGAAGAAAAGACAAAAAAGCAAGGATGCATTTGAACATGGATTCCATTTGACATGGCTACCTTAAAGACTATTTGTCGCCAATTTCTGAGACAACGTCATACTTAGACTGCATTTCAGCACCACTAAAGCTGCTTCTCGGAACTTTCTTTCTTTCTTTTTCATAATTTTCTCACGTTGCATGTTTGATCGTTTTTCTATAATTATTTCTTTCAACTAATTCGCAAACTAAGAGATGAAATCATTTGGAGAAAGAGGATTAAGAGGAATAAAAAAAGTGTGTGAAGTAAACTAATGAAAACACAACCTCAATATGAAATCGTTGATATATATAATAATATAATGTTTAATAGAACATTAATCTTATTGTACGAATTTTTTCTTTAAACATGCTTTTTAGAAAAAAGAAAACAAAAAACAGAACAGAACTAATAAGTTCTAACATCACGTGAATGGTATTTTTCTTTATCTGTAAAAAAAAGCAAGCAGTGAAATACTATAATGTCAAAGCATAGTCCACGCTAGAAATGATAGTAAATGAATGAGTTAGCCACATGTATTAGTGGAACAAAAGCTTTATGGTATTATTTTTTGTTTTAAGTTAATATTTGTGATTTGGTTAGCTTGGAAGACAGATTTCCAAAGTTGCATGATATTAGATAGCAAAAGAGTCAACTGTCTTGGGATGTACTTTGTCTTACATTTCATGTACTCTCTAATCATTACATCTAATCAAATCATTATCAAGTAATGAAAATTTGTTATAGTTGAAAGGATGAGTTTTGTTGGTGAAAATTAGTTTTCTTAAAATTAAAGAATTGGAGAAAATTTGAATTCAAAATGGAAATATTATTAAGATAGATTTTTTTTTTTTGAAGAAAGGGAAGAGAAGTAGGTTAAAGAATCTTTGGATTAAGTTGGTCAAAAGAATATGCTATGATTCCCATGCTTGTAGACTGTGGTGATTCCATTTATTCCTTTGCAGTCCAAACTTTCTGTCTCAACCACTCTTTTGGGACCCACTTTAGCCATTGATGAAATTTTCATCATTTCTCAACTTCCATTCCATTCCAGTCATATATCTCACACTTATTAACATCACTTCATATTCACATTCATTCCTTTTTCTATCACTTTCTTTTTTTCAACTTCTTTAATAAGAAAAGTTGCAATTAAAAATTTTTCATAAGCCCTCTTATGTATAAGTAGGTTTTCCCTTTTGGACCTCTCGAATACAATAAAATGTGTTGCAATTACGGTTGTCAAAATAGTCATTCGGCTCGATACATCACGGGATGGTCACTTAGTGAGTCAACTCAATCCAATTCATTTATTAACAAGTCAAAAAAATTCGAACCTCACTCTATCCATTACGGATTGGTTGGCAAAAAAGTTAGTTCACTCGCTCACTTAATTACAATTTTTATTTAAATAAAAAAATTATAAATTTTCTATAATTCAAATATAAACAAATTTCACTTATAACATGAGTTTTTAATTAATTTTAAAAATAAAAAACTTAAATAAATTTTTCAAGCAAAACAAAATAATAAATATTTTTTGTAAAATTAAAATTAAATTTTAATAAAACAAAATTAGGTAAGTGGATTGATGGGCCAATCCGACCCACCACAAATTCAACCAGTATAAATCAGGTTTAAATGAGTCACTGCATAAAAAAATACAGTTTTTTTCAAACCAAGCCTAAACTTGTAGTGGATCGGACTGACCGACAGATTATGATCTATTTTGATAACTCTAGTTGCAACGCATCATTAACTGAAGTTTATAAGAAATAATAATATATTTTAATTAAAATAAATATTGTAATATATGAGGAGTATTGATACAATATGTTAAGCCATTGGTTCTTGTGGAACTTCAGTCTACACTTAAACTTTAACATAATTAGATATCTCACTTTGGAAAGTAAAAATAAAAATGAATTATTTTAAATTTTTTTTGGATTATTCTTTTTACAAATATCTTTCTAAAAGTAAAAGTAAAATTGATTTTTATATTAATTAAACTCGATTTATACATAAACTAGTCTCTATAAACGTTCTCATATTTTTCTATTTTTTTAACCTTTTTTATGATCTAATTGTATTATAAGAAAATCAATTTAATTTTTTTTTTCGGAGTGTTCCATTCCATAGATCCTTCTGGAGAAGCATATGCAAGATGATGAATAATGAACAATGTTTTTAAGGCATAACATTATTTAAGCAATTTATGTCTATTAAATAAGGGAATTATAAATAGTAAAGGCCCTTAAATTATTGGAACCAATTTGGGTCTGAATGTTTTGTAGAAGTCCAACATAAGCATTTTGCAACAGGTTTTCACGTATGCAACTAATTTTTGCACCCCATGGTTTCTTCCTCCTGAATTTATATGGGTGTTAAAATGTCAAAAAACATACATCTCTCATATTTTTTATTGTGAAATTAAAAAATAAGCTTCAAATTACACCATTCATGATGTATTTTTGGATTTGATAATACATTTTCGATCACACAATATATTTTAAATTATGTGATCTGTAAATATGTTTTTTATTACTTAATCCTAAAGATTTTGATTCTGTATATATTGTACGTTACGTGATTTAGAATATATTTTTAAATTTATACCTTGAATAATTTAAAATATATTTTAAATTTTAATTTATATAATTTAAAATATATTTTCAAATGCAATCTAATATGATATTTATCAAATTTAGAATATCTCTTAGATTGTGAAATCTAAAACATATTTGAAATCGAAAATGTATTTTAAATTATAAAATTCAAAATACATTTACATGTTTGAGTTATGAATTTCACTGTCTAGAATATATTCAAATTATACAAGTCAAAATATTTTTAATCATAGTTTAAACTTCTCGAAGAAGAAGATAATCATTTCTTAGATTGGGAAGAAGATAAGGATATGCTATAAAAAAATATTTTTTTTTATGTTAAGTATGTTTTTACTTTTTAAACTTTGACACTAAATTTAAATTTGTTTATGTTTTAAACTTTGATAAAGTTTAATTTTCAAACTTAAAAAATAAACTGATATAACTGTCTTAATCCAACAACATTGAACTTTTTTCACGTTTTAAACTGCATCTTAAATTTCAGAAATATTATTTGAATAGTTAATTTATAATAACTATATATATTTATTTTAAAAATTTAAAATTATACTATATCAAAATTTAAAACATAAAAAGTTTAATGAATAAAAAACAACGTCCTCTCGTCCAAAAAAAAAGCCTCAAAAACTTTATATATATATATATATATATATATATATATATATATATATATAACGGAATTTCATAATTGCCATCGATGGCCACTTTTTCCTACATTCCATAAATTTGTATTCCTCAAACACATTTTTTAATTCAAAAATATCACAATTTAAAATATATTTATAAGATACATTTTGGATTGCAAATTAGAAAAATATTTCCAATTTTGAAAATTATTCTGCATTACACATTTTGAGATTGTGCAATTTCAAAATATAAATTTTATACTTCAAATTGTGTATTCAAAATAAAAAAAATTAATTTCAAATTAAAAATATATATTTTGAATTATACCTTTTAAAATAAAAATTTTACATTTTAAATTACACATTTAAAATACAAAAAGTTATAATGGTTCATATTAAAATGACATAATCATACTTCAAGTGGGTCTAAATAATTTCTCCTGTTCAAATAAGTCCAATAAATTAACCTGCGGGTAACCCAATGTGATCCTGTTACTTCTTGCACTGCGTTTTTGCTTCTTGCACCTCCCTCGTGCCTGTTTTATCCTCCATAAATAATAAAAAATAATAACATTGAATTCTTAATTTTAGTTTTCATTTAGTCAGCGCTGCGTGGCGAAGGTCAGGCAGTGGGCGTTGGAGGCTGCGTCGGAGTTGCGGACCACCGGAAGTCACGTCAGAATTTCAAACTACCTTCTTCGTAGCCTTCGATTTTGCTTTCTATCGTTTTTCAAAACTGTTTTGGATTTCTGAGTATTGTTGTGTTGTATTAGAGGGGTGGGTATTTCATTGTGCGTTTCTGAGTTTATGGGTTTTGATTTTCGTGTGTGAAGTGTGGACGGACGCGGTGTTTGATTGGAGGAAGGAGGAACTGGTTCAGCGCATCAAGTCCCTTAAAGAAAGAAACAAAGACATAACTTGAAAAGACAAAAGCTTGGATAATTCAGAGATTGAAAATTAAAAAACAAACAACCTAAATCAGAAATATATATATATATATATATATATATATATATATATATATATATATAAAAGCATGCGGATTCATTATCTGTTATTTCTTAAAAGATTTAATAGTTCTCATTTTCTCTATTTATGTTGAATTTTTTTAAATAAGTTAGTTTCTTTTTTTCTTTTTAATTGAATTCATAAAAGTAAAAATTTGAATTAATTGACTCGTTAAATTGAATTAACAAAATTAATGTCAGTGTGAAAGTGAAATAATTTAATCATATACCTCTTAAGTGGAAAATGTTTAATTAAAAGATTAAGAAAAAGTTTTTTAAATATGAAATCAATGAAGGATTTTTGTCATCCCAAATTAGGGTTTCTACAAATTAGGAAAAGACTTCTGTTTGGGCCATCATCCAAAGTGGACATGGAAACACGTGCTTGTTGCAGTGTTGTTCGAGATTCTTTCCAATGGTGGCTCGATTTGAGGGTTGTACTTTTTAATTTCTTGCACGATCTCGCGAGTTTCCTGGTTAGATTGCAATGCATGGACATTGCTCACGAAGATGGTAAAGGAAGATGGTCATGCTTATGTGATTTGGATTTTCTTTTTCTCTGCAAGGAATCGCGACGAAGTCGAAGGAGATTCTTCTAATGATGGCTCGCAATGTCTTGGTCATGCGATAAGGTTTTCTGGGTGTGTGTTTGCAGGTTGTGGCAATAGATGTTTCATGTAACACGACACTTTATAAAAAAAAATGTATTTTTCATGTGACACCTAGGCACTGACAAGGGAGGAGAGTGATTGCCAGTGCAAGAGACATGGAGTGCAAGAGGCACATACAAGAAGCGGCTCCTGACAGGCTTCCAGTGGAAGGGTCACATGGACGAATCGAACATACACCAAAATGAGAGGGATCTAGAAACTATATAGGTATGGGACTATACAGTTGAAGGATAGCTTAAAGGAATTGATTTGGCTACTCATATCAACAAATGCATTTGCTTTTCGGTAGCCTAACCCATAAGAACTCCATGGTTAAGCGTCCCTTCTAGTTTTGTTCTTTTGCAGGTTGGAGAAGATGATGGCCATGGAAGATGATTAACAATGCAGTGGTTGATGTTCTGTATTCTGCAAACTGGGTTGGTGGTGGAGGAGATCGCGATGTGATTTAGGGGTTTCCTAAGTAGTGGAGATGGAGGTGTGGTTGTTTGCGCGATAACAAAGAGGCTTGCCCAGTGGTTGCTTGACAAAACCCATTTTTTTAATATTTTAATTAAAAATTTTCCACCTAAGTACATATGCCAAGTCATTAAATTATTTCAGCTAACCTTGAGAAATTACCTGAAAGTTAACCCGTTAACCTAATTTAACGACATGGAGTCATTTGCTTCAAATTTTTACTTGAGCAGTTCTCCCTGCACCTCACCAAGTTCGTCCTGCACCTCCCATTCTTTTTATATTTCCAATTCGAACCTTAGAAGAGTATTTTGATTTTCGAAAAAAAAGCTAACTCATACACTCCTTTTCCTACTACCGCATTTCACATCTTAAAAATCCTACACCTCTTTCTTTTTTCTTCTCCTTTGCCTAATTTTATCGCAAGCAGGTGTTCTCTTCGGCAGGCGTCCATGGTTTTGTAAATTTTTTGTTGTGTTAAATGTTTGAAGCTGCATTAGGGTAGTTGTTATTTGCATATGAGGGAGTTGATCTGGGTTCAGAACCGCACCTGGGAGGTGCGATTGACACTTGGGAGGTGCGGCTTTGCCGCACTTGGGAGATGCGGCTGAGGGATGGCGCACTTGGGAGATACGGCTGAGGGAAGCCTCACTTGGGAGACACAACAAAGGAAGTGGAGGTGCCTGAGCAGACCGCACTTGGTAGATGCGGCTGAGGAAGCCGCACTTGGGAGATGCGATCAAGATTTTTTATGTGGAGGTGCCTGAGCAGACCGCACTTGGCAAATGCGGCTGAGGAAGCCGCACTTCAGAGATGGGGTAAAGATTTTTTTTGCGAATGGACACATTGCTCTACCTCCAAACTTGTTCCTCGATTACCATTCTTCATTACCCAAACCCTATAATTTGTGACTATCATCACCAGCATATATTTGAGTGAACTAATTCAACAATTTCATGAATAATATACATAAGAACTACCCTCATTCAGAATATACACGAGAAGTAATAGGCCTTTTGATGAAGTACACATTTGACACATCGCTGGTGACAAAACTAGAGAATGACGACAACAACGACGACAAATGTGGGAGACAAAGAACCTTTGAAACATTGCTACTGCTATTTGTGCATCACAATAAGAAAAAAGAAAGAAAAAACCACATTCATCCATCCAGGTTCAACCACCCTTAAATATCATCTAAAACCTTCAACCAAGTCCTCTAATTCCCTCTGTCCAAACCTCTTACCGTGAAGATCGACATCCTACACTTTGCTGCAAAGTAAAACAAAAGCCAAGTAACCATGAAGTAATTTGTGACTGATGATAGGTTTTAACTTTATTAAATAAAGGATAAAATAATAAAATTGAAAGTGTAGAAAGAAAGAGGTAAGGTACAGGAAGGAATACTCTTTTTACTTTTAGGGACCCAAATGAGAAAAAATAAATAAAAAATTGACTTATTTGAAAAAAAAACATAAATAGAAACTACGATAATTATTAAACCTTTTTAAAACCTTTTAGAAAAGGCATTGTTCGAATCTAGAGAAACTTTTGAATTCAATTTATGATTCAAAAAATTCTTTTGAACAGTCAATCCAAAAATAAAAATTACTTTTAAATCCCAAATGCATTCAAAATATTAATTTTGATTTTTTTTTTTAATTTTGGATTAGATATTTGAGGAAGTAAGTTTTTTTGAGAAAAGAAATTCTATTGTCTCTGAGTTGTCTGTGATGCCATTGTTTATCATTACCGAAATTAAAATTATTGGTATGTGTTCTGCTTTGAGAATTAATCACAAGTTAGTATTGATTTCCACTTTAATACGTTAGAATTTAATAATGTATGTTTTTATTTATGATATAAAATATAATTTGTAACTGATTTATTCACATTTTTTTTAGAAATATTATTGATATAAAAAGTCATACTTTATACATAAATAGTATATAAAAGATGTTTATGGTTGCAACTACGTCTATATATATATATAAATAAAAGAAGTAAGAAAGAAGAAAAAAATGGGTATATGGTGAAGCATTTTCCCCGAAGAGGAAGTAACGGAAAGAAGTAATAGAAATGGCGTGAAGGAAGTGGTTGAAAGCATAAACAAAATGAGCATCATGGATCACATGACTTTTTCCTTTCTTTTGATTTGTCAACATATTTTTATTCTTGCATGTCATTGCTACCAATTCTTATTATAATTAGAATAATATGTTTGTATTATAATATTTTCTTTATCATCCTACCACATATTAGGTTTATGATCTATATATATATATATACAGGGGTTTGCTAACTTACGTACGCCTGTTTTTCAGTTGGTACATTTTAGTAATGTGTATTGGGTTTCAATAAACAAAAATACCTGATGAATTCTAAGTTTTAAGGTTAAGGATATTTTAATAATTTTCATTCTCAAAATAAAAAAAAAAAGAAACCCCTAAACCCTTACCCACCTCTCTCATTCCTCTGAACCCTTTCTCTCTCATCTCTTTCACTCCCACCTTTTCTCTATCATCCCTACTCTAGCCCAATTGAATAAAATTAGAAACACTTGCCT